>NC_061513.1:37980259-38215114 GCF_022539505.1 Lolium rigidum | reverse complement strand
ACTCTTGCGAGCAAATACGTTTCAGTGCGGCTGAATTGACAACTCCGCTGTTAAGGCTTACAAGTATTCTTTGTCTCCCCTTGTGTCGAATCAATAAATTGGGTAATACTTCCCTCGAAGACTGTTGCGATCCCCTATACTTGTGGGTCATCAATGAGGAGAGCACCTCGCTCAGGTAGTATACCGGCCTCTGGACGGTTTTTCCTTCCTCTTCTCTTTCCACCACAACCACAACACTAACCACCCGGTTCGTTGCCGCTATATAAAGCAACATAGGTTCTCTTTCCAAGGGTGAGGCCAAAATTGGGGCCGTTACGAGCATGTTTTTCAATTCTTTAAACGTCCAGCGTCGCTCGCGTGGTCCGGACGAAAGTATCCGATTTTCTCATCAAAGCATAGAGTGGCAAGGCTTTTTCTCCTAGCTCTGCTTATGAACCGGCTTAGCGATGCCAAGCTTCGGTAAACTTTTGCACATCTTTCAGTTCTCGTGGGATAGTCATTCTTTCTATCGCCCGGATTTTTACGGATTAACCTCAATGCCCGGCTTGACACAAGGAAACCAAGCAGCTTGCCGGCAGGGACACCAAAGGTGCACTTTGCCGGATTGAGTTTCATCCGGAACCGCCTTAGGTTATCAAATGTTTGTCGGATGTCATCGATTAAGGTATCTTTTACTTTAGTTTTTATCACAATATCATCCACATAAACTTGCACATTTTTTCCGATTTGATCAAACAAGCATTTTTGCATACAGCGCTGAGTACGTTGCACCAGCGTTGCGCAAACCAAAAGGCATAGTAACATAGCAATAAGCCCCGTGCGGGGTAATGAACGCAGTTTTTATTTGATCTTCTTTTTTCGAGGGATTTGGTGGAAGCCGGAATACGCATCCAGGAACGACAACAACTCACACCACAGAGTAGAATCAATCACTTGATCGATTCGGGGCAAAGGGAAAGGGTCTCTTGGGCAAGCTTTGTTGAGGTTGGTGTAGTCGATGCACATGCGCCACACTTTTGCAAGTTTCGCCTCCAGGTTCTCATCTTTTTTCTTTTCGACCATCACCGGATTGGCCGGCCACTGCAGTGTGCGTGACCTCCACGATGAAACCGGCAACCAGCAGCTTTGTTACTTCTTCTCCAATGATTTTTCTCCTATCTTCGGCGAACCGGCGCAAAGGTTGCCGCACCGGCTTAGCATCCTTCCGGACGTTTAGAGAGTGCTCAGCCGGCTCCCTCGGAACACCTACCAAGTCATCGGTAGACCGAGCAAAGATATTCCGATTCTCACGGAGGAAGCTGACGAGCGCGCTTTCCTATGCTTGACTGAGGCCGGCACCGATACGAACGGTGCGCTCTGGGTAAGCCGGATCCAGCACAATGTCCTTTGTCTCGTTTGTCGGCTTGAATGTCGGTGAGTCCAAGCTTCCACTCATTGCCGCTAGGCTCAACTTTGAGGACTGAGCCAGCGCAACAGCAGTTTGCATTCTTTTCTTTTCTTCCGCTATCACCAGCGATTCTGCCAGGTTTGATCCGGCGGAAGCAGTTTCCATTGAGACTTTATAGTTCCCCACCACAGTTAGTGGTCCACGAGGTGCCGGCATCTTCATCTTGAGATAGGCCGTATGGGTTGATGCCATGAAAGCTGCCAAAGCCGGTCTCCCCAACAAGGCATGGTAGGGACTATCTAAGTCCACCACCTCAAACTCAAGGTTCTCAACACGACAATTGTCGCGTCCTCCAAACGACACGTCCACCCGAACTTTTCCTATCGGGGCGCAAGACAAACCGGGAACAATCCCATGGAAAGTTGTGTGAGTTGGCTGCAGCATATTCTCTGTTATGCCCGAGCGTACGCATGGTGTGCTTGTACATGATGTTTATCTTGCTACCATTGTCTATCGAGCACCTTGCTGAATTTTACTCGAGTTTTCGGCCCCTTCATGATTGGGTCCACAACGAGAGCGTATCCACCGGATTCGGCATGACTTTGGGGTGATCTTTGAACGACCAAGTGATTTCCTGATCCGACCACGGCATGTATTTTGGAGCTGCCAGCATCACGGCGTTCACTTCCATGGAACGGCGATGCACGCTCTGCCTGTCCATTGGCTCAGTGACAAAGACAACCATGCACAGATGCGGGTCCTCGTAAACATTCCGGCCTAAAGGTGCCGGTGGAGGCGGTTGGTCATTGTTTTGCTCCACCCGGTTAACTCGTCGATACTGTCGCCCTGTTTGGCTGAGGCTGCACCGGTAAGGCGTTTGCTCCAGTGAGTGGTGGTGGAGGTGGCAATTGCTGTTGTTGCTGCACGGGGCCCCCTGGCGCCTGCGCATCTTTTACCGCTCCCCTTTGCATCAAGAACTTGGTCCAAGAACAATCCTTTGTTAAGTGGTTTGACGGGTGATCCGGATTCGGCGTGTGCCACCGGCAAGGTTGATCCATGGCGGCTTCCATGGTGTACTTCACGGGCTCTTGCCAATTCTTTTTCTGGCCCCAGGGTTTCTTTTCTACCCACTGCTTCTTAGGACACTGCCCATGGCTGCGATCCGGTTTTTGTCTCCGACTGCACGTCGGCGTCAAAATTTTCTCGCACGGCAGAGCAACTTGCTGCGATGCATATCTTCGATCCGGGAAATCTTCCCTTCTTTTGTTGTTCCGGTTATCCCGGTATTGCTGCTCGATGCGGATTCGACCGCTCCGGCTCGGCTTGCACGGCCGGTTGCATTGGGTCTCCCAATGCATAGCTATCTCGCCACACGTATCATCTCTGCTAAGGTTGTGGGCATGCTTCTCTGCAGCCTTTGCCACAAAGGTGATCCTCTCCGGCATCCTTGGTCGAACCAAGCAATGGCTTGTGCCTCAATCACTCCTTCACACGTGTTTCTCATTGAGTTCCACCGGGTGAGATAATCCCGGTCTGGTTCTCCCGCACGCTGCGACACGAGCGCAAGGCTGTTGGGGCCGGTTTGGCCTTTTGTAGGTGCTTGCTGAAGTTGTTCACAAATGCTTCCTCAAAGTCCAACCATCCGTTAATACTTCCTGCCGGCAAGTTGTTAAGCCAAATCCTCGCAGGACCCACAAGGTAGGACGGTATGATTCTTACCGCCCAACGCCGGTTTACTCCACCACCGACCACATAAACAGCTGTGACATAATCTGCCCGGCCGGTCTTCCGGCTTGGTTGTTCCATCGTACGTTCTTGTGTCCCGGGGCAATTGGAAGTTGCGTACCGGTGGTTCTTCTCTCATGATCCGTGGGCCAAAACACCTAGGGCCGGGAGGTCCTTCACATTCAACTATCGCGGATAGATGTACTCGTCCAGCACTGTGCCTCGCATCCCGGTCGGCAAACATCTTTCCCCCGGGCGTTCTCCCAAAGGGTTCCGGTGGACTCTTGTTCGTTCCACCTCGAGAATCCGATTCATCGTACTCTTCCGGTTCCGCGGCTCTTGCCTGCCGGTACCACGGTGGTGGCATTTCTTCATCCACGTACGCCACTCTTGCGGCTCGATAATTTTGCCCGGTTTCATATCTACCGGCATGATTGTTTCCGGCATAGCCTCCCTTGGCGTAGCCCCGATCCGCCCCTTGGCTTTTTCTACCGGCATCATGTTGCCCGGCTTTTTGTTTTCCGGCAAGAACTGGATCATACACAGTCATCTGCCGTGCGTTCTTTTCTCTTTCCCTTCTTTTGTCCGGATGAGGGGACGATGCCTGCCCCTGAGACTTGCTTCCGGCATTCTTTGTTGAACGCGCGGATTTTGAGGCCACTGCCTCGTTCAGCTTAGCCAGCTGCTCAGCATTTTGCTGCTCAATAACTTTCAACAACTCTTTTACACGTTCCTGCTGCTTTGCCAACTCGTCACCGGAAAGAGATTCACATAAATCTACTGCAGCTTTAGCGGCTTTTATAGTTTTATCCGGACTACTGTACTTAGGCTTTTCTACAATGCTCACAGATACAGATGTACTCTTGCCGGCAAGAACTTCTTTGCGCAAATCCTGATCTAGATTGCGAGCCTTAAGCCGGTTTTCCGGCATCCTAGCAGCATGAGCACTAACTGAAGCAAAGCCATGGGCAGCGTTGTACTCACGTAGGGTTAGGTTCAGCTCGCGCTGCGCCCGGATGATGTCGGCGCCACCGGTAAGCGGGGCCTTGCGCGTGGCCTCCGGCTCCTCCCGAGCCTTTGCGGGTCGATGTTCGCGCGATGGGCGTGGCCAGCGTGTTCATCGCCGCTTGGAGAGGTGTTGCCGGTGGTGCTGATGATGCTCCTGCGACGCCAGCGTCACGCTCCAGCGGTGGTTTTGCCGGGCGAGTCGACGCCGCACGTTCAGCTCCTTCCTCCACAGCTCCCTTGCCGGTGTTGACCGCACCAGCCATCATGACCTCCACGCTGCCGGCGGCGCGGCCAGCACACAGCCATCTTGGCGGATCCGGCGCCACCGGCACCGGCGAGAGCGGCGGCGCACGGGGACGGTGCCGAGGTAGACGCGGATGCTTGCCGAACTCGATGGTGCGGCCGTTCTGCGGGAACTTGCCGCCGTTGGCGAAGCAGCCGGCGTTATCGTTGATGAAGTCCATGTTGTAGATGCGTTCCACGAGCGCGGACACCGTGCGCTCGCCGTTGATGTCGAGGATGCCCGCCCGAATATGAACTCCAGCAAGCGCCACTTCATGCCCCACGGTGGGCGCCAAGCGTCGTCGTGGTGAACGGACGGATGCCATGGGATGGCTTATCTTGGGGCCGAATGGACGCTAGAGGATTCGGGGAGGGTTTGTGACTAGATGGACGAACTTCCGGATGCTTTCCTCAAGAACTTGGCCAAGGCCGGAGGTAGAAGAAGAAAGACACAAGGATGAACTCGCTCTAGATCACCATGTTCATTGATCTCAAGACGAGGTTACGAGGTTTTTCTCTCTTCGTGGATCGCGCGTATGAAAGAGGCTGCCCCTCTCCTTATATAGGGGAGAGGGTGGCTTACAGAACAAGAAACCCTAATGGGATCTTTGACTAGACAAACTACTTTACAAAGATACTTTATAAAGCTACTTTAATCATAGATGACGCCGGGGTCTTCTTTAAACAAGGAGGCTGACGTCCTCCGGCTTCTTTGGCCGTCATCCTCTTCTTTGTCTTCTAGCCTTCGTTTAAAGCTACTTTGCTTAGCTCATCCTTGTCCTTTAGCTCCTGACGGAATCTTTGACCAGTCAGCCGACATGCCCTTCCTTCCGGTGCGCCGGTATCTTTCCTTCCTGGTTCCGGTATACCCCTCTTGGGGATACCGGCTTAGCTTCACTTAGCCAAACTCTATCTTCCTATTCCGGCATGAACATTAAACCGGTATCTTGAGGGGTGAGACCATCCGGTATGGCATACCTTTGGCATACCGGGGGTCATCCCCCCAACACCACCATTGAAGAATTGTTATTTAGATGTTAACCTTGCCGATAATGTTAAAAAGAAACCTTTGGGGAGGATTGATAATGTTCGCATTACGGTTAACAATAATCTTGTCCCCGTTGATTTTGTGGTCTTGGATATCGAATGCAATGCATCTTGTCCTATTGTGTTAGGAAGACCTTTTCTTCGAACCGTTGGTGCTGTTATTGATATGAGGGAAGGTAATATTAAATATCAATTTCCTCTCAAGAAAGGTATGGAACACTTCCCTAGAAAGAGAATGAAGTTTCCTTTTGATTCTATTATTAGAACAAGCTATGATGTTGATGCTTTTTCTCTTGATGTTACTTGATTTGCACTCTCTGCGCCTAGCTGAAAGGCGTTAAAGAAAAGCACTCTTGGGAGATAACCCAAGTTTCATTTTATTTACTGTATTGTTGAGTCTTGGAAGTTGTTTACTACTGTAGCAACCTCTCCTTATCATGTTTTTGTGCCAAGTAAAGTTTTTATGTTAAAGTTGATGATAGATTTGGATCGCTGCGCAGAAACAGCATTGTTGTACGTCACGAATTCTCGCAGAAGTCTCTGTAAAAAAATCGAAAAAATCTGCAAATTTACGAGCATGATCCTCATATATGTACACAACTTTCATTAGTTTTGAGTTTTTCCATTTGAGCAAGTTAAGTGCCCCTGCCAGATTCATCTTTACGGACTGTTCTGTTTTTGACAGATTCTGTCTTTTATTTCGCATTGCCGCTTTTGCTATGTTGAATGAGTTTCTTTGTTCCATTAACTTTCAGAAGCTTTTTGCAATGTTCAGAAGTGTTTAGAATGATTGTGTCACCTCTGAATGTGTGAATTTTGGTTATACACTATCCCTCTAATGAGTTGGCTTGAAGTTTTTGTGTAGGAAGTTTTCAAGGGTCAAGAGAAGAGGATGATATACTATGATCAAGAAGAGTGAAAGGTCTAAGCTTGGGGATGCCCCGGTGGTTCATCCCTGCATATTTTAAGAAGACTCAAGCATCTAAGCATGGGGATGCCCAAGGCATCCCCTTCTTCGTCGACAACATTATCAGGTCACTTCTAGTGAAACTATATTTTTATTCCATCACATCCTATGTTCTTTACTTGGAGCGTCGGTTTGTTTTTATTTTTGTTTTGTTTTGAATAAAGTTGGATCCCACCATTCTTATATTGGAGATATTACACTCCGCTTTTTCATATGGAACACTTGTGTTCTTAATTGTGCTTTAATGTTCATGGCGAAGTCCGAAATTGCTTCGTTAAATTGCTATTTGGTTGGAATTGGAAAATGCTGCATATGGTTTGGTAAATTTGGCAATTGTTTGAGCTCTCATAGATCATGTTTAAGCTCTTGCATCATGTAGTTTAATCTATTAATGAAGAACTACCGTAGAGCTTGTTTAATTTTGTTTGCATGATTGGTCTCTCTAAGTCTAGATATTTTCGGGTAAAGTGTTTGAACAACAAGGAAGACAGTGTAGAGCCTTATAATGCTTGCAATATGTTCTTGTGTAAGTTTTGCTGTACCTATTCATACTTGTGTTTGCTTCAAACAACCTTGCTAGCTCAAACCTTGTACTGAGAGGAAATGCTTCTCGTGCATCCAAACACCTTGAGCCAAAACCCATGCCATTTGTGTCCACCATATCTACCTATTATGTGGTATTTTTCTGCCATTCCAACGTAAATTACTTGAGTGCTACCTTTAAAATTTCATTCCTTTATCTTTGCAATATATAGCTCATGGGACAAATAGCTTAAAAACTATTGTGGTGATGAATATGTAGTTATGTGTCTTAATTCTTATAAGTTGCTTGTTGAGCGGTAACCATGTTTCTGGGGACGCCATCAACTTTACCTTTGTTGGATATCATGTGAGATGCTATGTATGTTCGTCTTGTCTGAAGTAAGTGCGATTTCATGATCAAATGGTTTGAGTGTGCATATGTTAGAGAAGAACATTGGGCCGCTAACTAAAGCCATGTATCATGGTGGAAGTTTCAGTTTGGACATACAACCTCAATCTCTTATGAGAATATTAATCGTTGTTGAATGCTTAAGCATTAAAAGAGGAGTCCATTATCTGTTGTCTATGTTGTCCCGGTATGGATGTCTAAGTTGAGAATAATCAAAAGCGAGAAATCCAATGCGTGCTTTCTCCTTAGACACTTGTACAGGCGGCATAGAGGTTACCCCTTTGTGACACTTGGTTGAAACATATGTCATGTGATGATAATCCGTGTCTTCCGAGCTAAGTAGGACAAGGTGCGAGCACTATTAGTACTCTATGCATGAGACATGCAACTTGTAGGAAGTATTATGCATAGCACATATGAATTATTACTACCGTTGACAAAATTGTTTCTATGTTTCAAAAAAAAAGCTCTAGCACAAAAATAGTAATCAATGCTTCCCTCTGCGAAGGGCCAATCTTTTACTTTATGTTGAGTCAGTCTACCTACTTCTTTCTATCTTAGAAGCAAACACTTGTGTTAACTGTGTGCATTGATTCTTACATGTTTACTTATTGCACCTGTTATATTACTCTATGTTGACAAATATCCATGAGATATACATGTTACAAGTTGAAAGCACTTGCTGAAACTTAATCATCCTTTGTGTTGCTTCAATTCATTCTACTTAGAATTTATTGCTTATGAGTTAGCTCTTATGCAACTCTTATTAATACTTGTTTGAAAGTACTATTCATGAAAAGTTTTGCTATATGATTCATTTGTTTAGTCATTATCTTTGTTAGCAATCTTTTGTTCAAATCACTCCATTCATCTCATATGCTTTACAATAATGTTGATTAAGATTATGTTGGTAGCATGTCACTTCAGAAATTATTTGTGTTATCGTTTACCTACTCGAGGACGAGTAGGAACTAAGCTTGGGGATGCTTGATACGTCTCGAACGTATCTATAATTTCTTATGTTCCGTGCTACTTTTATTACAATACTTGAATGTTTTATATATACTTTACAGCATTATTATACATTTTCCGGCACTAACCTATTAACAAGATGCCGAAGTGCCGATTGCTTTGTTTTCGTTGTTTTTGGTTTCAGAAATCCTAGTAAGGAAATATTCTCGGAATTGGACGAAATCAACGCCCAGGGGCCTATTTTTACACGAAGCTTCCAGAAGACCGAGGGAGGTACGAAGTGGGGCCACGAGGCGCCGACACAACAGGGCGGTGCGGCCTGGGCCCTGGTCGCGCGGCCCTGGTGTGCGGGGCCCTCGTGCCGCCACTTGACCTACCCTTCCGCCTACAAATAGCCTTCGTCGCGAAACCCCCTGTACCGAGAGCCACGATACGGAAAACCTTCCAGAGACGCCGCCGTCGCGAATCCCATCTCGGGGGATTCAGAAGATCGCCTCCGGCACCCTGCCGGAGAGGGAATCATCACCGGAGGGGCTCTACATCATCATGCCCGCCTCCGGATTGATGCGTGAGTAGTTCATCCTTGGACTATGGGTCCATAGCAGTAGCTAGATGGTTGTCTTCTCCGCTTGTGCTATCATTGTTTAGATCTTGTGAGCTGCCTAACATGATAAGAATCATCTATTTGTAATTCTACATGTTGTGTTTGGCGGGATCCGATGAATATAAAATATTATGTTAAGTTGATTATCAATCTATCATATATGTGTTGTTTATGTTCTTGCATGCTCTCCGTTGCTAGTAGAGGCTCTGACCAAGTTGATACTTGTAACTCCAAGAGGGAGTATTTATGCTCGATAGTGGGTTCATGCCTCCATTTAATGCAGGACGGTGACGGAAAGTTCTAAGGTTGTGAATGTCTTGTTGCTACTAGGGATAAAACATTGATGCTTTGTCTAAGGATATTTGTGTTGATTACATTACGCACCATACTTAATGCAATTATCTCGTTGTTTACAACTTAATACCGGAAGGGGTTCGGATGATAACTCTGAAGGTGGATTATTTAGGCATAGATGCATGCTTGGATAGCGGTCTATGTACTTTGTCGTAATGCCTCCGATTAAATCACATAGTAATCATCGTTGATATGTATTGAATCTTTATTTGTCAATTGCCCGCCTGTAATTTGTTCATCCAGCATGTTAGTTATCTTATTGGAGAGACACCTCTAGTGAACTGTGGACCCCGGTCCATTTTTTACATCTGAATACATTCTACTGCAATCTCTGTTTTTACTGTTCTTTGCAAACAAACACCATCTTCCACTCGATACGTTTAATCCTTTGTTTTCAGCAAGCCGGTGAGATTGACAACCTCACCGTTACGTTGGGGCAAAGTACTTTGATTGTGTTGTGCAGGTTCCACGTTGGCGCCGGTTTCACCGGTGTTGCGCCGCACTACATTCCTCCACCAACAACCTTCACGTGCTTCTTGGCTCCTACTGGTTCGATAACCTTGGTTTCATACTGAGGGAAACTTACTGCTGTGCGCATCATACCTTCCTCTTGGGGTTCCCAACGGACGTGTACATCTACGCGCATCAGAGGGCATGTAAATTTTCTAGGTTTCCCGAAAAGGAAGGTGTGCATGTGCATGCGTATATTTTTCTTCTGAAAATGCCTCCAACATTTGTTGCCCTGCCCGTCACTATCATTACGACACAATACCGTGTCTCTTATTGGGCGTTGATGGAAGATCCAAGGAGACAAAGCCATATAGTTGTGGGGCTAGATTTGGACATGGGACAATGACATTACATGGAAATTTTGTAATACCTCCGTTCAGTAATATAAGCCCTTTTAGAGAGCTAATTCAGCTTGGTAAAAGGACTTAAATTTTGGAACAGAGGTAATACTGCCTAGAGTCTCCTTGGTCCTAGAGCCAACTATTTCACGCCCTCCTTTGCGGATCGGAGGGAGCATCAAGTAGTACTTGTTATTGTGCCATGCATTTTTATTTTATCCTTTTTTTCCATTTGTAGAATGTTGCAAAATTCTTTATGTAAATTGAGGAGTGAGGGCTTGTTGTTTCAGAAAAGCATATGTCCTTATTATCAATGTCACATTATCTTTGGATGGTAAGGTAGAAATTTAGAGTGTTTTTGTTTTTAGACACCCCAAAGTAGTGATAGTTGGAAAAGAAAGTGACGTGTAAAATGTCAGGATGAGGAAAATAGCTTGAAATCTGTCTTAAGCAAAGGGTACGGTGGGGTAACAATTACAAAGGACTCCAACAAAGAATGCAAATACAACACCATCCTTGGATTTTATAGAAAGGACCAATATCTGAAGTCAAATAAACAGACATCTTGTAGAACGGCCACCCTTCGGCCAAAATAAACGGAGGCAGGACATCGATGGTCATCGGGAAACCACCTTGTGACCACAGACCACCAGATATGTTAGAACAAATGCCATGGCTACCGCCAATGTAAGGCCTCATGAGTTTGTTTAGAGGGAAGACTACGAGGGTCGTGCCGCCCACCATTTGATCCAACCATTGGAGCTCCATGGAAAGGAAAACCAACGTCGCCAGCCTCCCGGTGCGGCTCGTCAGCACCGACGATAAATTCCCATTCTGGCACAACAACATACCGGGTAAAATAAACAGCTAAATCTACAGCTACTTTGTGCATTTGGAAGCCGACCTCCTCTCCCTGTACTGCTCCGGCCAACGAGAATGCTGGAAGAGAGGGGGAGGAGCCGGGACGGAAAAAAAAACACTAAATTCGAGAGGGACTCGATAACTCCGCACCCTGCCTCATGGAGTTTGCAACAAATATCTTGTTTCCTTTTAGCAGTTACCATCTGTTACATTTGTAAGATATTTGATTTTTTGCATTTTGGGAAGTGGTCCGGGAAAATAAACGATTAGATCATGGGAGATAGATGGCCCCAAGAAATTGGGCACACCAGTAGTGCTGCTGTTGAGCACTCGCATCAGCCACATCACTTACTCGAGGAATATCTCATCATCATGCCTCCTATCCGTGATCCATCTGCTTTTCACGAGGTGAATGCTTTGACACGCGCATTATAGGTGGCACTTAAACGTTGTAGAGAGAGACGGGACTGCATGAGATAAGTACTCCTTTGACGAAACTAAATAAAGGAGGAAAAAGCTCAGAATAAAATGGTCAAAATCAGGAAAAAACGTGCTCGAGCGGCGACCATACCGTCTTGTCCTGAACAGAAACGGAGAAGGAGACCTCCGTCCGTCCCCAACAAGAGGCAAGAGCCAAACCCAGACCCGGCCGCCTCCCCCCACAAACCTGAAACCGGCCCCTCCTCCCACCCTCGCCGCCTCGCCTCCCGCCGCCGCCGCCGCTGCAGCCGCCATGGGCGCGAGCGCCGGGGAGGAGCCGTCGCAGATGCGGCGGGCGCTGGTGGACACGCTCGCGGGGGCCATCTCCGGGGGCATCTCCCGCACCGTCACCTCCCCCCTCGACGTCATCAAAATCCGCTTCCAGGTCCGCTAGAATTCCGATTGCTTCTCCGCGGCGGCGGTCGGCGGCCGCAAGTTGCATATGGGGTCGGACGGATGGGTGGGGTTGTTCGGGAGAATTTTGCGGGGTTGGTGCTATGTTTCGGGGTGGAAATTGGGATTAAGGGGGTATCAATGGGTTTTATCAGCGCAATCCGGTTCTGTAAACTTCGCATTTGGACGTTTCGGTAGTACTCGAATGGACGACCAGCACATGCCCTGAATTTCGTTTGCTGCAGTACTGTTTTATTAGTGGAGTAATAAGCGTGGTGGAACAATGCATCATACATCCTAGTACTGTACTATTTTTTTTGTTTTAGATATGCTTTTGGGCTGTTTAGTTTACCTGGACGCTGAAGCATTTGAGTACTTTGTTTAGCATTACTTTGCTAAACTGCTTTAGGACGAGCTGGCATAATGCTGATATTCCTTGCTCTAAGCATTTCTTTGGAATGAGAATGTAGCAATCTGGCTGTCCTGTTCTCACTTTATGACACCCAAGAGCTGCCTCTTGTCCCGTGCTCTGTAATTACTACTGCATTCTTGCTCCCGGCTACTTATTAAGTTATTATTGTTACTACTATCATTTCTGGTTCGTTAGCCCTTGCTGACACAAAGATCTGTTTATTCTCTTGACTTTAATCTACATGTAAATGCTTTATATTATATCAACTTCTTGTTTGTTTGAGAATATTAGTAGATAAAAATTCGATAACAGTTCTCGGGATTTTTAGTTTATTGAGGTTTTGGGGTTTCTCCTCTTCTCTGAATCTTGGCTGTTGTATTGACAAGTGCATAATTATGTTGGGTTGGGTGCAATCGTACTGTATCAACCCATAGTTCTGTTTTCGATATTCAGAGACCCTTCAATGCCCTTTGCAGGTTCAATTAGAGCCCACAACCTCGTGGGGCTTACTTCGAAAAGATGTCTATGGACCTTCCAAGTACACTGGACTTCTACAGGCAACTAAAGATATTCTCCGAGAGGAAGGTTTGCCGGTATCTGCTTTTCTTCAAACATTCCTCACCTCATGCTATACATTGCGTTCATGTTTGATCATGAACTTGCCTTCTTAATTTCTGTGAATTTATCATGCCAAACTTCAGCTCTAGTTTCTAGCTGCCAGGTTTACTATGTGAATCTTATCATGTTGATTTGCTGGACTTGGTCCAGATGCAAAAATATGTCACACATGACCGTTGCACTCATGTAGTTTTAGATTATGCCAACTTTAGAATTTTAACATTTGGTGTTATCCACTGATTCTGACTCCCATTCTACCATAGTTAGTTGTATCTTATGAATAGAAAAATACATACGGTGCTTATATGTATAATTGACCCCACCTGTACATCTTTATGAACTTGCTTATCCTAATTTTATGGCACACCAGCTAGTAGTTCTTTCGTGAGTGTAGCAATACCTGATACTGACTAGTGATCGCCAAGTGATATTAATTGTGACTTAGCGAGGAGAGTCCAGTGCTATTCTCGGTCTGGAATCATGCTAACTCTACTATCTTATGATCAAGTTTGTCGGAACCTGATTTAAGTTTTGGGCTTTTGGCTTATCCAGTCCTTGCTAGGGTATTTATTTGATAGAATCGTGATATTCTTATGATTCTAGTGAAAAACATTATAGCATTATGAGCGCACCTTCAACTTTACATACAATTTTACTGATCCTAGTAATCAATTGCCTGTATAAATAATAATGATTATTTTCTCAAGCCGAACGTTTCTATTAAAACCAAAGAAGCCACTAAGTGGGTCCTTTCCTTGATGCAGTTTAAACAGATGCATTATCATGTATCTGTTTGACTGTCCGTAACAAATGAAATAAAAAGCAATTGTTTGCATTCCTCCATAAAAATGTCAAATGAAGGTGGTGAGATTGGCTGCTTTCTTGGGTTTTCTTTTTGTGATATATCTGAAATTGCATCATTTATACCTTTGTGTTTTCTGTACATTGCAATTCTGATTTCTGCTTTGCTTCTTTTTTTGTCCCTTGGTACTTTTTATATATATCTATGTAGCTTTTTTTTGCATGCTCTCTGTTTGATTTAATTAGTTTATTTTAAACAAAAAGAAGAATTTGTAAAAGATGCTCATATGGTGCAAAATGCCGATCTTTCAGGGATTCTGGAGAGGAAATGTACCAGCCTTGTTTATGTATATGCCATATACAGCTATACAGTTTACTGTTCTACACAAGCTAAAAACCTTTGCATCTGGTTCATTGAGAACAGGTATGCCCTTTCGGCTTTGTTCATCGGTTTATTTTTAAGTATCAATTATAAATGTCATCCTCGAACCTTATTTTAAGTGCTTGCATTAGCTAGAGTTTCTACCAAAACTTATACAACTGGCACGTTTAAAATTCTGGGTACACTCTAAATTACTTTGCTATCTGTGCAACTCATCACAGAGAATGAAATTGTAGTCCTTATATCTGATATATTTCTCATTCCCAGAGGATCACCTACACTTAAGTCCGTACTTGTCTTACGTAAGTGGGGCTATTGCGGGATGTGCAGCGACAGTAGGGTCATATCCATTTGACCTTCTCAGAACTATTCTTGCATCACAGGGTGAACCAAAGGTAAATATGATCTTATGTTTGGTTTCCGGTACTGTTTCTCCCCCTCAGAGTGTGAGCACTTACTTACAAACGTATGGTGTCACTGGTTTGGTTTTACACTTCTGTTAGATGCTTGGTCATGTTTTTATTTACTTCAGAGTATTGCATTATTTTATAGTAATCACTTCACTGATATTATGGATTATCACTGCTCTATCATGCTTGAAGTTGAATATGTTATTTTTCCAGTAAAGTCACATTCAGTTTCATTTCAACATGGACTTCCTCTTGCACTTGCTGTTTTGGTTTTGTCATGCTGCTCAAGCTTCTTTTTTCTTATTTACTCTTCTTGTTCTGCAGCTATATGTTTTGTAAGTGTCAACTGTCTGCACAAAAATTATGTTGTTCATTTATAGATGACAAATCATTTTGATCTTATTCCTTGCTGATTGTTTTCCACAATTAGTGTAAGCTAATGCATGATGAATATTTTTAACAATTATTATCACGCCATCTTTTTGCTGATTCACAGAGACTTGTATTTTTTCTGTAGGTTTACCCCAATATGCGATCTGCACTTTTTGACATAATTCAAACTCGTGGTGTTCGAGGGCTTTATGCCGGTTTAACGCCAACTCTCGTTGAAATCATACCATATGCTGGCTTGCAGTTCGGTTCATATGACACCTTCAAACGTTCAATGATGGTAACAATGCTAAAACTCACCCTTTTACGTGTACCTACTAGATGAATTTGAGGTGATTTATATAAACCTAAAGTCTATAGCATGCTCAACTAATGTTGTGAACTTGTGATTGACTTATTCTTCAATTATAAAGACATGCTAAGTCTTCAAAAGAAAACTGCACTTATGTTTGGCACAAACATTTTTTTGGTATGGGTCTCTGTGAATGTTGGTTATGTTTCAGCTTCTCTTACATTATCTTATTCATGTAGTCTTGGAATAGATACAGACACGGAAGTGAGGAGGATGACTCGGCGTCAAGCTTCCAGCTATTTCTTTGTGGATTTGCAGCTGGAACATTCTCAAAAGCTGCATGTCACCCACTTGATGTTGTAAAGAAAAGGTTCCAGGTAACTTGCCTTGCCTTCAAAGTTGCTGATTTTTTTCATTCATGATAAATTCCCATAAAGAGAATCTTATTAAGCATATTATGGTATAGTAAGAACTGGTCACAAATGACAAGATTATTGGGCTTCATACTGGTCTGCATTGAAAATCTAGCATACATTTGAGTTGGGTTGTGTACGCTTTACCTATCACAATTTGATCTTGTTCTGCCCCTGCTGAGTTATGTGCCCATTTCCCTGTTAGGATACCTTCACTTGTAGTACCCCTATTTTCACGGGAGCATGTTTTTCCGCAACTCATAGTAGGCATTTAATTCCAAGCTTGTGCTGGCAGTGGTGCTGTAACACTAATTTCTCAAGTTCAGTACTTCGTCAAATGTACAACATTTAGATGTGACTATGAATTACTTGAGTATGATGATGATACACTGCTAGGTATACAATCTTTCTGCATATTTTGGAGTCTTGCAATACTAATGTTTCTCCATCACTCCGCAGATCGAAGGACTAAAGCGTCACCCAAGGTATGGGGCGCGGATTGAGAGCAGCACATACAAGGGCATGTACCATGCCCTAAAAGAGATTGTTGTGAAGGAGGGGTTCGGAGGCCTTTACAAAGGGCTTTTCCCATCTGTGGTGAAATCGGCTCCTGCTGGTGCTGTGACCTTTGTGGCATACGAATACATCTCGGACTGGTTAGAGTCAATTCTCATGTGAAAGATCTTCATGCAGCATTTTTCTCAGCTTTTTGTGTGTTGTCCATAGTACTTCATCACATTTCTATTAGCAAATGGATGTTATGTCTTGAAGAGGCTGCAGTTCCTTTGGATCTTGCAGCCAATTCAAGATTTTGGGAGCCTACATAGCCAGCTGGATGAGTTAATGCTTGTAAGCTTCTTTCATAAAAATTTGGAAGACCACTTAAGTTAGCCAAATTAATTAGTCAAATCGAAGATTAAGCATTTGCCTAGCTTAGTATTCCTACTCATCCAGGCACACATTTTCTTAAAAAAAATGCTGTACATGTTTCTCACATATGTATCAGTATATCTCTGCAAGTTACTTAACCTGAATTTGATTGGCAGGATAGCAAGCAAGGCAGGAGTTGAGTGAGTTTGTTGTTGGATAAAGGATCTAACAGTATCCACACTCTGGTCATGATCGGAAACATTCAGCTGTTTTGTGGCCGCAAGGTCAATGGAGAAGTGCATACAATTGATTATTCATTGAGAGTTGCTTACATGTAAAGCCTTACTATAGAATGAGCTATTTTGCCATTTTCTCTCCCTTTTTTCTTGCCCCATCCCCTAACATCGAGGCTGAGTAAAACTAGTGGAGCTTGTGACTTGTGATGAATGTCAAGAGTAGCAAGCATTTTTGTTTAGAGATGTGTACCATACAGTTAACCACTTTTTCACTTCTTATGTAATACTGCTGCTTCGGATGCAACCGATCTGCTTTGGCATATGTATCTGTGGAATACATTTTGCTATGTTGCGTTCATTACTTGGCTATGCATATGGCTCGTGCTTGACATTATGAATCCACACACCTGGACCTACTCTTGATGGCTCATGCCTTGTGAACAGCACATGACGAGCAACTGAGCACCGGGATGTTTTTACTGTTGTATGCCGCGGCAGCAGACGTGAATGGACCGTGATGCGAGGATCCACGTCGATCGTCAGGAATCTAAGCTGCAGCTAAGAATTAACTGATGAGCGTGGTATTTCCTTTCTCATCAAGTCGTTCGGTGTGTGCTCCGGTTGGTCGCAAGCACAAAATTTCGTATCTCCTGAATAAACATTTGTTTTTGTCGTTACGAGTGATGTTACATTCGTTTTCATATTTTTGTGAAAGCAGAAATGAAACGAATACATAAACCTAGAAACAGTTATTGTTGGCAAATGGCAATAGATGCGGACCGAAGATGGTGCGGATACATGAACCAACAGACCGCTTAAATTATGAAGAGAAAATCAAGCTACAAAAGAAAATGACAAACCTGATTCTAAGTCTGACCATAGTGGAAAGTATCATGCATATGATACTTGTGTATGGTACTATCTCTATAGTGGTTAGTATCATGAAGTAGTATTATAGTTATGCTATATTTATTACTTTTTAGAATCTCATTGCAAATGTGTGCACAAGATTTTTTTGGCATTAACTTTTCTCGTGACATGCGCTATGATACAGTATCCACCTATGTTACTATAATCTCCTCTCTCCTCCTTAATTAGCTGCCACATCAACATTTTTGTGGGACCAATGTGTATGATACTAGCTATGATACTAGCACTATGGCCAGCCTAAGCCTAGCGTGATTACTTAAAATATTGGGAATATGGGAAAGGTTGAACAGTCTGTTTTGGAATGTGCCGCTTCGATGGTTTCGGCTTAACACGATCATATATTGGGGTTGATGGTTTGAGTCATGCTTTCAAGACCTAAAATGGAAATTCGGCCAGAACAGGAATTTCCAGTTTCCACTCTTATTTCGCCGGAAACGGCGTTTTGTTTGCTTTTCCACCAAAAGAATATCATTTTTGTTTTCATATTTTTGTTCTATTTTCATATTTTCTCGAAAAACCCGGAAACTTTATGCTCCATTTTCATCCTTAGTTACTGCTCTCAACCTCTCCTCTCATGAAAGACGATAGATCTCCACCTTCTCGACGGGAGGCTTTGGCCAAAGATATAAACACACCTGGTGTAGTGGTTTCCCTACCATCCGTTCGCTGCTCTGGTTGTGTGAGGTGAGAGAACATCAGTTTCCACATATTCGACGTGTAGCTAGTGTTTGGGTTTGGTGTCGTACTAAGCAAAGTTGTGTTGAATAATGGCACCCCGACTTCAACCTATCTCGAAAGCATGCTAAGCGGTGTAAATGAGTTTGTGGGTATGTTGTCATCGAGGCTTGTGCTCCAGCTCTATGCGTTGTTGGTTTGGTCGTAAGCCTATTGGCCTTGTTGTCAGCGCCCACATCCTTGTCTTGCGTACGTGGGTTGAGCCGTCAGCTCCCACTAGCTATTCTAGCATGACCGCCAATGCATAACATGCATGACTCTTGTTGATCCGACTTCTCTCCCCCACCCCCAAATCCCCTTGCACGCGACAACAAATGGTTACTGTAACGAGGTACAAAGAGTTTTCATCTAAAAGCAGAAGTGGACAACCTTCGTTCTCTTGTTCGGGATGTGGCGGTGACCAATCCAACGGTGGTGGATTCAGTTGTAGAAGGTTTTACTTGGGGTTTGAATGTATAAGTTTTCTTAGGTCTGTTATTTAAATGCAGGGACAACGGTCCTAGCTTTAGATATTTCTTTGCAATAGCTTTTCTTATTTAATACTAATCTAGTCCTGACATTAGCCCTAATAAAAAAACCGCAGCAGATCTGGAAAGAATAATCAGTGACACAAACTTACCTACTGCAAGAGAAGTCCATCAAAGAAGAAAAACATCTGCTGCAATAGATCGGTGATCTACTAGTATAGCCAGAAACAATAAATGGTGCCCGGGCTACATGTAGCCTGGTATTTCTCAAAATTCGGAAATAATAATTTAAAGTTTTAAAAAAATCAGGAGAAAAATTCTGGATATAGTCAATGAGGTATTCTACAAACCTACAAAATCTGAAAGAAAACTACTTAGTATCCTAAGCTACACGAAAATGAAAAAATCTGACAATCTTGAAAGATTTGAAAAGTTGCATTGTTCACTCTTTTAGATCTACAATTTTATTAATTTTACAGTGCCCAAAATACAGATTATCTCACACTGGTTTTCTGCACACCGATAGAATGAATCATTGCATACATCTAAATTTTTTTGTTCATATTTTTTTTTGAAGTTTTGAATTGTTGATTTCGCTTTTTTTTAGAAACCTACACGTAGCCCATCCTACATTTTGCCACTCTCTGCAGTAGCACCGAACACAATATAAACTTGCCTCTGACACGTGGGCCCACGGTGCAGTCCAAGGCTCAAGAAAAAAGGGAGAGAGAAAAAAAAAACTGGTAGCCCACCTCATCTGTCCATCTCGCCGGGTCGCGTCCCCGTCCCGTCCGCTTCCGTCAGCTCGCCCGCCGCCAAACCCTAACCCCGGCAGCGCCCACGCCGACGGAGAGAGGCGGCGGCGGCGGCCTGGATGCGAGCAGCCGCCCGCGTGGGCAATGGAGCTCGTCCCCTTCACGCCCGCCGCCGGAGCCGGAGCCCTCGTCGAGGCGGGCGGCGCGGGCTCGATCCCCGCGATGGTGGCGGCGCAGCAGGCGACGCTGCACGCGCAGGTGGACCAGCTCCAGCGCCTCGTCGTCGCCCAGTGCCACCTCACCGGCGTCAACCCGCTCGCCCAGGAGATGGTCAGGAGCTCCCTTCCTCCAATCTCTGCCCCTCCTACATTTTTCTCGATCTATGCAACTTGTATATTTTCTCTACCGGGACGAGCTTTGCGCACAAGTAGGGATTTCTGGGTAGTACACCCGATTGATTGCCATCAGAGCTTAGGTCGACTTTGGTAGCTTAGGTTCTTGCGAATTGGTAGCTTGACCTGGTAGTCCTTTTGGTGCTGTATGACGGGAGTTTCATATGCTTTGGCCAAATGGATACTGAATTGGAACGAGTCTGTAGTGGTCCACTACTCCAGGTGTGTTTATATCTAATATTTAGGTCCTAGTACATCCATGATAGTATGTAGTTTATGATTCTGATAACAGAATACTGCGAATTTAAACGACAGAGTTGTAACCTCGAGAAACTGAGAAATTGGAAGCTATATTTGGGTCAACAGGGTGCTGAACACTGATTTTGTAGCTACTCTGATGCCCACACCCCACAGTAGGTTTAGCTAAACATATAAATTTCTTCACTTCTTGGTCTGGCAAATGATATATAGTGAAATTAACTTATCTGTTCTGAATTATGGTATCTTAAGAGTGTATTTTAAATGGATGCTTAAGTTGTTTGATGAAGATAGTAGGATGTACTTTCTGTATCATTGCCAGTTTTGTGTTTTAGGCCCTTCATGCATGCTATGATGACTCTCTTGCCTTTTCAGAAAGTTGTTCATCTATGGACTAATCTTGCATTTGGTTGTTTCTTGCAGGCTGCTGGTGCATTGTCTATCAAGATAGGTGAGTTGTTTGTCTACATCGATTGGATTCAAATCTGCTCAGTTAATTTTTTCGAGACATTAGTAAAATATTTGATTAACTGCCACGAGCATAATTACTCAATAATTTGCAGATACGGAAAGTTTTATTGGATTTAAGCTTGACTGTGTCATGCATAAGAATCATTTTAAGAATTATTCCACAGTTACTATAATCAGTGTCTGCTATTCAACGCATTTCCTTACGATGGTTCAAATTTTGTAGGTAAAAAACCAAGGGATCTGTTGAATCCAAAAGCAGTTAATTCCATGCAGTCACTTTTTGCTGTGAAAGATACTATTGGCAAAAGAGAAACTCGGGAGATAAGCGCACTTTGTGGGGTTACTGTTACACAGGTCTGCTCTTTGTCTCACATGTGCTGTTGTTCTCTCTGTACGTTGATGTCTATACATATTTATGTGCTCTTATACACTTCTCTTAAGATTGATTTGGAATGAAATTATGCCCTTCATCATTTCATAACATATAAGTGAACAGTAGCTATTAAACTGGGTTCAAGCTTCAAAATAATCTTGATATTTTTTCCCTTTTGTTCTAGCTTGATTGCTTACAATGTGTTTGCTTCCTATCTCAAACATGAACTGATGATATCATATGAATTTCCTTTTCCTTGAGTTATTGTTGATAAGCTTTAACTCAATGGTTATAGGTCAGGGAGTTTTTTGCAAGTCAGCGTACGCGAGTAAGAAAAGCTGTCCGTTTGTCACGAGAGAAAGCACTCGAATTAGAGGCATCCAAGACGCCTAACAGTGTATGCTCCATGAGCAGTGAGCAGACACCTCTTGACATTGAGACACATGCTCAAGTTGTTGAACCTTTGAACACTTTAGGACCAGTAGAGATGTTGCAAAGCTCTTCTCAACAAGCAGACAGCCTGCAGAATTCTCTACAACCAGCAGAGGCCCCGCAGAATTCTTTACAACAAGCAGAGGCCCAGCAGAACACTGCAACCCCAACCTCAACCCCAACACCTGTCACCCCTATGGAAACAGCCGAACCAACGGATGCTAAGATTAATCCAGGCTCTGTTCAAAAGGAAACTAAACAAGAGGAAGTTGCACCAGGTGTTGAGTCAGAAGATAAAAAGTTCTTGGATAGTATCTTTGCCCTAATGCGGAAGGAGGAAACATTTTCGGGACAGGTCAAGTTGATGCAATGGATTCTTCAAATAAATAATGCGACGATTCTTAGTTGGTAAGATAGGCCTTATAGTACGTACAGAGCTTGAAATGATTATATTGGTCCTAGCTTCACCTTTCAATAACCGTGCAGGTTCTTAACAATGGGTGGTTTGACTATTGTGTCAACATGGCTGAGCGAAGCAGCTACTGAAGAGCAAACAACCGTTATTCTCGTCATTTTCAAGGTTCTTACTTTTTTCAGCTGGGCATGTATATGTCTATGGTATATTGGCATGTATTTTGAACTATCGTCTCATTGCTGTAGGTGCTTCTTCACCTTCCACTATATAAAGCTTTGCCAGTCCACATGTCAGCTGTTCTGCAAGCTGTTAACAGATTGCGGTTTTATA
Source organism: Lolium rigidum (assembly GCF_022539505.1). Lineage (NCBI taxonomy): Eukaryota > Viridiplantae > Streptophyta > Magnoliopsida > Poales > Poaceae > Lolium > Lolium rigidum. The sequence continues at coordinate 38,192,873 of NC_061513.1, read as the reverse complement.
GGACACAAGGTGTGTAGAAAACGCCATGAGACTTAAAATTTTGCACATACTTATCGCATGATATTTGGCATGAAAAAGATGACTAATTGCAAACGATTAATAGTTTGATAATGTTTTGAAAGTCTAATTATGTTGTTAATTTATATGCCTACTTGTCCAGTACAGCATCGTTGAGATGCATTTTCCCATCTGGATTAGTTCTAGCATTTGCTTGTATCTCCTGTTCCACTGCTGTATCTCATGCATATATAGATTCTCTTAGTTTCTTGGGCTGTTTAGTAATACTTATCTGATTTTTGAAGATCAGACATATCCAGCAGGGCCAGGAACTTGCTCTCCAGATTGAGCAAAGTGCTCATACGGAGTCAAGCGTCGAAGAAACCTCAAAAAGATTTAATTTGTAAACAAAGGTGAGTTGTCCTTACTTGAACATTTGTGCTGTATTTCTATTGTTTGGCATTACGTTTTTTTGGAGGTTTCTATTGTGATCAGTTTTTTTTTTCTTTTGCAGGATAAGTGAGATTCTCCGTGATGACTCCTGGAGATCTGAAGTTGATATTACTGTAAGTATCTATCTAAGTAACGATATACATTGAGTACATACACATGTTCTGCTGTTTAATCGCTCTGGTCTATCAGGAGGAGATCCTTGCCTTGACTGAAGGTGCAAGTGAGAGCAGGTGCCCTTTAAATAGCTTAAACTGTAGACATGCTAAGTGATTTACATTACCTTTATTTTGGCTAGCAAGATATTGATTGACTTGGTCTGTGTGTCACTGTGCAGAAAGCCTGAGTCCAAGAAAACTCCATTGCTGCTCACAGCTTCTGCCGATGATTCATTTAAAAACAGTCCTGTGAAGCCAAGTATCCTTTCACTAAGTTTAAGTTCAGCACTACCAGTTTTACTTATCTTTTCTTAGCATACTATTGCCTGTATATAAAAGGCATTATATCTATTTTATTATTATTCCAATCACATGTATCTTATAGTTTTTCTTAGCAAATAGGGACTGCTTACCTAATTTGTACTTAGATCTGATGGCTTTTCTTGGTAGCTACATCAGTGTCTTGCACCTGTTACATAGAAGGACCCTTTAGGGACTTATAAATATTCAATTTGTCCACAAATGTCGTCTGGTTAAATTGATGTTACTAATAGCTTTCTTTTCCATTACAGCTTGCGAATCTGGCTATATTTGTCCTGAATACGCAGTGTTGCTGTTTATTGCAGTTTTAATGTGTAATATCCGTTCATGAATATGATAAGTTTATGGTTGTGCCTGTTGACTTCATAGTAGTCATTACTATTGATGCACCACCTGTATCATCTTTAAATTGAATGTTTTACCTTATTACTTCACTCGTCTTGATATTTATCATAGCTCAAACTGCCTGTGTGGACTTCCTTAGCTAATTTACAGAGTCCAAAGAGAAAAGAAAACTTCTACTTGTAGAGCATCCAAATCGGAAAGTTACCGGGAAGAATGTTCAATCTGCTAGGAGCTTATCTACAAATAATAGCAGACCATTATCCGCAGATGATATCCAAAAAGCAAAGATGCGTGCCATGTTTATGCAGGAGAAGTATGGCAAGGTTGACAAAAGTAAAGTGACTGATAAACTAGAGACGACAGAAACTCAAAAACCATCTGGATCGGTCAACTCAAATGTGCCTCCTATACCTTCAAGTCCCCCCACATCAACTACTAAACAACCTGTTGACCCAAGCCCATCAACTCTTATACAGAATGGAGTACCTTCGCCTGATAAGCCAGAAATCCTGGCGAGTCCAAAGCTAAACTTAGCTGCCAAAGAGAACTCCGTAGTGAAATTGGATTCCAAGAGGATTCGTTGGCAGATACCACCAGGTATACCTTTGCTTTGTGCTCCTTCACTTGCCCAAATTCTTAGAATGTTGGATATTTCAGAGTTCAAAAAACCTTTTTGGACAATGAGAACCAGTGAGATCATATGGTTAATGGAATGTTTCGCAGCTTGAGAACTTGAAGTGCATTGTCTTTTATTTGTAAGAAAAGATTTTGTGAATTGCGTAAACCGTAGCTTATACCAGGTCTTATCTCCAAAATCAATATGTTGAGACGAATCAGCTTCAGTTGAAATGGAGAAAAGTACACCTCAAAAGAATCTAGGCGTGAGTTATTTCTTTTGTTTGATCTCACATGCACCAGTTATATGGGCAACTTCCAACCGCTATGAATAACTCATCTGAGAAGCACTCAAATGAAGGTTCTCCAAAACAATGCTTGGCTGTAAATAGCTCTGCACTTGGTTCAACATTATGTACAATTTGCTGCAATGGCACGACAAATTAACAGTTACTGTTATCTCATGCGACCATATGAATACACGTGTAGTAGCACCATCCTTTCAGACTCGGTGCAATGCTAGAGTTACTTAAGTAATGTAGGATGTATGCTGAGTACATCCACAACGGTTAATACATGTACCCATGTTTAAACAGTTGCTAAGCATACTGAGCCGCAAGAACACAAACAAGGATGGAAATGGATTATGGTGTCATAGCATTTGACCTGGAAATCTGCATTGCACATGTTGCATTGAATTTTTTGCCCCTTCAAAATTCAAACACAAGCGGAAACAAGTACTGCTCTTTAAGCAAATTGAATAGTTGTGGTTTGGCCTGGTACATGCCATGCTGGTGCCTGGCGCTTCTGGCTTATGCAGGCTCTTTCGAAATCCTCCTACACATAATTATGCATCAACAGGCAACCAGTTCATAAAAAGAGTCCAGCATAACCTAAATTCAAACACAATCTGAATTTACTTGCCAAAAGCATTCAGCATTCAGGAGGTGCATTTTAGTTCATAACTCAGTGATTCCTGACAGCTGTAAACTGGTCAGATTATTTCTGGGGGTTTGCAGATGAGAAGCTCTGGGATCTTTGCCTGTATCAAATGCTCACACATTTACCCCCTTCTGTAGTTACATGGACCATGAAGAAACACTATGTTGTTTATTTAACTACAGATGGTGTTTGTTTGTGCCTTAATTTTCAGTGCATATGGGGAGTTTGTAATGTAAGTGTTATTATTTGGTCTTCTTTGACCTGCAGCTGTTGGTGTGTGACTGACTGTGGCTGTGATATGCCTATCCGTTTCTATATCAGAAGCAGCCTCTCATTGGCCCTTTCAGTTTTGTTACTTGTTTGCTGCAAAGTTTCATATAACCGGACATATGCTAGTGTCTGTAACAATCTTCAACTTGATATTTATGTAAATGGACTGCCTCACGTTTTTTATCATCGTTAATTCTCATAAACAATTCTTCCACAAAAGTCAAGTTTGCGTATCATGTGCTGCCGCTGACTAGGAAGATATTTCCGAGATACTGCTGATCGTTATGCTGTCAGCAGTTGCTGTTCCAATAACAATTAATGAAATACAAAAGCTATGAATTATATTAAACAAAAAAGAAATTAAGGATCTTGTTAGCCAAATCTTAGCTTGAAGAAGCAGCAGGTCGAATGATATATTCCAGCTATTTTAGCACAGCTGAGCTTAAATGCAAGGAATTTACCAGTTCATATCATTGTGTATTGCCTGTTGCAGCGATAAAAAAGTTATACTCCTTACTTTTTATACTTTCTGTATTTTATTAAGCTATTTCTTGAGCATGACCTGTACTATATTGGTTTCTGTTCATTGTTTGAAGTCTATTACCTCTTGTTGCAGAGGTATGGATAGACCCCTCGTGGAGTTTAAGTACTGGGGAAAATAGCAAGGAGCTTGATGTTCAAACACAGAGAAATCGACGTGGGAAGGAGACCTTTTATGCAAGTCTAAAGGACATTCCGTTGAACCCCAAGGACCCATGGGATTTGGAAATGGACTTTGATGACAGCCTGACCCCAGAAATTCCAATTGACCAGGCACCAGATGCTGACGCTATGGAGTCGGATAGCGTGGATGCAGCACCTCCTGACATTGGCTTTCCTGACGAAAACAAGCAAGTTGGATCAACCTTGTCATCATCTTTGACAGTTCCTGCTGGTGCTAACGGTGCAGCTACTGAGCCAGATCTTGAGCTGCTTGCAGTGCTGCTCAAGAATCCACAGCTTGTATTTGCACTGTCATCTAACCAGGTGGGGAACCTGCCAAACGATCAGACTGTCGCGCTTCTGGACATGCTGAAGCAGACTGGCCTTGGACTTTCGGAGCTGGTAAATAGTCTGGCTAACGGTGCTAGTGTTCCAAAAGAGCCTGAACCTGGCCCTGAAATGATCCCTACTTCACTTCCATCACCCACTCCTCCAAAAGATCTTCCAGCAAGTGTTAGTCTGCTGGCTCATTTTGTTTGTTTTCCAGTCTTAATGCTGCACGTTTTGTTCATATATGTGTATGTTCCCTTTGGCAGGCGGGCTGGAGATCTGAATTCCCAACGCAAGCGAGCGCAGCAAACTTGCCGCAGGCACATTTATCCAATAGAGGAAACACACCTCTGTCCAATGCAGTGGACAAAAGCTTCTCAAACGTTGTTAGTCTGTTGCCTTCACAACCTTATACTTCAGTTTCTGCCATGCCGGCACACATCCAAAGTAACATCCCGTCTCTACCTCAGTTGGCGGTCTCGGTAAATCCGCTAACTCAGCATGTTGCGCCTGTGAATAACCTGTTGAACAGAACTCCGGTACATCAGCATACCCAGCCATATGCTATGGTTTCTGATCCCGCTGCAGTGGCCATCCATCAGCAGCCAGCTGCAAATAAACCAGCCCATGAATTTCAGAACACCACAAATCCTGCTCCAGCACATTCCTTGACGCCTGATCCAAATGCATCTTATACGACACTCCCCTGGCAATCTAGTGCTGCTAATGTTGCCAGCACTGGACGAAGCACAACACCTGATCCAAATGCATCTTATACGACACTCCCCTGGCAATCTAGTGCTGCTAATGTTGCCACCACTGGACGAAGCACAACACCTGATCCAAATGCATCTTATACGACACTCCCCTGGCAATCTAGTGCTGCTAATGTTGCCAGCACTGGACGAAGCACAACACCTGATCCATGGGCTGCACGTACAACTAATTCATTTAATGACGCATCAGCGGCCTATCTTAACCAGAGTGCATACAACAACCAAAGCATGCAGACTACATACGATGCTTATGGTGCTATGCCAGTCCCATCCCAAGGACTGGCTAGAAATGGTTACGCTCAAACTTCGGAGTATCAGGTGTCGGGTCGTATAGCTCACCAGCGGCATTCGCTATCCCCGGAGCCTGGCGCTGCTAGAGTCTATGGTGGCACACAAGGGTACATTCCAGAGCCCTCGAAACTGGGGAATTATGGGCAACAAAACTATAATTCCGTGGCATCGAGGGACTGGAGTTCTGGGCAACCTAGCTACACTCCTGCTGAACCATCAAGGCAACAGAGCTACACTCCCGTGGAGCCTTCAAGGCAACAGAGCTACACACCAGCAGAGCAGCCTTCAAGGCAGTGGAGTTCCGGACAACAGAGCTACGCCCCAGCTGAACCATCAAGGCAACAAAGCTACACTACTGCAGAGACTTCAAGGCAGTGGAGCTCCGCGCAGCAGAGCTACACTACTGCAGAGACCTCAAGGCAGTGGAGCTCTGCGCAACAGAGCTACACTCCAGCTGAACCTTCGAGGCAGCAGAGCTACACTACAGCTGAACCTTCAAGGCAGTGGACCTCAGGGCAACAGGGCTACACTCCACCTGACCCTTCAAGGCAGTGGAGCTCCGGGCAGCAAAGTTACACGCCCGCCGATCCTAAGCGGACATGGAGCACGGCTAACCAGGGCCAAAACCCTGACACATCAAGGCAATGGACCACCGGGAAGCAAGATCATTACAATCCGAGCGACGGTCAAAATGCGTATGATCAGCGCCGAAGAAGACGATGGGAGTGATTTGTGCATACATTAGCTAATTCTTTGTGAGCTCTCTGATTGTGATGTTTGATTCGTTAATCCTGGTCTCTCTGATTGATGCAGAGGCCATCTAGAAAAATATACATCATGTAATGTAAACATGTAGTAGCAGCAGGTGGCGATGGGAGGTAACTAGAAAGAAAGAAGGAAACATGAAACTATAGTAGTTAGATGATGATAGGTCTGCATCAATGATAAGCCAAATTTTCTTTTCATCGCGCCTCGGTCGTTACAGAAGCGAATCTCGTTTTGGCTTCCGAACAATTGCCCCGAACGACGTCTCCCGTTTTGGCGACTTGTCTCTATCTTGGCATCTTTTGCACAATTTTTGTGTGTTGTAGAGGGACGCAAAGTAGCGTTCTAGGAAAAGTGGGCTTGTTCCTTTTTTCCGTATCACCAGTCAATTTCTTACCGACTTCCTTTTCCAACTGTTCACTCATTTTTCACACGTGTAAATCTGGTGTCCATTTGCTGGTCATTGAGCCAATTAGGGTGTAATTCCATATAGAATGATTTCTGAGATGGAAAAAGGAAACATGAAAAATAGATGTTTTTCATAGCCAACAGGTAATCACTTAAATACAACGTAATTTGTTCGGTCGTATGACTCGTATGAGACACCATCATTTTAACTTAAATTATCTTGATTAACTTTAATTTTCACATGTTCTTTTATGTTTATACAAGCATTAACTGCACAAATGATACTAACGAATAATCTATTTTATAACATTTTTTCCCTCGTTAGATGATGTGAAATGTACAAAAGAAAAACACCATTGCACTTGCATTAGGAATATGGAGAGTAAGGAACATCCAACTTACCTAAGAGCATCTCCAGACGGGCGTCCCCAAAGCGCCCCACGGCGTCGGATCGAGCGTTTGGGGGACGTGTTTCTTCATGCCGTGTTTGGGAACGTCGCTCCCCAGCCGCGTCCCCCAAACGCGCCCCAAAACTTTGAAATAACGCTGTATTTTTATTTTAATAGATAAAAGAAATTTGTAGTTACGGCGAAGAAATAACGCTCTACTAACAAAGCGGTGCAACATAAACAACTTGCATATAAAAACTTCGAAAAAACATAAACAAATTACATATAAAAACTTTTTTAAAAAATGAACTAATTTTTTAAACTACTTCTTCTTTGATGGCTCCGCCTCGTCGTCCTCACGGTGGCGCTTCCTGCTCGTCACCTCTTCCGAAGAGCCGGCGTTGTTCGATGTGTCGGAGGAATTTGTGCCCCCTCGTTGTCGACGGTGCTCGCCGGCTGCGCCTTCGCCTTCGCCCGGGCCCTTGCCCCCTTCTTTGCCGCCGCCTCCTCAGCCTCTTCCTCCTCTTCCTCGTCGGCCTCCCAATCGTCCTCGTTGTCTGTCGGCGGGGAACCAGAGCTGCTAGGCGTTACAACTCTGTCCCACCAATGGCATATCTTCCACCTATTTTTGTTGGAAGATATGCCATTGAATACACTAAAAAAGGTGATAGTCTTAATCATGTCATAGGAGGCAAGGTTTGTTGGAAAGGCGGCGATTGTGCCCTAATGTCGTAATGCCCTATTCTTGTTCAACTCTTGTTCCTCTCGCTACAATCGCCACAGTAGCCCCTACAATCATCCTCATCATCATCATCATCATCATCATCAAGGTTCCCACTAAATTTCCATAGTAGCCCCTAAAACCCCACGACGAGATATCCTCCTCATCGCTACCATCATAGCAACTTTTGCGTCCCTAGGGAATCCAACTCACGCGTTGTGAGTCCCTCCGCCCCACAGTTCAACTTGTCAGCAGGGGAGGTTGAAGTAGAGCATTATGTACGCACAATGTACGCTCGGTTTCTCAGACTTGGTCGCCCGGAGATGCTCATACATGTAGGTTGTTCGTGCATATATTCATTATATAATAAATGTATGTACACATTTGTGAGCGTCTGCGATTGTACCGTGTTTCGCAAAATGAAACCAATGAATAGAAAAATTCTCGGCTGGAGAGCTTTGTATAGTAGCTCTAAATCAAGGAGATCATTTGATACTAATGAATTTGAGAACTCTAGATACTTCATCATGGATTGGTGGTTGCTAAATTTGTTGTGATATGATGTGCAATACCATTAAGGTAAGCAAATTAGAAGATTTGTGCTTTTTTACATTGGTATATAGTGAAGATTAATTAATAGATCATTTTTTTAATAAATTATTTTGGACAGTGACGAGCTAAGACTCGAGTGATGTCGCCTTCTTTATGTGTTAGAGACGTGACCGTCTGTCTTAAAACTTGCTGAAAGAAAGGTCCCCTGGTACTGTACTAAAAATCAGCCGCCGGCCAAAAATCACGAACGTGGAGCACGACAAAGAGACGCGGGCGACGACGACCTGGCACGGCGCACGGCGGCAACCACCAGCCGCTCCTTTCGTCGGCGGTAACTCGGTGGCGCAACTCATCTGCCATTTGACCAGCCATCACCCGTGTTCACCCGCGTGTGTCCAACGGACTTCCGATCGGATCCGATCGGAATCTCTGCGGCGATTTACACAAAAATAACCCTTTTCTAAAACTATAGCACAAACTGACCCTCCGGCGAAACTATTTCACCTATCTAACCCTTTTTTGTGACGCCCCACACATCGGCGCCACACCTCACTGTGTGGCGTCCCTGCCAGCGGCGCCACTCGCCCAGCCGACGTGGCACCCTCGACGCTGAGCTGTGCGCTGATCCGACATGGCAGCATGTGTGGCGCCGCTCGGAAGGGCACCACACATCCACTTAAGTGTGGCGCCCGAGCCGCCCCCAGCCCGACCCTCTTCTTCTTCTCTCTTCTTTATTTCTTCAAGACTGCAAGGAGGCCGGCGGTTCGTCCTCCTCCCCCCTCCCCCCCCCTACCAAATCCACCACCAAATCATCAGATCTGCCCGGCCAATCTCTTCCCCATCCATTCCTCAAGGTAATCCCCTTCGAATCCTTTTCATTCATCCACAAATTTCATAGATCTTGCTAGATTTGGACATGAACCCTAGACATGGATTTTTTTTTGGTGGACTCTATGTTGTAGTGTATGTGTTGAAATTCATAGCCTCATGTATGCATGTGTTTGAACCATAGATTTGTTGAAACCTAGATATGTATGTGTTGAAATTTTACATGTATGTGTTGAAACCCTATGTATGTATGTGTTGAAATGTGTAATATTTGCCTAGCAAATGCATTGAAATGTGTTATAGTTGCGTAGTATTTGTGATGAAATAACTCATATTTGTTAGGAATGGCTTATAATATGGTGTTTTATCCCTAGATATGAATGTATATGTATGTATATGATGCATGTGTGATGGCTTATTTGGATATGTTATCATGTATGTGTTGGCTCATATTTGTTAGGAATGGCTCATAATATGGTGTATTTGTGTAAACATGTAGGATGGTGTGGCTCCTAGATCAAGAGTATGACAGGAATCACCGGGCTTTTCATATGACGGAGAGGAGAACAGATCTTCACCCTTTGAAGATTCGGTACCATGGCACAATAGATATGCCGTATGACGAGAGGTACACGGAGTTCATCCAGCCCACCGGTCTTCTCCCGTTCATCACGCTTGTAAGCCGGGGGGGGGCGCTGAACATGAACGCCGCGGCACTCACCGCCCTTATCGACCGGTGGAGGCCGGAGACGCACACCTTCCACTTGAGGGCCGGCGAGATGACCCTTACTCTTCAGGATGTTTCCATGATACTTGGACTTCCTATTCAGGGCGACCCACTGTGTATGAACACAGCTTCTGATGGGTGGCGCGGACAGATGGAGGACCTTATTGGCATGGCTCCTCCGGCGCCAGAAGATCCAAAGGAGAGAACTCCCGCCGGCGCAACTTTCCCTTGGATCAGGACTAACTTTGGAGAACTCATGCCGGAAGGGGCCAACGAGGACAGTATCAAGACATACACCCGAGTGTACTTGTGGTACATGATATCGAGGACTCTCTTTGCTGATAGTGGTGGGAAGTTGGCCCATTGGTGTTGGCTCAAGGCGCTTACGGTGTTGGAGCGCCGGTGGAGTTGGGGAACAGCGGCACTTGCCTACCTCTACCGACAGGTGATGCTTTGTTGTATGTACTGTTCTTCTATAGTACTGTGTCTACCTCTACCTCTAACAAAATGTCTTATGTACGCAGTTGGGCGAAGCTTGTCGCAGGACTGGGAGCGGCGGTATTGGTGGATGCTTGCTCCTACTTTCCGTATGGAGATGGGACCGCCTATCAGTTGGGCGGCCCAGGATACTCACAGCGAGACCATGGCCTCATTACCGGCACAACCTTGATCGGGAGCCGACTTGGGCATATCTTTGGGACAATGTCTCGGAGATGACGAGCGACCCAAAGATCATGTACAGGCACTACACTGAGGATTTGGATACTCTTACCGCTGAGCAGGTAACTGATTCTGAAATATTTTAATCCATCATATCTATGGGGACTTCATATTTTAGTCCAATTCTGAAATATTTGTATGCTGCAGGTGGATTGGGAGCCATATGGTACCTACTACCATATTGGCGCGGGGATGGCTGACCTCAACCCCAAGTGCGTTGAGGAGGCACGTTTCTGGCGTATGCGCTGCCCACTCATATGCATGTGGCTTGTTGAGTACCACCAGCCGCACAGAGTGATGAGACAGTTTGGGCTGTATCAGGAGTGCCCACCTCAGTGGCAAGACACGGACCACGCGCTTCATAGGTAAACTGCTTGAATCATGGTATGAAATCTTGTTGATTGAAGAGATAGTATGTAACTTGTTGATTCTTGCAGGCTTGATAGGCAGCGGCAGAGGAAGATCACAGATTGGCCTGTCCATCATAAAGGCCACGTCACAGCGTTCCAACACTGTTTGGAAGCGGTACAGAATGCTGGCCATGTGGAGATTGTGCCTCATGACTGGCCGCTTTCAACAACTATCTCCAATGGTTTCATGAAAGCACGCGTATCGAGTTAGTCAAGCCCGCGTATGATGACCAGATCTTGGACGACCCCATCGAGTTCGATGAGGTTGCGCAAAGCCAGCACGACATCTATGCTCGCAGAGGAAGATCGACTTCTATTGCTTCCGAGCTGAACTTCGTGGTAATGTATTCTCTCATTACCTAGTACATCATCTGTTTGGCATGTCGTCGCTCATATTGTGTATAATATGTTTTTCACAGCGGTCCGAGATCCAAAAAACAGCTGAGGAGTGTGAGGTTGTTTGGGATCAGAGCCATAGAGATGAGAAGCCTATCGGACCGATGCGGCATTTCATCAAGGTATGGTCACCAACTTTCAATGTAAGAGCATCTCCAGCCGCGTCCCCCAAAGCGTCCCCCAAACCGCGCCGGATTGAGCGTTTGGGGGACGTGTTTCGTTCGTGCCGCGTTTGGGGGACGTCGCTCCCCAGTCGCGTCCCCCAAACAAAATTTCGCAAATTTTAAACTTAAGTAGATTCGATTAGATTCGTCCAAACTTACATAGATTCGAACGAAATTTGACTAACTTTAAAACTAAACCTAATCTAGAACCACTTGCGGCGGCCGGAGGCGTCGTAGTACTGCTGGAAGTTGTACATCTCGTCGGTGACGACCTCCCTGCTTGACGCGCTCGTCGACGGGCTCGTCGACGGGCTCGTCCTTCACCAAGCCGCTTGGTCCTGCCTCGCCGTCGTCGGTGAGGTCCACCAGCGGCTTGCCGGAGTCGCGGATGGACATGGCGATCGCCGCGTCCAGGTCGCCCCTCCAGGCGTCCTTGTCGTCCATGGACGCCAAGAACGCCGCCCGCAGCCCCGGGCGGTCCTCGGGGTCGTCGGCTGCGGCGATGAGCCGGCTGCTGCCGCTCGTACTCCGCCGGCCGGCGCCGCTGCGCGACGCTTCCTCCGGCTCCTCCTTCACCTCCGGCTTCGGGATGAGGAGGGCGCCGCCGCGCCTCCCTTGCTGCCGCCCGGCTGCCGCTACCGCCACGCCTCGTGTTGACGGGCGTCGCCGGCTCCTCCTTGACCTCCCGTTTGGGGACGGTGTAGGCGCCGACCGGTACGACGAGGACGGCGTCGATCGCGCCGGTCCCGAGGAAGAAGAGTGCGAGGAGGGACGAGTACGTCGTCCTCCTCGGCTGCCATTGAGGAGACGGCGGCGGCGACGGCGGCATCTCCGGCCTTGGAGCGCCGTTGCGGAGGCCGCGGATGACGTTCTCGAGGGTGCGCCCGGAACGCCCCGAACGAGGCGCGGCCTTCCCTGTTCCAGCTGTTGGGGCCGCCGACGAGGTTGTCGGTGCTGTGCATCTCGATGTCGTACTTCGCCTGGAAGTACGTCGTCCACCTGGCGTCGTTGTCGTTGACCGCCCATGTCGGATCCAACCGCTCCTCGGCGGTGAGTTGAGCCCGACGGGCCTTGATGGCGTCCCTCCATTGGTCCGTCTTCGGCCTCGGGGGCGGCGGAACGCCAATGCCGTTCACTGCCATCTTCCAGCCGCCGCTGCTTGGTAGCCGCATGTCCGGCGGGACTGGATACCGGGCGTGGTACAGCGCCCACGCCTCCGCCACGGTGAGGCTGCCGCGTCCGAAGCCGTTCGCCGCGGCGATCTTGCGGGAGGACGAGCTCGACATTTTTTGAGCGGCGAGGAGAAGATCGCGGGAGGAGGCGGCGGCGACGAGAAGGATTACGAGCGGCGATAGCCGCGGGCGTCTTAAAACAGCGGCGGCGGCGGGTGGTTGCACGCAATAACTCCGGAGCGGACGGCCACGCGGCCATGCACGACGAGACGCGTCCCTGCGTCGCACGGGAAAACAGGGACGCCATTAACGTCGCTTGACCAAAGGTAGGCGACGGGGTTTTAGCCTTCCGTGCCGCTGACGGGTCGGCCCCGCGTCGTTTGGCCTCGCTTTTCGTTGTGTCCGGCGTCCCCGGAGCGTCCCCTGTGGGACGGGGACGGGGACGGGCTCGGGGCGCCGGACACCGTATCGGGCCGCGCCGGACAAAAATGGGCTTTGGGGGACGCGGCTGGAACTCTTTTTTTGTCCGGCGCGTCCCAAATCCCTTTGGGGGACGGTTTGGGGGACGCGACTGGAGATGCTCTAAGCTATTGTGTTCGGGTGGCTTTGTAACCATGACTTCCATGACGCAGAACACTGCACGAAAGATGCGGCGGTTAGCCAACTTGCTAGGTTGCCGCGACACTAAAATTGCGGCTACATCCTCTTCTGAAGAAGCAGAGGTTTGGACTATTTTGTTACCACTCAAACATGTGCTTACTAGTTTCAACTTTTTGTAATCTCACGTGTTCATGTTTCTGAAGATTCCTGACGACGACACCATCCTGAGTCAAGGCACTCAGAGTCAACGCAAGAAGCAAGCCACACGGTCTGCTTACCAGTTGAAGCCAAGGAGCAACGCTCCAAACCGATACACTCCGGACGATTATGTCAACCGAGGAAAGAAGGTTGTCATTGAGGAGGATGAGACGCCGCCGCGGAGATCAACTTTGAGAAAGATGAGGAACGATGAGCCGTTATCTTCAGAGGAGGAGGAGGAGGAGGAGGAGGAGCAGCAGCAAGAAGAGCAACGGCAGCGGACGAAAAGGTTGGCCGTCCGGAAACAGCCCATTAGGAGGGGGAGGGGACGTCGAGGAGGATAGATGGATTTGCTACATGTTGTGAACTCTATCTTCATAAGTATCGTGTTGTGAACTCCATGTCATTTCGAACCATGTCTCTATTGCTACGTGTTGTTTGAATCTATGTGCTAAGATGTGATTTATGATGCGTGCTATGTGTATGTTCTATGTGTATGAAATTGCTATTGTTGTGTTGAAACTGTTTAATTAAGGCAAGAATTTTCATGGTTTTAACACAAGTCAACGTGTGGCGCCCCTCAGGCCGGCGCCACACCTCACAGTGTGGCGCCCGCGGCGTCGGCGCCACACAATGCAACTTATATGTCGAAAACATCCAGGGGCCCCGGAAGTTAAGTCCTTAGCCGTTTTGGCGAGGCTGTTTGTGTGGCGCCCGTGGCACTGGCGCCACACCTCACTGTGTGGCGCCCGTGGCATCGGCGCCACACATACAGCCTCGCCAAAACGGCTAAGTCACAGGAGTATTGTCTTGCAGTATGTCTTGGTCAATTATAAGTGCAAGTGTGGCGCCGATGGGAGCGGCGCCACACATGCTGCCACGTCGGATCGGCGCACAGCTCAGCGTCGAGGGTGCCACGTCGGCTGGACGAGTGGCGCCGCTGGCAGGGACACCACACAGTGAGGTGTGGCGTCGATGTGAGGGACGCCACAAAAAAGAGTTAGATGGGGTGAAATAGTTTTGCCGGAAGGTCAGTTTGTTCTATAGTTTCAAAAAAGGATTATTTTTGTGTTAATCACCAATCTCTGCCTGGACGGAGAGGGCAGCAGCAGCTCCATCGGCGCCCAGCCGGACACGCATCCCATTCCACTACTCCACAGACTGGTCGGATCAAACGAAAATAAAAGGACGCACGGGCAGTTCGCCACCACAACCACCGAACTTTCTCCCCTCCTCCTCCCGTCGCGTGGCTCCGGCCACCGCGCCGCGACAAACAAGGCCATCCCATCCCATCCCGCCTCCGGTCCGCGATGGACACGGCGGCCGCGGCGAGGCACCAGCACCACCCGGCGCTCGGCCGGCGGCGGCGCGGGGGCAGCGGCGAGGTGGTGCGGTGCTCCACGTCGCCGGCGCAGGAGTTCGCAGCGCTGGCGTCCGTGTTCCGGCGGAGGCTGGTGGTGGGTGCGTCCACGGCGGCGGCGGCCGCCGTGGGGGCCAACTTCGGGGGCGTCACCAGCTTCCTCCTCGGCCTCTCCCCGGAGCTCGGCCGCTCGCTCAGGCTCGACGTGCTCTACCCCGTCGGCGGGTTCACACGCTGCCTCGACTCCGACAACGGATTCGGTAATCATAACCGCTAACCTCTACCTCCCCTCTCCAGTCTTCTCGTCTCCTGCTAGCTTGGCGACGGTCCTTGCATTTGCTGTTCTACTCCCTATGATTACCACTAGTACGGATTACCGGAGCTGGTTTTGTGCATCGAGGGATGGATTGTGCGCAGATAATATGTTACTAGTTCCATTTCTTCGATTTGTTTGGCCCGGAGGAAGTGGAATTCCGTCACGTTAATCAGTTTGACTTCATAGCATAGTTGTACTCAACAAGAAGGAACGCATTGAGCTAGCTTTCTTGGTTTACCATGTCATTTTGTTAATTCACATGCTAGCAACTCTAGTTATCATTATAGTTTTGCAATTAAAAAACTCTAGTTATTCTATACAAAAAGAAGAGCTGCAACTAGAACCTATTTGGGTCAACAAGGTTTATGGCAAGAGTGATGCATATAGAATAGGTCATCGCGCTCAGCCGATTCACACTGAGGGTAACACATGAACACACACGTTTACAATGCTTGATAAAAGCAGAAACTGGCCACGAAGGAGAGGGAAATGGGTTTAATTAGAGAAAAGAAACTGTTATTATTGGTGTTCTAGTAAAGTGACGTTTGGTCGAGGCAGGGGTGTCATGGCACCCCATAAAAAATGCAGATTTTATAATTTTGTGGCAATTAGTCTAATTTCCATATGTATTACATGTGTAAAAAATACTTATACATCATATTTAAACTATGAACATTAAGCATGGAACCCCCTATGATTTAATCCTAGATACGCCACAGGGTCGAGGCGATACTCGCCATCAGCCACTAAAAAAATTCAAGGCATTTCTGCGTGTGCCTGTTGCTATCAAGTTGCAACTTTCCCACCAAAAAGTACAGAACTAGTGATGCGAAGTGGTTGTGTTGTGTTCATATCCCACCCACAGAAAAAGGAAATGGAAAATGGTATATTTCCTTTCAGATTCTTGTTGGTTCTGGAATATATTTTCTTCTCCTTGCAGTGCAATAGAGTCACAATTCATTGTTTTGATGCTTCTGATGGCGATATTCCCTGTAACTATTATCACAGTAAAATCAATTTTTCTTTGTCGTCTCCTATGTAAACAGAGTTCTTGTAGTTGGACTGACGGAAAAATATGTACAGTTCCTTGAGTTTATACATTTCCTTGTTTTCAACCAACAATTGAGCTTTGTCCTTTGTGGCACAATTCACAAACACAAGTGGCTACAAAAATGTGGTCCTTGCAGCTTCAGCCAACTATACCCATATGCTATGTACGCCTCCAATGGGATTGCGTTTATGGATTATGAGCTATCTGGTGCTGCATTTAGAACCAGGAACTGAATGCCACCTGTGCTCAATGTCACATGATTGATCCTTGATGGCATCTGGTGGCTTTTTTTTAAGCAATCCCCACCTGGGATCGAATTTTCATTACCAGTGATAACGAAAATACAACGTCAGCTGTTTTTGTCGGTTTTATATTTACAGCACAAACATCAACCTGACCAAACTAACATCACAGTTTTTATTTGGAGAAATAACTTGCGCACGCTCACAGCGGGAGCAAGTGCAAACAGCACAGCAAAAAGCAAGTCATTGGAACCAAGAGCATGACAGTCGAACCAGGGGCATGAATAGTTTTTTGCACAGCGACATGGCATCTGGTGGCTGCTTCCCAACAAGATAACATTTTTTCTGTTGGATGTTTTCCCGGCTAAGGATAGGTTAACAAGATACCATAAGTGTGGGCATTACTTTATCTAAAACATGCGTCAATAAGAAGAATCGTGTGAAATATTTATTTAAAGTATCAGTATATATATCTGCCAATTTGTGTAAATGTATTAACTTTGAGGTCTTGTAACAGAGTTCATCTATCCAGCAAACTGGGTTGGAGATCAGACAATACTATACAATCAAGTGAGGAAAGCAGAACAGCAGAGATCACTAGACCCTCCACCATTGTCAAATGGGAGGTTATCTCGACCTCAGAATACCAGTGGACCTGTGGCAGCTTTTGGCCCCCCAGGATCCAATGGGGAGCTTAATGTTAGTGTCATTGTGTCACCTGTCCCACAAGACTTCTCGTAAGTTATATGCCACTTGCAGTTTCTTTATGGAATGACCATTATAAGTTGTATCCCAAACAAAATCTTTCAAACTTACTTAAACAGTAGTACTATATATGAGTTGCAGTGTAAAATGTGATCATACAGTTCGTGCCGCATTAAAATTTTACTACCCCACTAAAAATTCTTATGGAGTTAAATTCATGCTGTCCTTTGTTTGAAAAATCTTTGGCAAATTATCAACCTACTGTGTCCTCTAAAGCAGGATTGAACTGTTTGAAACAGGATCGAGTCTTTTGGTGGTCCGAAAGACGTCGGGGAAGTGGTGCTCCGAAGGATCGCAAGGACAAAGCGGAATCCGGATATCAGAGCTACTCTTATCGATGCTTCGTTGAGAGAAGATGCCGAGACCAATGTCAAGTACTACAAGCTAGAGTTCTGTGTTGAAAGCCCTTCGTTTCGACGACACAATGTCGCAGTGTGCTGCGTTAAGGATGGCAGGCTGTACACCCTGAATGCCCAGGCACCGGAATCGGCGTGGAAGGCAGTTCAGAAAGAGTTCTTTGCGATGGCGGATTCCTTCAGTCTAGTGATCGATGTTTGATCTTGTAAATACACAGTTTTGTATCCCTGACACTTGAGCCTTTTATCCATTAGCCTGGAACTTGCCTTGCACATGTCACGGTTTCACTTAGACGAGATGTAAATGTAACGTAAATGTTGTGTATCATAATGTTCTTTGTTACATCAATATCTGAAGTTCTCATTTGACACTTCCCCTGCGCGGGCACGGTTTATATAGAAGAGGAGAGATGTCATCTAAATATTCCTGTATCATGTATGAACTCTTCTTTTGCATAGAGAATTCCAAATCTTATTCCATGATGATACATTAGTCTCAAGCATCTCGTGAAATCTCTGAAGAAAGTTTCAGAAATCATAGTTCATTTTGCTGTCTGCCATATTCAACTTGAGACTTTTAAACGTACTTGTTGGCAATCTCTACAAGGAGATCTGAGAACTCCCTAGGCTTTGAGAACATGGGCATATGATCAGCCCCCTCGAGGCTCCTCACCTCCGTGCCGGGGTTCCACGACGCCATCCGCCGCTGGAACTCCGGCGACCATGACTTATCCTCCTCGGCGATTATGTACACACGGCTCACCGCGCCATACCTTTCCGCCGTCAGGACCCCCTCCCCGTTCATCGTGGCGTCGTCCACGAATTGCCTCGACGGCCTCACCAGCATCGTCGCCAGGGTCAGGTCCTGCGTGGAACGAGCCATCAGAGGAAGCATGAAAGAAGATGGTGCCGACAGTTCATCCCGCCGTCGTGTGGTTACCTCGGGTGGGCTGAGCCGGTACAGTTTCTCCGCCATGTACTCCGGTCCTAGCAGGAACGTCTTGCAAGGACGCCGGGGATCGTCGCCGGTGGTCTCGATCACGCAGTCCTTGAAGAAACCCGGGCCCCTTTCTTGCGCAAACTACATCGAGTACTGTTAGGCGCAAGGAGGTGTGGACTGATCAAGTAGGGGGCAGGCGGCGCGCACGCACCTGCTCGGAGACGAACTTTATGGGCTTCCCGGCGGCCGGCATGGCGGCGGAGGCGAAGACGGCGACGGAAACCCTGTCCGGGAACGCCTGCATCGCCAGCGCCAGGCTCTGCCCGCCGTAGCTGTGGCCCACGAGCACCGCCTTCTCTCCCGGCGGCAGCGCAGCAAGCGCGTCCAGCAGCGGCCGGCTGTACTCCTCGAACGAGCACACGTCGACGGCGCGCCCCGGGCTGGCGCCGCACGCGGCCATGTCGAGCGCGTCGACGCGGTGGCCGGCGGATCGGAGGATGGTGGCCACCCTGTACCAGCACCACGCGCCGTGGCAGACGCCGTGCACGAGCAGGAAGCGGTGCTCCCGCCCCCGTTCCTCGCCGGTGGCGCTCTCCATCGATTACTGGACTGTTTTCGCGGATTCACCTCGCTCTCTGGTCTCACAGGATTGGGTGGAGAGGAATTTAAACCATTGAATAATTGGCACCTACTCCGTATATGCTAAAGTAAAGTGGCCATAATTTATAATTTCAAGTGCAGGCACGGTGGGGCAAGCGTCAGTACTTGATTTGGACTAAACGAAGATCACAGAATGATACTAGAAGCACAATCTACGCATGACGCTCTCCTTTCTGTTTTTGTTTTGTTTTGTACCAAGATCGAAAAATGTTTTGTCTGTCCCGTCGTCCCCCGCGGGCGACGATGACGAGCCCCCGAACCCTAGCCCACGAGCGGCTCCACTCCATCTTCCCCTAACCGCCATTGTCGGAGCGGGCCACCGAGCAAGGCCCATGCGGTTCCGGTGGCGACGGACCGGCTTTTACTCGTACACGAGGCAAGGGGCGCAGGGTCTCCCGTGCTACCAGTGGTGCGTCTAGGGAGGTCGTGGCTCGGTGGCAGCCGGGCAGTGGCGACACGGCCGCGTGGCGGCTAAGACGGTAGACGGTAGCAGCGCGGCACCGCCCAACCCCGTGGGGGGCGAGTTTTGTGGCGCCGCCCACCAACCTATTGCAGTGCCGCGACGGTCTTTACAAGCCCATTCTGGGCCTGGCCGGATCCTCTTGGGACTGGTTTGCCTTCACGTGGAGCTTTTACGAGCGATATCTACAAGGTCACAGATTGTGTGTAGCCAGTGTTTAAAAGTAAGAGTATCGAATCCATGGTGAAGGTTGACCGTTAAAGGTTTAATTGCTTATTATTACCTTCATTCAGATGCACCTACATCGGCGAATTCGAATCAGCCATGGCGATGACTCTGATGACTCCATAGACGTTGGCGAAGGTCTGTTCTGGGGGATTTTTTTACAATGTTGCATATACTATTGCGATCTGCTACATGTGTGTATCCTTTGTGTTGTTCAACCACGGATAAAATGATATAGAGATTGTTGTGTGTAGTGTGTACGGTATAGAGTGATTTAGCTCTAATGTTACATAGGTGCTCCTCAATTGTTGGATGAGTTAGGCACAAATACTGGAAGCATCGGGTTTTTTTTGGTACACACCTCGAGACAATTTTTATATTTTGGTTACAAATAAATGGTGATTTTCTACGTACTGTATTTTTTGCTACATAGACATGCTTGAAATGTTGCAAAAGGTTTTCCTAATGCCGCAAGTATTTTACGGATTATCAGAGAAATGTTGCAAAACCATGTCGTCCCTACATACAGTACATAGAAAATTTGTAAGGTTTGGATTTTCTTTGCAACAATGACATGCTTTTTGCATCAGTGACCTAGGAATGCATATGAAAGTTCATTCAGCTGTTACAACGGCTTGCCCTACCAAAAAGAATATACATAAAAAATATCTACATTTCCAGACTCGTCCCTTGAGGGGTAAAACCACACAAAAAAAAGTTCTTGCAAAGGCGGAACTTCCAACCCTGACACGGAAGTTCTTACTCGAGCTTCTTAGCAACTATTACAACAAAGCAAAAAAAAAAAAACAAGCAAGAGAGTTAAAGACTTCATCGCGAAGCATGTATGTTCTATTTTTACTCAACTGAACCATGGATGCCATGGGAGAGCTTGCCATGGTATTCATGGATGCTATGGGAGAACACGTCATGGTTGCCATGGACGACTAGTTCTGAACGTGCCACCAGACCTAGGAGAAGATGAAATTGCAAGTGGATTTGGTCGGGTTGACCCGATCAGTAAGCGACAGGTCTCCAGCATGGAGGATTCATCAGCGGCAAATTCGAATCGGCCATGACATTGACTCCATAGACGTTGGCGAAGGTCTGTTTTGGAGGATTTTTTTACGATGTTGCATACTCCGTTGCGAGTTGCTACATGTGTATATCATTTGTGTTGTTTAACCATGGGTAAAATGCTACCGAGATTTTGTTTGTATGGTAGAGTGATTTTGCTCTAATGTTACTTAGGTGTTTCTCAAGTTAGGCATAAATGTTGGATGCATTGGGTTTTTTGGTACATACCGTGACACGATTTTTACATTTTCGTTACGAACAAATGGTGATTTGCTATGTACTGTATTTCTTGGCTACATAGACATGCTTGAAATGCTGCAAAAGTATTTCCTACTTGTCGCAAATATTTTACGAATTATCAGAGAAATGTTGCAAAACCATGTCGTATTTCTGAAAATGTTACGTACAATACATAGAAATTTTTGTTAGGTTCGGATTTTCTTTGCAACAATGACATGCTTTTTGGAGCAGTGACCTGGGACCACTAATGCATATAAAAGCTAAATCGGCTGTTACAACGGTTTGCCATACCAAAAAGACAATACTACATCAATATTTACATTTCCAGATTCGTCCCTTGAGGGGTAAAACCACAAATTTTGACGCTCCTGGCTTTCTCTTTATGGATGAATCGGCAATCCATCTTTCAACTTTACAAGCCATGTGGTCACCCAACTTCTCATTCCCGGCGTCAATACAAATTTCTTGAAGAACTATTGCGTTCTCCGCGAAGAACTTGATCAGCTTGACCCCAAAACAGTTCGCCTCCTCCAACCTGAATCTCAATCCCACTCTCGTCAATGTGCTTTGCAGGCAGTGGAAAGATGGGCGACTCAAGGCAGGGATCTCAGAAACTTCCTCGTAGTTAGCACCTTCAGCTATTCCTTCAGGAGAAGGAGTCATCAGGGTTGAACTAGAGTAGCTGTTAAGAAGACAAATGGACTTATCGCGGCCAGATCGAAATTTCCTTTCGAGGAAAGCATCTTCGCTATGCTGATACTCTGTTTCATGGTCTGCTACGGTGAGGTCGATCAGGAGGTCACCGAGGGCGGGGAAGCAGCGGAGTAGGTTGGCGATCGTCACCGCCGCGGTCCTGCCTTTCTGCCGGTGCATTCCGTGCAGCTCGAGGCGGTGGAGGTTGGAGAGCACGGGTAGGAGCTCGAGACGCCTTGCCTTGCTTAGGATGGCGATGTGTTCGAGGGCGGTCACCCTCAGCTTCAGCTCCCTGGCGTTGGGAATACTCTGAAGGAATCGCCAGAATGCCACGAGGTCGAGCTCGCGGCTTGGATCACTGTCGCTCTTTCTCTTTTGGTTGCTCAAATGTTTGTTCACATTTTCATCGTCGTGGCGTGGGACGAAATGCATGTCGGCACATGCCAAGTCCGGCGGCGGTGGGCTGAGCGAGACCGGTGGGAGAATCCCCTTGTACCTGAAGCACTGCAGCCGCGGGGCGTCGATCTCGACGGTGAGAACGACAGGCTTGTCTTCGTGGTACCACGCCCGAGGCTTGACCTTCCAGTTGCACCTATCCAGCACGAGCACGGTGGCCGCCGGGCAGCGGAGACGCACGGTTTCTGTGGACGGTGGGTCGGTGCCGTAGGCGTAGTAGTACTTGGACATCGATGGGTCGTTTTGTTGCGCGATGGTGACGGACTCAAGGTGGATGGCCGCCAGATCGGGCGCGGCGTCCACGAGGCTCTGGAGGGCGTCGATCCGTGCAGTGCAATGGCGCAGCCGCAGCGACGAGAGCCGCTGGAACACGACCGCGGAGGCCGGCGGGAGCGGAACGAGGGCCTTGCAGGCGGTGAGTTCCAGCACGCGGAGGTTGTCGGACGGCAGGGAGACGAGGCTGATCGTAAGTACCTCGTCCCGTGAGGTGATCTCGTAGCCGTCGGTGGGGCTGTGCCATTTTTCGGCGGCGAGCCGGAGCTCCTCCACCTGGCGCGCCGCGCGGTGGGAGAGCAGTTTGGCGATCACGTCTCGGCCCGGCGACGGCGGCCTCTCGCTGTCGCTGTCACTGTCGATGTAGATGTCGTCTATGTCGCGGTGCAGGAACGTGTCGACCGAGTCGTCGCAGCCGACGAACTCCAGCCGCAGGGTGAGCCTCGTGACGGGGACGTCGGCGGCATCGAGCGCCGCCTCGGCCGTGGAGACGAAGGCGTCGCGCCGGGAGAAGAATAGGGTCTCGTGCTCGCGCTCATGGCTATAAGGGTCGTAGGCCTCGACGCGCGTCTCGAGGTTGACGGCGCCCGAGGAGCGCCAAGGCTGCGAGCGCCATCCCCGCGAGAGCGCGGTTGTGGACGCGGCCTCCTTGGCTGGGGCGAAGTGGAGGACGCGCAGGAGAAGGTCGACGGGTAGGTCGGACAGGAGGTCGCCGCCGCAGGACATCGTACGTCTACGTCGGCGGCGATGCGATCGCGATGTGATTGGGACTTCAGGGCTTCAGGCTATGGGGGGATGGATCGATGCCTACACGAGTTCTTCTAGGAACGGACGGGCGTAAAGTGTCGGTTTGATGCTGACGATGTCAACACTAAACGGGCCGAGCTAGGTACTACATGGTCCCTAATTCTGATATACGACTCATTATTGGGCCTGACCGTATTAATTCGAGATATCTCTTTTATCGCAAAACCACTTTTATTTCATTCCATTAAAATTACTTAATTTTTTTTTGTTTTTTCTGAAATTTTTAAATTTTATTTGTTCATTGAAAAGAGGATACTTGTGGCACGACGAGACACAGAAAAGTGAAACACTGGCTTCCTTAGGATATTATCACCCTTTTTTTTTAAGAAATCCGGTATTTTTGGCAAGTTGTGTTTCGTTGATCGATGTAATTGACATAATCTTGGTCGTCCAATCAATATAACACCAAACCATCTTCCTCTTTTTTTTGAGTGAATGCAACATGCTATATAATTCCCATGAGAAAATATGACACTTTTCAAAAAATTATAATATTCCCGAAGTTATTATTAAAAATATTTTACTTTCACTCTTGAAAAGTTTGCATATTTTTAACTTAACATGGTAGGTGTTTATCAATTTTGAATGATTCATCTACCTGTTCATAATAGCAAGGTCACAATGATTAGGATAAACTGCAAACATGTTAAGAAAGGGTGCTAGAAAGCAAAACACAACGGGCTGACTTTGGCGCCTTGGAGATCTTCCAAGACCTACTTGTCTAGCTACCCAAAGAAGTGTATATATCTAATTTATTTTCCTGATGTTTCACTCGTTCTATTCTTTTTTTTTTGCGAAAGTTCTATTCATTAATCGGCATGGTGTGGCCGCCATGTGGACCTTGTTGTTCAGGCATGTGCCTATAGTGTGGAGTGCCCATCGAGCTTTAGTCCCAGTACGTAGTTAAATTGCCAAAGCATACGTCCTATTTGGCACTTTGGATGCCCTAATAAGTTTTAGGGGCATTTTAACCAAGTGTCATAATGGGTTTTTGGTGGTAATTAGAAAATTGTATCTAAAATATGAACTACGACATTTTTATGAAAGTGCCCTTAATACTTTTAGAGACACCAATACAATTGGCACATTAAAAAGTGCCCTAATAAGTAATCCGGGACACTTTTTAACATATAATGGCCCTTTTACGTGCTCCTAATAAGTAATCCGGGGCGGCGCGGGAGGGGCTTGGCGGCGGGCCTGGACGGGTGGGGCATGACACGGGCTAGCCAAATGGTGGGGCACGGGCGGCATGGTGGCGGAGACTGGAGAGCTTGGGAAGAGAATGCTCGAGGAGTTGAGATCAACGCCAAACATTAGATGGGGTCAGCGTCGGGTCGCAACTCCCGGTGCCTAATTTTTTTTCATGTGATGTGAGCCGGTTCGGTTGACCACCCTCGACCCCTTGCTGGCTCTGCCTGTGGGAGAGAAAGTGTGGGTCATTGCAGGAGACCTCCCGTGCAGTGGCGGACCTAGGGGGTATACCAGGTATGTCGTGGCATACCCCCCAGATCGATCCGTCCACGGTCACACGTACGAATGATAGCTTCTGGCTTTTCCTTGTATATGCAGGCAGGAACGTAGACATTAGGACATGCCTGAGATTAATCCTCACGGCCCATAAATAGCTTTATAAGTACAGGTGTTGTTGCGAACTCCTTATGGGCCAATACAAGTATTGAGTATTCTAGGCTACTGGTTAACTACATAGTAATAATCAATTAGCCAGCTATATATTAGTCCATAAGTAGTATACTAACCGGAAGCTTGTATACCTATGCATTATTTTAAAAAGAACTATCCATGTATTTTTATTAAAAAGGTGGACATATATACCTTATTTATATTGTGAATACACCAGTGCAAAATAGCGTTGGAAAGTATAGTTGTTATTGCAGTATACAAACATGCTTTCAACTATATCCAAAATCCAAATGTGAGAAATCCTAAATTTGCTACAACCAACCCAAAGCAATAGTAAATCACGAGAGTTGAGCAAAGAATTGTGGGAAACCAATAATTCGCAGCTTCAAATCCTTATACCGTTTAAAATGTGGCGGAAGAGCACACACAAGATCATGAGTCAAAAAAAATTGTAGTTTTTTTATTACAAAATACACGTCATAGTTGTGCAGAGCATATCCGATGCTAAAATCCTGGGTCCGCCACTCCTCCGGTGCATGGAACATATGCGGCTCTCAGTCTCAGGTACATGTCTATATCAGGTGAGGTATCAAACACATATTAACCACCAGATTACAATTGGGCTAGGATTATGCCAACGCAGCGATTCTACGTACTGGTGGGCGTCCCTGTCCTATCCGATGTTGTACGTTGTCTAAAGATTCGTGTTGCACATTTTCACTTTCATCCAGTATAAGTCCACTTTCCTACTCCTATAGCTTCCGAAATGTGCAAGTCCATCTTCCCTAACCTCTCTCTCCTCCTTATCTCAACCATGGGCCAGCAGGTCCTCCATCCCGTCGATCTCGCTGGTGTACGGCTCCTCCAACATCGGCCAGCGACAGGAACAGGAGTGGCAACCGTCGTCCAGAAGTGAGGAGGCGACGGCCTCGATTAAGATTTGCTCTTCCATTTCTTTTATGGATCTGATTCCTTTGCAGTTCTTTTTAGTTTTTCTGATGTTCATGATCTAGAGGATTCCGTTCCCATGTTTAGATTCATGGATTCTTCTTCTATATTTTGTCTCCAGTTTCATGTTACTGGTATTTTTCCTGCTCAAGATTAATTTCGTTTATTCTTTAAACAATTAATCTCCTCTTTTGTTCTTTCATATTTTGCCTCTGTTTTGCCTAACATAATCTGGTGATTTGTTCTTCCATTCTTTTCTATTTAGCCTCTATATTTCCTAACATAATCTGGTACAGATCTTGTATGTGTGCCGGAAGAAACAAATTCAGATCCAATTAACATAATCTGTTTTTTTGGTCCAGTTAAATTAACATTATATTATGGAGAATGGCTAACGAAAGAAACTATAATTATTAGTACTAATTGATTTACCAAATATGTAAGGTAGCAGAACAGAGCAAGGATCTGGGAGCAAATAGTGGACAGATTAGATGTGTTTCTGTACCGAGCAGAAAATGTAGCAGAGGGGTTCTTTGTAATGTACACAGCTAGTAGCACGTATCTTAAAGCAAAAATAAACATCCAGGATAAGCACGTGACGCCCACCTATATGTAGAGTGGGATTTCCGCAGGATTATGACTCTAGCTAGCTCTAATACAACTTGTACGTATTCTCTATCAGGATTTTTTCCTATTAATTTGGTTATATGTTTGCTTGTTAGATTGTTGTTTGTTAAGTTTTTTTTAGGACATTGCATTTCCAAGAGCCGAACTTGACTTGGAAAAGGATCCCTATATGCTAGCAGTCTCGCAGTAACTGTTTGGAAAGAGATCGTAAAAAAAAACTGTTTGGAAAGCCAACGTCGGTTATTGTATTCTCTACGTACGCATATACGGATACATCATACATACTACCAGCTTCGCATCTGCAGAACCACTCGGCGAGATGCGTGACCCGCCGATCGACGCCGGCTCCGCGCGGCGGCGAGATGATCGCCTAAGCAACCTCGGCGACGTTTTGCTCGGCCACATCCTCTCCTTCCTCGACGCTAAGGAGGCCGCGCGCGCCGCGGCGCTCTCGTCCCGATGGCGCGACGTCTTCGCCTTCGTTGACACCATCTCCCTGGAGCTGCCGGAACGGCCCCTCTACACCTGCGACAGCGACCACCCCCAGCTGCGTCCCTTCGTCGCCGCCGTTACCGCCGCCCTCTTTTCCCGCAGCCGCCGCCCGGCCCCCGCAGCCGCCGCCGTGCCCCTGCGCGCTCTCCGAGTCTCCACGGACGGATACGTCAAGTACTCCACGGTGGACCAGTGGGTCTCGTACGCCCTGAGGCATGCCGCCTCCAAGTTCGAGCTGGACCTCCGCTTCAAACCCGACCCCGTCTGCTGGGGCCCCGACCGCTTCCTCTTCGCCGGTGACGTCGCCGCCATGGTGGTTGGGCCAGATCCGGGTAATGAAGTTGATCATCCCATCCCCGCGCAACCCGCCGTTGGCCCAGCCCCAGATAAGCATCACGATTCCAGCGAGCATCCACCCGGGTCGCACTCGCACCTGCGCGGTGTCAACGATGAGGACGATGCCGCCACCAGCGAGGACGAGGTTTCTTCTCCACGGTGGGAACCTCCGCTGCCCCCAGGGTACACCGTCCCGAGGGGGCTCTTTTCCTGTGCGGCGCTGCGGTCGCTCCGCCTCGGCTCATGCTGGCTCGCCCCGCCGGCGGCCATCAGCCTGCCGTCTCTCGAGGTGCTCCGCCTCACCTCTCTCCCCAACGGGGAGGACGACGTGCAGATGCTCATCTCAGCCTGCCCGCGCCTCGCGGACCTGACGGTAGAGTCCTGCCCCACGGTGACCGTGCTGTTCCTCCTCCACAACACGCACCTTCGCAGCCTCGCCCTGCGGTTCTGCCTTAAGCTGTCCACCGTCTCCGTCGACGCGTCGGAGCTCCGCTCCTTCGAGTACCTCGGCGCCGTCAAGGAAAACACGTTCCTCAACGTGCGCGGCCCCGGCGGCCTCTTCCCGTCCGTCACATCGTGCAAGATCGACATCTGTACGCCGGTGCTCACGTCAGAGGAGAAGGCCAAGCTCGGTTCGTTCCTGCAGCTGTTCGCTTCCACGAAACATCTTCACTTGGGATCAACTCTCATGGGCTTGTGCTTCGTGGATCTCCCAGAGTTCCAGGACCTCCGCCACCTTGAGATCGACGGATGCTTACCGGGCAGCGTGAAGGTTGCCGATGCAATCAACATGATGAGCATGGTCCTCGACCAGGCCCCGAACCTGGAGGTGCTGACCCTGTTCTTCGAGCCACTGCCTGCACATGCCAGCTGCCACTACTACGACTCGCCCGGCCTCAGCGAGGGGGAGCTCCTCGACGTACACCATCTCCATTACAACCAGTACGACATCATGGACTACGTGCCGGACCTGAGCCAGCCTGTCCCGTCGTGTCTGGTGAGCCGGCTGAGGAAGATGAAACTGGTGCATTACCAAGGCGGCAGGGCGCAGAGGACGTTGGCCAGGTTCTTGCTCAGCAATGCTCCGGTGCTTGAGATGCTCTACTGTGGATTCGCCGAGGGGCCGCAGTGGATCCAGAAGGAATTGATGCGCGAGATTGAAGGATGGGTGACCAACGAGACAGCCAACAAGGAGTTCCATTGATGCCTATCAATTCCAGATGGAAGCTACCTAGCAATCTCTAGATAAAGATTATCTAGATATGCGTTCTTGTTTCCGTACAAGATGCTACGCAAAGTCACAATCCAATTCAATATATATGTGACAATCCAATTCAATATTTCAGGAGTAACTATATGTCCATTTAAGAATATTTATTTATTTCTCAACAAAAAAGGAATTTTCTAATTCTATGAGAATTAACTTGGAGCTCATTCAACTCCTTAGGGCATGTATAATGGTAGAGAAGACACGTCTTCTCTTAGCTGTCCACATAATTTGGAGAAAACAATAAATATAAGTGATACGATTTCATTCACTCTAGAATCCTCATAGAAGTGCAGTCTCAACGACACTTCCTATTTCGCAATCCACACATGAAAAGGAATTGCAATCAAGGAGCAAGAGATCAAACAAGTCAAATTACAATCCACAAGAAGAACATATGATAAGTAAGAAAATTTCAACTATTTGACATGAATATTATCATAGTCTCGTTAATGTACTTCCTTGGCGTTCTTCATTTTGTCCATCTAGCTCTTATGTAGGGGGAGACTTGTATAGGATCTCCCCATTAGGTAGGATCATAGGATCAACTTAGAGAAATCATATTTTTGCTATGCGAAAAAATCTGAAAATAATTAGCAACATGCATATAGGTTGTATCTACAACTCCAAAAAAATTCAGCTCAAAATCTAATCTACATTTGGAGAAACAAAAAAGACAAATTCTGATGTGAATAGTGTCAGATCTGGTTGAATAGTATTTCACACTATTCACACCCAGATTTATCTTTTTTGTCTCTCTAAGTATATGTCGAATTTGAAGTTGCAAATTTTTGGCATTGCATATATAACATAGATGTGTGTTGTCATTTTTTTTCAGAATTTTTTAACATGTTTTGTTTTTGCAAAAAATTAATCTCATAGATCCCATCTAAGATCTGATCCTACCTAAGTCTTCCCCCTCTTATGTATATCTTCATGCTATTCAACGGACATGTTGCAGTGAGATATGATCTTCACGGCATAACTACCATTCATCTCTAGGAGCGCCATCGTGTTTTTTTAGTGTCAACAATAACTCTAGCTCCGTATGCGATTTTGTAGAATAAGTATCATTTTTATAGTATCACCGAAATAGGCTCTTGTTTAGATAATACTTTGGCTAAGAATAATTTTATAGATGGCTAAACTCGACCAAAATTGGCTCATAATAACTAAACTATGAAAGTGTGATATGTAATATATAATGAACTATACTAACTATATACCATAAGAATTGGCATGTAAATCAATTGTAATAAGATATCAATTAACTACATATAACCATATATATAGAAATAAACCAAAATACTAAAATAGTTTGAGGACGACTAGGGAAAGCGCGCGCTTTGAGGTCGCGTGACAGCGCACGCATTAGAGCAAGTACAATAAGACATAGTCAGCTGGCTATAACAGATAAAATATTATATGTTTGCTTAGTTGGAGGAGATAGATTAGGAGATATAAGGGAAGTGGGCTCTTAGAGCAAGAACAATAGAAGAGTTAGCAGTTGGTTATATGTTTTTGCCACGTCATCTATAGTTTACTTGTAGTCAGCACATACAATAGTTAGATACAAGTATGAATTACTTTATATAGATATGTCTCACCTTGCAATCTCACAAAGTGCTTAGAAGCACGCGCTGCAGCTGGCTATTATCCTGTAGCCTGCTTATCTTCTCTCTCATCCAACTTAGCAAAACTATATTATTTTAAGTCTTATAGCCTGCTGACTGTACCTTATTGTACTTGTTCTTATGTAATAGCCAGCTCTAACACGTGCTCCTAGGCACTAGTTGTCAACACCCGGATTTTTAAGTCCAGATGCCTATGATGCCATTCCTCGCAATCCCAGGAATATTGTTTTTGCGAGACATAATAGCTTGATATCACAACACATCATTTATTACAACACATAATCGTCTTACAACAAAGGATCACATGATCCAGTCTTAATACAACATAGTGGATCGAGAGATCCTATTACAAAACACATAGCGGAAGCGAAATAACGGTCGTAGTCCATCCGTTCCACGAGCAACCGTTGACGTCGGGAGCGGTCCTAGTTGTCGTAGACGTTCGCTGTCCATCTTCCTCGTACAGCTGTTCACCTTCATAGTCTGGCCATTTGAATAGCCAGGGACAAAGCCATGAGTACTTTTAAAGTACTCGCAAACTAATACTAGTGTAAGCACTATCCATTGTGGTAAGGGGAAACTAAGCTCTAGGTTTAGTTGCATAAAGCCAAGTTGATTTCATAAACATTTAGTAAAGATGCTTGAATCAAATAGACTAACTCAAGTGGGAACATTAGTGTCATTCCCACAACTCTGTTGTGGTCCAACTCAAGTCACCATTCACCGGTCGACTTCAAGTCACCAGTCACATGTCACATTTTTGAAAGGGGTCTGATGACGGAACAGTATGGCCTTTCCAATCGTCCGTAACCGTGGACACGGCTATTCGAATAGTTCTACACTCTCGAGAGGTCGTACACTTGTGCCACAATATTTGCAATAATCCGTCAGGGTTAGCTGGCCCTGATTTATCATACTCCGTATGCGGACTACCAACCATAACCTTTCACTTATATACTCTAGTACAGGCACCTCTCCCCATGAGCTTGGCCTCCCGGTGAGAACCAACCTGTTAACCCGGGAACTGCACAGGGCTTGGGCCGGACAATTCACCTCATTCACGTCATTTCGCAATATCTCATATTGCTTCGGAGGCAGCCCTTGGCATAACCCCTATGACGCTTGTTTCGAGGGAACCCATACTAAAGCACATAAATTTCTAGTTAAGCCCGTACCCATTTTGGGTATTGTGGGGGTACTTTCAAAATTGGAATGGTATCGCATCCGAACCCAACCATCAGTTTTATATCAAAAATCACCATCTTCTCATGGTCATATTCACCTTCAAAGTCATTCAATGGAATGAACCATCATTCCAAGGTTTCAACTTCATTTCAAAGTCACATGTTCCCATCTAGAGTAATCCAATTTTAATTGATTAGCACTAGCAACTATTTCATGAGGGGTGCTAAGTATCTTGGAGCTTGCTAGGCTAAATGTAATTCTCTTGTACTACTCTATAATTCAACCAAGTGAATCATAACCAAAAGTTATCTTTGATAAATAAAATCAAGTAAAGCTTGTAAAGTAAAAACTTTGGGATAGGTTCATAAAGTAAAATGTAATGATGCCTTGCTCTGTTAGAGCTTTGCCTCCTGATGATTAGCAAGTTTATTAGCTTGCACTGGTAACAGCTGGCATTAATATTAGCTTGCAAACCAAATAGCTTGCAAGAGTATTATCTTGCCTTGATTGGTGAAGTGATCAAAGTATTCTTCTTCTTCCTCTTGGTTGAATACCTCCTCCTCTTGATAGTCTCCGGTACTAGCGTCTATAAACGAGTACGAGGATACAATCACCAAACAATACTTAAGCACTCTTAATTAGCCTTAGTGGCTCACACAATGATCTAGCATCACTACTTAACATTTATTACAAGATTATGCTAAGGTTTCCTTATTGAATAATAGGAAAAATAATTTCCTCTCATTGAATCTTCTTAAGATTTAATTTCTCTTATGAGTAATATATGACCTAGGTTGACCAAAGTCAACCTCTTCATACTTATCATTTGAGAAAATGATTTAAATGAGGTTCCATACCTCATGCAATTTAATGCTAACATGGTAGTGTTTTAATGCCACTCAATAATTCAAGATGAGGTTACTTAGACCAGGGTCACTACCTCATATTGGATTACTTTGGAGAACAGATTTAAATGAGAGGAGTATCTCTCATATGATTTAACACATATTTGTAACTAATTTAAAGGACTATTATTGAGGTGAATTAATAGTCTCAAAATAACCAGGGTTAATCCTATGTTGACCAAGGCCAACACTTCACACTTAGTATTTTGAGAAAGTGAGTTAAATGAGATTCATCATCTCATGTGATTTAATTAATTTAATTATTATTTAGCTTTAAGATTTATAAGGGAGCAAGTATGAGCTTAGGAAGTTAAAGGTCAACACATTACTTCCTATTATTTGAGAAAGATAATTTAAATGAGATGAGCACCTCATACTATTTTAGTACACCTTGTAATGGTTTACTATTATTAATTAATTAAAAGTGAATTTTAATTGACCATGGGATCTACTTCATATTAATTTGGTTGAGGTAAGATTTAAATGAGACCAAAGTCTATTTTATGATTTAATAAATAGGTTTGAAATAATTAAATACTACTTATGAGAATGATTAAATATTTTCAAATAGGAATCAAGGGGTTAATAATATATGTGTTATTAATTCTTATTGAATTATTTGGACAAATGGTTTATGTGAGAAACTATACCTCATATAAGTTAAACTATCATCTAATGATTAGCCTCTCTAATTAACCAAGCATGAGACTTATTTGGTCTAGGTCAGTACCTCTATTTGAATTATTTAAGATCACAATTTAAATGAGAGATAAGCCCTCATACCATTTAAATAATTCTATGTGTATGTATTAAATATTCTAGAAATGGTTCCATAGCCATTATTTAACTCTAGTTTATGATCATGCAAAACAACCATGCTATATTTTTGCATAAACAATTATATTATGTCAAATGTAAGTTATTAGAGTTGGATTCAACTTAAAATCATTTCTAGATAATTTCTAATATTTATTTGAAGTCGAGAAAGGCCACTGCCTTGTTATTTTTATCATTTTAATTTTATTTCGAATTTGGACATGAGGCCAGTGCCATTATCTAGACAATTTCATGAGCTTTCTAAATATATAAAATTTGCTAAATTTGGTTTAGTAGAATTTAAACTATTTAAATTCGAAGTAGACATCGATATTGGATTCAGCTAAATTAATTAAACTGCTGTTTCAATTTGTGGGCTGCGCGGGAAAAGACTTTGGGCCGAAATGATTTGAATGAAGAAAACCGGCCCGAGTACGGTGCGGCTGGGTTTGAATTCGCGGGCAGCAGGCGGGGCGACGTGGCACTATCGGGGACGTCCAGGTGATCGGGCGGCTCACCTCCTCCGACGAGGTCCTAACCCTACCGGTGACAGCGAGGGTCATCGGCGGCGTACCTGGGCTCCGGCAGGACTTGGCGAGGCGGGCGATCGAACGAGAAGACGATGGCGAGGCAGAGGGTGGTCGCGGCAGGTGCTGCGGTGGTCGGAATCGTCGTCCTCGTCGAGCGACCGTGGCGGCAGACTCCGATGAAATTCCGGCGACGGCGAGCTTAATTGGAGAGGGGAGGTGGTCGAGGATGATCAGAGGGAAGAGGTGAAGCGAATGGTGTGAAGAAATCGTCCGGGAGGGGTCTCCTTTTATAGGGGCTCGAGGTGCTGCGGGTGCCGTGGAGGTCGTCCATGGCGCGGCCGTGCGGAGCGGCGAAGGGGCAAGCTAGGGGCGCGCGAGGTAGGCGGCGGCTAGGAGAGGCTAGCGCACTTGAGGAGTCGACGGAGGAAGGACGGGAGCGTGCTGTCGACGGTGGCGTCCTCGCGGTACGGGAGCGACCGAGCGTCGATCATGGCGACGGCTTAGAGGGTTCCCGCGAGGCTAAGCGGTTGTCTAGCAGGGTTTGGGTGTGGTGTAGGGTGTGCGTGCACGAGGGCTAGGCGAGGGGAGGAGTAGGGCGTCCAGGCGAGCGGTGAACTGGTGGTGTCCAGTGACATGCCAGGGCGCGCTCACCGCGTGCCCGGCACGTCTCGGGCGTGCATGGGCGCGCCTGGCTCGGCCAGTGTGGTGCGTTTATTTGCATAGGGGTGGTACAGGCGTCGTCCTGGTGTGCTAGGGAAGCTCTGTGACATGGTGTAAGAGAGAGGGGAAGGCCAGAAAGAATGAGTGGCAAGAGGGTGGCATGGTGCACGGCATGGTGAAGGAATGGTGCTCCATTCACTTTAATCGACCAAGGCAAGGACATGTAGGGATGCAGGGGTTGTACAAGAGTGTGATGATCACCAAAAGAAAGTGGTGGAGGCTTTGGACCAGAGGTTTATAGCATGTTTCACATTTCCAGATTTGTGCACACAAGGTGCTCGACACAATGGCCGCATGAAACTTTTTGTGGAATTTTGCAATTATTTTTGGTGCACTTCATTCTTATATTTAAAGTGATGGAATGGTGGTGGTGGTGTCCATTTTGGTGAAGATTTACAAGAATTCCAAAATGGGTATGATCTTCACATTAATTCAAAGTCTCCACTTGTCAATTCTATTCTGGTCAGCCTAGTCAATATTATCCATGATGGTCAACATGAAAGTTGTTGACCTTCATGTGGTCTTGGATGACATGGTCATAGTTGACCAAGTTTAGTTGAAGAAAAGTCAAAGCCGAGAGGGTAAAGAGGGGAACATTTTATAAAGTGACAAAATGACCATTATCACATGTATGTTGAATTTGAGTTTTGCTTTGATTTAATTCTTGATCCAATGATGCAATTGTGTTAGTTTATCATATTGAAGTATTTTAGAAGCAATGGGGCAAGCAAATTTGGCCTTGGTGGAGGATTTCATTTTGGCATATGTGTATGTGAGTGAATTTTGGGAATTCTCTCCCTATTTGATTTCCCTCCATTTGATTTGACTTTGGTTGACTCTAATGTGGTTCTTATGAGTTTAGAAACATTTTAAGAGCATTGAAACTAAATCAAATGGTCTTGTTCAAAGATTTGCAAATTTGGCCTTAACACATAAGGAATGAGGTGTCCAATTTTCATAAACTTGTACTAGGGTTGTTCTTGCCTCACTTGGACATGGGTTAGGGTCCATTTAGTGTTATAATAGGTTTAGAGATGATGCCACACCATTTGGTCAAGGTTTAGAGACCTAGGTCAATGTTTGGTGAAATGCCCATGTGTCACATAGGCTTATATGCATATGGGGTATTTTATTTTTACTTTGACTTGGTTTGATTCACAATGGTGTTGTGAATTGTTGAAATGATATATGGAGGTGATCCAACCATTCACACAAGTCCTAGGGTTAGTTTTCTTAAATTCCCTTATTTACTATTTTACTCTCATATGCCTCTATGGCATTTTTAGTTTTCTTTATATTCTTTTTGGTTTCAACCTAGAGATGATTTAAGAAGTACTATATAAGGTTTATAAAGCTTTTCCAATCCTTTAAGTAAAGTGAAAAGGTCTAGGATAAATATTTATAATTGTAGCCATAGGCACATATGCCTTTTTCCTATTTAATTTCCTTTTATTTTATTTTCACTAGAATGATGAGAAGAGGGGTGAGTCTTTAGGGTTTAATATTATTTCAAATACTAATAACAAGCAATCATGGCAATAGCACAAGAATGATGCAAGCTTATTATGTATCAATCTTAATTTAATAAAAGTTTTTGTTGGTTCCAAAATTTGGAACTAGGGAACTTTGTTTGTTTTGTTTTGAAATTTTTGGGATGTTACAAACCCTTCCCCCTTAAACAAATCTCGTCCCGAGATTTTAAGAGGAGTTAGGTTCCTAGGAGAGATTGAGCATTTTGATTAGCAGGAAGGCATACTTGTCAGGGTCTGGGGTGCTTCCTGGGCTTCAGTGGCAGTCATGTGGTAGAAACGTCCGTTGTTGTTGTTCTGGTTCCTTCTACCTGCGAAGCGGCGTTGTTGCTGGACAGGTGCAGCGGTGTTGGCAGCGATCTTGGCAAGCTTCTTGGGGCATTCTTTGGAAAAGTGGCCCACAACTCCACATTCGTAGCAGTTTACCGTTGATTTATCCTTCGGGGCGACGGGGATAGCATTGCTTCCAGTTCTCGGGCCAGTGTTGGTGTTGGTGTTGTTCCCATTGTTGTTGTGGCTGTTGAGGTTGCGGTTGTTATGGTTGTTTCCTCCAGGCTTCGGGGGTCCTCCGTGGTTGTTGCTGTAATTGGGGCGATAAGTCTGAGCATGTGGCCTGTTGTTTCTGGGGGTGAATCCTCCAGAGGAGTTATTGCGGTGCTTCTGGGTATGATGGGGTCCACTCTGGTTCATCATTCTGCGCTTGCGGTTCTCATTGGCTTGATGCAGCTTTCCTTCCATCTGTATGGCTGAGTCTACGAGGGCTTCGAGGTCAGCGAATGGAATATTCACTAACACAGTTTGCATCTCGTCATGCAGTCCGTTCAGGAATCTTTCCTTTCTCTTCTCATTTGTGTCGGTCTCATCCGGGGCGTACCTTGACAGAGTGAGAAACCTGTCGCGGTATTCTACCACGGACATTCTTCCTTGCTTGAATTCACGGAACTCGTCTCTCATTTTCTTGATTAAACCTTGGGGCACATGGTACTTACTGAACTTCAGCTTGAAGTCTTCCCAGGTCATCATCTGTCCTGCATTCATTGCACGGGTACTAGTCCACCAGGCTCTTGCAGGCCCTGACAGGTAGTGGGTGGCAAACAGTACTTTTCTGCGGCTTCAACTCCCGCAACTTCAAGGTTGTTCTCTATTGTGCGGAGCCAGTCATCGGCATCGAGGGGCTCTTCGGTTTTGTCTGAACATTGGAGGGTTGGTGTTCGGAAATTCTTCGGCTTTGACCCGGGGTGATCATGGTTTCCATGGCCTTGATTGTTCTGAGCTATCTGTTGCAGTGCAGCAAGGTTTGCTTGGCGTTCAGCTCTTTCGGCTTCCCGGTCTGCCATCATTGTCTGCAGTAGTTGCATCATGGCATCCTGGGTGGCGTTGCGGTTTGGGGGTGCCATCTGATTATGTAGATATATCATGAGGTAAGAGGGAATTTTTCTAGGGCTTATTTTGAGTTAAGTGGAAACTTAAACTTAAGATATTTTCAGGATGAATATAACACATATCTTATTTATTCACAACAAACATCACACTTTACAAGCTAAAGCACTAAGGGTTTTAAGAACCCTTTTTCCACAATCTACGATACATGGTGCGGGATACAACTCACACCTACGTAAGTGAAGTAGGTGAAACTATTCCTCAGGGTCTTCATCCACATCGATGGGAATAATCCCATCCTCTGCAGCCTCTAGAAACTCATAGTCTTCCTCATCAGTGAACTCGTCATCCTCAAAGTCGTTGTCGTCACTCAGGAAGTCATCGCCTCCCTGAATGTCTTCTCCATCTTCCTCCATCTCCTGGATCTGGTCCTGCTGTGTCCGGACAGTCACCTCTAAGGTGCGAATCTTCTCGCGAAGACGGGTGATAGTAGCGACATTCTTGGCGCGCTGCAGGCGAAGTGACCGGCGGTCCTTGGCGAGTAGCCTGATGGCGTCAGCATGATGAGCCAAAGCCATCTGAGCACGGTGGGAGTGAACACGTGTCAACTCCAGGTCCTTCCGGGTCTCATGAAGCATAAAGTCCAAATGCTGTACATGGATCTTGAGCACCGGGTGCGAAGAGAGGGCCATGGGTTCCCCCATGGTGTCGTGCCTCGCGAAGTGGGCGAAGCGGCTTCCCCGGAGTGCGGCGATGTTCTGTCCGCACACCCGAGCAAGTCCCTCCTGAAGGGCATGAGCAAGACCGTCCACCCAGCTGTAGGCTTTGAAGGAGAAAAGGATCCTCTCCGAGATGGGAGGTTCCGAGCTTCCCTTCAAGTCAGCGGTGATCATCCACTGCTGTTCCCCAGCGGGGGTGTTGTGGATCCGGACTCCGTGGAACTTGGGAGGTGGGCGTTCGAGCCTCTCGGACACTAGGTACAAGTCGCGCTCAAACACCAGACTTCCTCCGTTTTCCAGATCGTAAGTCTCCGTCTGGACATAGGGCTCCATCTGAAAGTGAAATGGATGAGTAAGTTAGAGATGTGAACAAGTGTTGCAAAATTTTACTGGATTTATAAGGAGATGCATAGCTTATTTTTAAGAAGATCTGGTAGAGAAGAAAATGAATAAGTTTTCATAAATACTCACTTTATTTGTTTTTTTGAAACTAACATTTTTCTGAACGTCCATTCTAACTAGGGTCTCCTAAGGTCAAACAATGGCTCTGATACCAACTTGTCAACACCCGGATTTTTAAGTCCAGATGCCTATGATGCCATTCCTCGCAATCCCAGGAATATTGTTTTTGCGAGACATAATAGCTTGATATCACAACACATCATTTATTACAACACATAATCGTCTTACAACAAAGGATCACATGATCCAGTCTTAATACAACATAGTGGATCTAGAGATCCTATTACAAAACACATAGCGGAAGCGAAATAACGGTCGTAGTCCATCTGTTCCACAGGCAACTGTTGACGTCAGGAGCGGTCCTAGTTGTCGTAGACGTTCTGCTGTCCATCTTCCTCGTACAGCTGTTCACCTTCATAGTCTGGCCATTTGAATAGCCAGGGACAAAGCCATGAGTACTTTTAAAGTACTCGCAAACTAATACTAGTGTAAGCACTATCCATTGTGGTAAGGGGAAACTAAGCTCTAGGTTTAGTTGCATAAAGCCAAGTTGATTTCATAAACATTTAGTAAAGATGCTTGAATCAAATAGACTAACTCAAGTGGGAACATTAGTGTCATTCCCACAACTCTGTTGTGGTCCAACTCAAGTCACCATTCACCGGTCGACTTCAAGTCACCAGTCACATGTCACATTTTTGAAAGGGGTCTGATGACGGAACAGTATGGCCTTTCCAATCGTCCGTAACCGTGGACACGGCTATTCGAATAGTTCTACACTCTGCAGAGGTCGTACACTTGTGCCACAATATTTGCAATAATCCGTCAGGGTTAGCTGGCCCTGATTTATCATACTCCGTATGCGGACTACCAACCATAACCTTTCACTTATATACTCTAGTACGGGCACCTCTCCCCATGAGCTTGGCCTCCCGGTGAGAACCAACCTTGTTAACCCGGGAACTGCACAGGGCTTGGGCCGGACAATTCACCTCATTCACGTCATTTCGCAATATCTCATATTGCTTCGGAGGCAGCCCTTGGCATAACCCCTATGACGCTTGTTTCGAGGGAACCCATACTAAAGCACATAAATTTCTAGTTAAGCCCGTACCCATTTTGGGTATTGTGGGGGTACTTTCAAAATTGGAATGGTATCGCATCCGAACCCAACCATCAGTTTTATATCAAAAATCACCATCTTCTCATGGTCATATTCACCTTCAAAGTCATTCAATGGAATGAACCATCATTCCAAGGTTTCAACTTCATTTCAAAGTCACATGTTCCCATCTAGAGTAATCCAATTTTAATTGATTAGCACTAGCAACTATTTCATGAGGGGTGCTAAGTATCTTGGAGCTTGCTAGGCTAAATGTAATTCTCTTGTACTACTCTATAATTCAACCAAGTGAATCATAACCAAAAGTTATCTTTGATAAATAAAATCAAGTAAAGCTTGTAAAGTAAAAACTTTGGGATAGGTTCATAAAGTAAAATGTAATGATGCCTTGCTCTTGTTAGAGCTTTGCCTCCTGATGATTAGCAAGTTTATTAGCTTGCACTGGTAACAGCTGGCATTAATATTAGCTTGCAAACCAAATAGCTTGCAAGAGTATTATCTTGCCTTGATTGGTGAAGTGATCAAAGTATTCTTCTTCTTCCTCTTGGTTGAATACCTCCTCCTCTTGATAGTCTCCGGTACTAGCGTCTATAAACGAGTACGAGGATACAATCACCAAACAATACTTAAGCACTCTTAATTAGCCTTAGTGGCTCACACAATGATCTAGCATCACTACTTAACATTTATTACAAGATTATGCTAAGGTTTCCTTATTGAATAATAGGAAAAATAATTTCCTCTCATTGAATCTTCTTAAGATTTAATTTCTCTTATGAGTAATATATGACCTAGGTTGACCAAAGTCAACCTCTTCATACTTATCATTTGAGAAAATGATTTAAATGAGGTTCCATACCTCATGCAATTTAATGCTAACATGGTAGTGTTTTAATGCCACTCAATAATTCAAGATGAGGTTACTTAGACCAGGGTCACTACCTCATATTGGATTACTTTGGAGAACCAGATTTAAATGAGAGGAGTATCTCTCATATGATTTAACACATATTTGTAACTAATTT
This sequence comes from Lolium rigidum, assembly GCF_022539505.1. Taxonomy (NCBI): domain Eukaryota; kingdom Viridiplantae; phylum Streptophyta; class Magnoliopsida; order Poales; family Poaceae; genus Lolium; species Lolium rigidum. The sequence continues at coordinate 38,152,369 of NC_061513.1, read as the reverse complement.
AAAGGACTATTATTGAGGTGAATTAATAGTCTCAAAATAACCAGGGTTAATCCTATGTTGACCAAGGCCAACACTTCACACTTAGTATTTTGAGAAAGTGAGTTAAATGAGATTCATCATCTCATGTGATTTAATTAATTTAATTATTATTTAGCTTTAAGATTTATAAGGGAGCAAGTATGAGCTTAGGAAGTTAAAGGTCAACACATTACTTCCTATTATTTGAGAAAGATAATTTAAATGAGATGAGCACCTCATACTATTTTAGTACACCTTGTAATGGTTTACTATTATTAATTAATTAAAAGTGAATTTTAATTGACCATGGGATCTACTTCATATTAATTTGGTTGAGGTAAGATTTAAATGAGACCAAAGTCTATTTTATGATTTAATAAATAGGTTTGAAATAATTAAATACTACTTATGAGAATGATTAAATATTTTCAAATAGGAATCAAGGGGTTAATAATATATGTGTTATTAATTCTTATTGAATTATTTGGACAAATGGTTTATGTGAGAAACTATACCTCATATAAGTTAAACTATCATCTAATGATTAGCCTCTCTAATTAACCAAGCATGAGACTTATTTGGTCTAGGTCGAGTACCTCTATTTGAATTATTTAAGATCACAATTTAAATGAGAGATAAGCCCTCATACCATTTAAATAATTCTATGTGTATGTATTAAATATTCTAGAAATGGTTCCATAGCCATTATTTAACTCTAGTTTATGATCATGCAAAACAACCATGCTATATTTTTGCATAAACAATTATATTATGTCAAATGTAAGTTATTAGAGTTGGATTCAACTTAAAATCATTTCTAGATAATTTCTAATATTTATTTGAAGTCAGAAAAGGCCCTGCCTTGTTATTTTTATCATTTTAATTTTATTTCGAATTTGGACATGAGGCCAGTGCCATTATCTAGACAATTTCATGAGCTTTCTAAATATATAAAATTTGCTAAATTTGGTTTAGTAGAATTTAAACTATTTAAATTTGAAGTAGACATCAGTATTGGATTCAGCTAAATTAATTAAACTCTGTTTCAATTTGTGGGCTGCGCGGGAAAAGACTTTGGGCCGAAATGATTTGAATGAAGAAAACCGGCCCAGTAACGGTGCGGCTGGGTTTGAATTCGCGGGCAGCAGGCGGGGCGACGTGGCACTATCGGGGACGTCCAAGCAATCGAGCGGCTCACCTCCTCCGACGAGGTCCTAACCCTACCGGTGACAGCGAGGGTCGTCGACGGCGTACCTGGGCTCCGGCAGGACTTGGCGAGGCGGGCGATCGAACGAGAAGACGATGGCGAGGCAGAGGGTGGTCGCGGCAGGTGCTGCGGTGGTCGGAATCGTCGTCCTCGTCGAGCGACCGTGGCGGCAGACTCCGATGAAATTCCGGCGACGGCGAGCTTAATTGGAGAGGGGAGGTGGTCGAGGATGATCAGAGGGAAGAGGTGAAGCGAATGGTGTGAAGAAATCGTCCGGGAGGGGTCTCCTTTTATAGGGGCTCGAGGTGCTGCGGGTGCCCGTGGAGGTCGTCCATGGCGCGGCCGTCTGGAGCGGCGAAGGGGCAAGCTAGGGGGCGCGCGAGGTAGGCGACGGCTAGGAGAGGCTAGCGCACTTGAGGAGTCGACAGAGGAAGGACGGGAGCGTGCTGTCGACGGTGGCGTCCTCGCGGTACGGGAGCGACAGAACGTCGATCATGGCGACGGCTTAGAGGGTTCCCGCGAGGCTAAGCGGTTGTCTAGCAGGGTTTGGGTGTGGTGTAGGGTGTGCGTGCACGAGGGCTAGGCGAGGGGAGGAGTAGGGCGTCCAGGCGAGCGGTGAACTGGTGGTGTCCAGTGACATGCCAGGGCGCGCTCACCGCGTGCCTGGCACGTCCTGGGCGTGCATGGGCGCGCCTGGCTCGGCCAGTGTGGTGCGTTTATTTGCATAGGGGTGGTACAGGCGTCGTCCTGGTGTGCTAGGGAAGCTCTGTGACATGGTGTAAGAGAGAGGGGAAGGCCGAGAAGAATGAGTGGCAAGAGGGTGGCATGGTGCACGGCATGGTGAAGGAATGGTGCTCCATTCACTTTAATCGACCAAGGCAAGGACATGTAGGGATGCAGGGGTTGTACAAGAGTGTGATGATCACCAAAAGAAAGTGGTGGAGGCTTTGGACCAGAGGTTTATAGCATGTTTCACATTTCCAGATTTGTGCACACAAGGTGCTCGACACAATGGCCGCATGAAACTTTTTGTGGAATTTTGCAATTATTTTTGGTGCACTTCATTCTTATATTTAAAGTGATGGAATGGTGGTGGTGGTGTCCATTTTGGTGAAGATTTACAAGAATTCCAAAATGGGTATGATCTTCACATTAATTCAAAGTCTCCACTTGTCAATTCTATTCTGGTCAGCCTAGTCAATATTATCCATGATGGTCAACATGAAAGTTGTTGACCTTCATGTGGTCTTGGATGACATGGTCATAGTTGACCAAGTTTAGTTGAAGAAAAGTCAAAGCCAGAGGGGTAAAGAGGGGAACATTTTATAAAGTGACAAAATGACCATTATCACATGTATGTTGAATTTGAGTTTTGCTTTGATTTAATTCTTGATCCAATGATGCAATTGTGTTAGTTTATCATATTGAAGTATTTTAGAAGCAATGGGGCAAGCAAATTTGGCCTTGGTGGAGGATTTGCATTTTGGCATATGTGTATGTGAGTGAATTTTGGGAATTCTCTCCCTATTTGATTTCCCTCCATTTGATTTGACTTTGGTTGACTCTAATGTGGTTCTTATGAGTTTAGAAACATTTTAAGAGCATTGAAACTAAATCAAATGGTCTTGTTCAAAGATTTGCAAATTTGGCCTTAACACATAAGGAATGAGGTGTCCAATTTTCATAAACTTGTACTAGGGTTGTTCTTGCCTCACTTGGACATGGGTTAGGGTCCATTTAGTGTTATAATAGGTTTAGAGATGATGCCACACCATTTGGTCAAGGTTTAGAGACCTAGGTCAATGTTTGGTGAAATGCCCATGTGTCACATAGGCTTATATGCATATGGGGTATTTTATTTTTACTTTGACTTGGTTTGATTCACAATGGTGTTGTGAATTGTTGAAATGATATATGGAGGTGATCCAACCATTCACACAAGTCCTAGGGTTAGTTTTCTTAAATTCCCTTATTTACTATTTTACTCTCATATGCCTCTATGGCATTTTTAGTTTTCTTTTTATTCTTTTTGGTTTCAACCTAGAGATGATTTAAGAAGTACTATATAAGGTTTATAAAGCTTTTCCAATCCTTTAAGTAAAGTGAAAAGGTCTAGGATAAATATTTATAATTGTAGCCATAGGCACATATGCCTTTTTCCTATTTAATTTCCTTTTATTTTATTTTCACTAGAATGATGAGAAGAGGGGTGAGTCTTTAGGGTTTAATATTATTTCAAATACTAATAACAAGCAATCATGGCAATAGCACAAGAATGATGCAAGCTTATTATGTATCAATCTTAATTTAATAAAAGTTTTTGTTGGTTCCAAAATTTGGAACTAGGGAACTTTGTTTGTTTTGTTTTGAAATTTTTGGGATGTTACACTAGTATGTGAGAGTAAAAGGTGGGCCGCCTATTGAAAAATGCTACACCTTTATAGCTTACTATTGTACATGCTAGCTATAAGTTAATTATAGATGATGTGGCAAACTGTTATAGCCGGCTGCCGACTACATTATTGTTCTTGCTCTAGCACGTGCAAGAACCAGCTCTAGCACATGCTACTAGACACTTTGTGAAAGTGAAAGGTGTGCTATATTTTAATAAAGTAGTACATTGTTAGAGTTCACTATTGTATAGGATGGCTATAAATTAGTTATAGATAACATGTCAAACCACTACAGCCAGCTACTAGCTATACTATTAATCTTGCTCTTAGGCGAGCGGAGGATCACGGACAGCTCAAATGAAAGTAAAATTATAAGTAAAAGGGGGCAGTGAAAAAAATAAGATGTGACCTGCCTAAAAATAAAGGGTGGGGAAGTCTGAAAGGACACGGATGTCGCCTAGAGGGGGGGGTGAATAGGCGATTTAAAACTTTTACGAGATGGGCTTAACAAATGCGGAATAAAACTAGCGTTTACTTTGTCAAGCCCAAAGCCTATATACTATTGTTCACCTATGTGCACCAACAACTTATTCTAAGCAATACAAGCAACTATGTGATAGCAAGATATACAAACTTATGCTAAGCAATACAAGCAACTATGTGATAGCAAGATATATAACTTCAAGCACGATGGCTATCACAAGGTAAAGTGCATAAGTAAAGAGCTCGGGTATAGAGATAACCGAGGCACGCGGGAGACGATGATTTATCCCGGAGTTCACACTCTTGCGAGTGCTAATCTCCGGTGGAGAGGTGCGGTTGCTTAGTGCTCCCGAACGCCACAAGAGGCTCACCTTGAGGTGTGGTTGCTCGATGCACACCAACGCCACAAAGGCCTCACCCCAAGATGCGGTACTCACACCACAAACCGAACGCCACGAAGGCGCATCACCTAAATCTCCGGTGACCCTCGCCACAAAGGCCTAGGTCACGGTTCCACTAAGGGATTTCCTTTGAGGCGGAAACCGGGCCTTACACAAAGATTGGGGCACACATCCACAGCTTAATTGGAGGCTCCCAACAAATCGCCACAAAGGCGTAGAATCCGATCTAGGGTTCCAAGAACCCAAGAGTAACAACCTTCTTGCTTTCACCACCACGAATCACCGTGGAGAACTCAAACCGATGCACCAAATGCAATGGCAAGAACACCACAAAGATGCTCAAATCCTTCTCTCTCAAATTCCAACAAAGCTACAAAAGCTATTGGGGGAATAAGAGAGGAAGAACAAAGAGGAGAACACAAAATCCTCCAAGATCAAGATCTAGTGGGTTCCCCTCACAAAGAGAGGGATTTGATTGGTGAAGATGTAGATCTAGATCTCTCTCTCTTTTCCCTCAAGAATATGCAAGAATCATGGGAGGAATCAAGAACTAGGGCAAGCTTTGAAGGACAACAATGGAGGGGAGAGAGAGAGAGTGAACCAACCAGCCCAAGGAGGAAGAAGGGGGTCTTATATACCCCCTCCCAACGAAATATGACCGTTTGGGACCTCCCAGGCCGGAAAATCCGCCCCCGGGCCGGATAATCCGGCCCCCGAAAATCGCCCCTGGCTCGGGCCGGATATTTGGCCGGATATTGTCCATGTTTTGTCCTTCGGGCCGGATTATCCGCCCCCCCAGAAAACTGCAGAATCATCAAAACTAAAACGGGCATAACTTTAGCATCCGGACTCCGATTTTGATGATCTTGGGCTTGTTTTGAAGCTAGGAACAAGCTCTACAAGATCATGCAGGAAACAATCATAGTCCAACAAGGGAGGATAGAAACAAATGATGAAAGGTTTGACCTATCTAAAAAAGACATACTCAGGTAAAACATCCAATCTTGAAAATGCAACAAGTTGCCCATGCAAAAACCATTCTCAATGAACTAGAGCTTGTCATGAGAATAAGCAAAAGCTCTAAAACATCACATGGATAAGATCCAAATAAAACCAAGAAAGATGATGAACCAAACTCGAAAACGCAACAAGTGATCTATGCGAAATCCGTTTTCGATGAACTAGAGCTTGTCATGAGAATAAGCACAAGCTCTAAAACATCACATGGATAAGGTCCAAATAACAACCAAGAAAGATGATGCAAGGATGCAAAGGTTTGAGCTCTCTCCGAACGATACGATCGAGTTACTCACTCGAGAGCCCTCTTGATAGTACGGCAACTAAACTATAAACCGGTCTCCAACTACACTATGAGACCGGTGAGAAAGAAACCCTATCAAGAGCAAACCTTATACTTTCGCATTCCACTTGAGCTTGATGACGACGATCTTGACCTCAACAAGATGGAATGCCTTTCTTGCTTGTGTTTGCTTGACGAAGTCTTGTGGATTGCTCCCCCATAATCCACCATGGGAGAGCTTCTTCTTCGGCGCATCTTCACATAACCATGACCACCATGTGGATTGCTCCCCCATAATCCACCATGGGATAGCTTCTTCTTCGGCGCATCTTCACATATCCATGATCACCATATGGATGGCAAGACTCAAGCAAAGGACCTCTTCGAGATGGCTCATCTTGAACTTGCACTTCATTTCTTTATTCTTCATCATGTTGATGTCTTGAAGTAACTCTAGGGCTCACTTCATCTTCATCTTCAAGACATACTTGACACTTGATATACTTCATCAATTTCTTCTTATTGGAACCTAATACAAACATGTTGATGTCTTGAAGTAACTTGAGGGCTCACTTCATCTTCATCTTCAAGACATACTTGACACTTGATATACTTCATCAAATTCTTCTTATTGCAACCTTGAAGCCAACATATGGTTCAAGAATTGCCTATGGACAACTCCTACAAATATAACTCAATGCAAACATTAGTCCATAGGGATTGTCATTAATTACCAAAACCACACATGGGGGCTCCATGCACTTTCAATCTCCCCCATTTTGGTAATTGATGACAATCTCTTTGAGAGGGTTTATATAAGGAATTTAAGTAACAAATAAGTTGAATATATAGAGCAAACTCCCCCATAATATATGCATGTGTGAATGATCTTGACTTTCATTGCATATATTGGCATTCAAAGCCTAGTGGAGTTTCCTCTAAATATTCAACTATGCAAAGCAACAAGATGCAATGCAATAAAGGCACATGCTTAAGCACAAAGCAAAGACATAACCAAATTCCCTTAAACCCTCCAAACTTCTCCCCCATTGGCACCAATTGCCGAAATGGGTGAAAAATTTAGAAGGCCAATATGGTGAGAGATCCTCCATAGCGTGTGCATTTCTCATAATTTGAGTGGAATCAAATGCACATATCCAATTACGAATATTCGGAAGGAGTCACACCATAGATAGGATCAAATATTGCAAAAAGATAACAACGTCAAGAAGCTTCAACAAATGAAGCAAGCAACCAAATGAACCACAAAGAAGATACCAAAAGAAAGAAAGATATTATGATAAGATCAAGAAGATTGCTCTAACTAATATGAGGAAGCTCCCCAAGGTTTGTGCACAAAACAAGACAATTTGCATTGGAGTATAAAGTGCACAAACATGGAATCATCACTCCCATAATATCATTCAATACAAAAGATACCAAGTGAATCAAACTCTAATGATCACCACAAAATAGTGCCTTAAATAGAATGAGGAAGCTCCCCAAGGTACATGCATAAATTAAAATGTTGCATTTGAATACAGTATGCATAACATGGAATCCTTACTCCCTCATTACCATTTAAAACACAAACATTTGCAATAGATCATAGATAGAAAATTAAGCTTAACACTTGCAACAAACAAATGGTTGAGCAACAAGTAGGAGGCACCATAATAAAAGGCTCAACCAAGAGGATATGTGAAAGACATGATAAAGCATATTATGAGACTATTGCAAGGATGAGCAAAAAGCATCATCATAGTCTTCAATGAATTATATTGCTTAGCATGACCAATCAACATGCAATAAATAAATAAGATATCAAAAGGAGATGTATCATCTCTTATGTGTATAAGTTTCTCTAAGTGAGCAATATCACAAAGATATTTATCCACAAAGAAACATGCACACATAAAATAGATACACAAGAAAAATAGTATGATATCCAAGACGAAGTCATGCAATATACCAATAAGAATTTTTGCTTAATAGCATGGCCAAAAGGCAATTTTATCTTATTGTACATTCATGAACTTCAACCACAAACAACTAAAATACATCACAAATATCAACAAGGGATAGAAGATAGTTGGGATGCATTTGAGAAAGGCAACAAGTATCACAAACAGGGATACCAAAAGAAGTAACTAAATTTGCACTTTCATCTATATTGCACATGTGAGAGCCTTGAGGAATTGATATGCAACAAAATTGCTAGATAGGCATAGTTGGGGTGGATGAATCATGAGCATGATTTAAAATACTTCCCAACAAATGCACTCATCTCAAATTACTCTCATTCACAATAAAGAGGTTTCATTAAGACTTTTGCAAGAAGCACAACATTTGCAAATCAATAGATTCATGCCAAGATGCAACCATAAGGTTGGATACAACAAAAGTATGCATGAGAAGATACTTGTTACCAAGATAGCATTGGTGTGGATGTAGTAGATATGTGTTCGTTGATCATCCTATCTTGCCTCACGTTACCATTGAGTCACCACTTCTTTCCAAGAGTGAGACAAGCATTCAATGCATATCCATTGTACCTAACACAAAGGTAAGTACAAAATGGTCCCCAAACTAATTGGGTCCGAAGTAGTTAGACACACTACAATATATAGGACAAACTCCACAATTCTATGTGCATATAGATATGAAATTGAATTTCATGCACATCTTAGTCAAATTAGGATTTGATGGAGTTTACCCTATATATTGGATCAAAGAAAGTGACACATGCCATAAGATATACATATATTAAATATGCATGCACAATATTTTCAAGAACCAAAGGAAGATACAATTTGGACAAAACACCAAATAAACCAAGAGACAATGGTTGTCCAAATTATATCAAAGAATCAAATCAACACAAGATTGACTCCAAAGACTTATCTCATTATAAGAAGCTAATTAAACCTAAGCACAAAGGAATGAGATAACCAACTCCCAAGAGAGCAAGGTTCCAACAAATAAACCAAACCCTCGACATTTTTTATGATGGCACAAAGTACCAAAAAGAAAATTTTATGTCTCCCAAAACCCAATTTTTGATAAAGATCAAGAGATGTTAAGCATTCTAATAATATAGAAGAGCTCCCCCAAGTTTGGTGCATTATCAAGGATTTTTTATATGAATACAAAATGCACAAAACTAGGATCATCACGCTACCTATATCTTCTAACAATGCTAAGAAAGTTTGAATAGACAACTTAGATCCATAAGATGCAAGGAAGACACATGGGAGTCAAAGCACAACAAATTCATGGCAATAAATAAGGCAAAATAAATACAAGAGCCAATGTAGATATGATCAATAAATATCTACCTCATAATTGATTACCAATTGTCCTAGGACAAGAGGTATTAGGAAATATTTCCCGGTGGTAGTTTGTAAGTATACATAAGATCATATTTACAACGAACAAAGCATATGGTAAAAGATAAGAGTTAACCATCATGCAAAGATAGTTTCTTGATAGCTTCATTTAGTCATACCAACATGCAAGGCAATTAATAGTATTCATACCAACATGCAAAGCAATTAATAGTATTCATACCAACATGCAAAGCAATTAATAGTATTCATACCAACATGCAAAGCAATTAATAGTATGACTTGAAGCACATGGTTTTCCAAAAAGGTATTGAGGGACACGTTGTGAAAAACCATGCCAAGAAGAACTTTCACAAATAAGATCCACAAAGATATTAACAATGAAGCCATTTAAGCAAATTGGAGCTTGTTTGAGCAAACATGCCACATAGGAGAGAGATAATTTACGGTATCAATTCTATGTGACACAACCTCAAATGTTCACATTTTCTAGGCTTGTAATATGCACAAAGCTTATTACTCCCCCATAATGTGATAAAGAATTTATTTTCACAAGAGGCAAATAAGATCCAACTAGAGATATTAATGGACATTGGAATTTGAATTTCTCATGAAGATGACATACCACATAGAGACTAGATAATCTTGCAATATCAATTCTAAGTGATATTCCTCATGTATACACATTGTTAGGATCATGAAATTCCCAAAGGAATATCACTCCCCCAAAATGGGATAGTCCATTAATCGCTCATAAGAGCCATATAAGATACAACAAGATGCAAAGTGGCTCCAACACAAACACAAATACATGGTGTGCAACCCAACATACATAGACTTGATTTCTCAAGAAAAGCAAGTAGGAAGCACAACATATACAAACACATGCTAGGAACAAAACTAACACATGCAAAGGGGCGAGTAACTTTCAATATAAATGAGTTGAGAACATGTTACCGCAAGGAGGAACATTGGATATATGATAGTAGCAAGATAATCAAAAGACTTGGCTTGAGATAATATAAATGATGAAGATCCCTTAATTCTTCATGATGTAGCCAAGTCTCCAATGCCCTCCAACAAGCACCTATTGATCAAATTTTGGATTGTTGGTCCCCAACTAAGTTGGGTCCTAAGAGGTTAGTCACAATAGGCTTGGCAACCCAAATGGTTCTTTTCTTGACACCACTTTGAGCACTGATGGCGTGTAACTCACACGTTCGTTGGGAACCCCAAGAGGAAGGTATGATGCGCACAGTAGCAAGTTTTCCCTCAGAAAGAAACCAAGGTTTAATCGAACCAGTAGGAGCCAAGAAGCACGTTGAAGGTTGATGGTCGCGAAATGTGATGCGGCGCAACACCAGGGATTCCGGCGCCAACGTGGAATCTGCACAACAAAACCAAAGTACTTTGCCCCAACGAAACAGTGAGGTTGTCAATCTCACCGGCTTGCTGTAACAAAGGATTAAACGTATCGAGTGGAAGATGTTTGCAAAGAAAACGAGTAAAACACAATTGCGGTAGATTGTATGCTATGTAAAGAATAGGACCGGGGTCCACGAGTTCACTAGAGGTGTCTCTCCCATAAGATAAAAGCATGTTGGGTGAACAAATTACGGTCGGGCAATTGACAAATAGAGAAGGGCATAACAATGCATATACATGATATGATAAATATAGTGAGATTTAATCCGGGCATTACGACAAAGTACATAGACCGCCATCCAACTGCATCTATGCCTAAAAAGTCCACCTTCGGGTTATCATCCGAACCCCATTCGGTATTAAGTTGCTAAGCAACGAGACAATTGCATTAAGTATGGTGCGTAATGTAATCAACAACTACATCCTTAGACATAGAATCAATGTTTTATCCCTAGTGGCAACAGCACATCCACAACCTTAGAACTTTACGTCCTTGTCCCAGATTTAATGGAGGCATGAACCCACTATCGAGCATAAATACTCCCTCTTGGAGTTAAGAGTACAAACTTGGCCGAGCCTCTACTAATAACGGAGAGCATGCAAGATCATAAACAACACATAAACAATAGATTGATAATCACCATAATCATAGTACTCTCTATCCATCGGATCCCGACAAACACAACATATAGTATTACATATAGATGATCTTGATCATGTTAGGCAGCTCACAAGATCCAACAATGAAGCACAACAAGGAGAAGACGACCATCTAGCTACTGCTATGGACCCATGGTCCGAGGGGTGAACTACTCACTCATCACTCCGGAGGCGACCATGGCGGTGTAGAGTCCTCCGGGATATGAATCCCCTCTCCGGCGAGGTGCGGAGGCGATCTCCTGAATCCCCGAGATGGGATTCGCGGCGGCGGCGTCTCGGTAAGGTTTTCCGTATCGTGGCTCTCGATGCGGGGGTTTCGCGACGGAGGCTTTAAGTAGGCGGAGGGTCAACGCGGGGGCCACACGAGGGGCCCGCGGGGTAGGTCGGCGCGGCCGGGGCACGGGCCGCGCCGCCCTAGCTCTCGGCTGCCTCGTGGCCCCACTTCGTTATCTCTTCGGTCTTCGGAAGCTTCGTGTAAAAATAGGACCACTGGGCGAAAGTTTCGTCCAATTCCGAGAATATTTCTTTACTAGGATTTCTGAAACCAAAAACAGCAGAAAACAGCAACTGGCTCTTCGGCATCTTGTTAATAGGTTAGTTCCAGAAAATGCATAAATATGACATATAATGTGCATAAAACATGTAGGTATCATCAATCGGAAATACTTTTGTACACCCACGCATGGGTGTGGGTGTTTCTATCACCGTTCATTTATTCCTCGAGATTCGTGCCCACCATGGTAGGTAGAAAGATTCCTTTCTCTCTCCTCTTTTTATCCGAATCTTAAAGCACAATGAACGGTGACGGAAACACCCACACCCATGCGTGGGTGTACAAAATCCACTCTCTATCATCAATAAAGTAGCATGGAACATAAGAAATTATCGATACGTTGGAGACGTATCAGCATCCCCAAGCTTAGTTCTGCTCGTCCCGAGCAGGTAAAACGATAACAAAGATAATTTCTGAAGTGACATGCCATCATAATCTTGATCATACTATTTGTAAACATATGTAATGAATGCAGCGATCAAAGCAAAGGTAATGACATGAGTAAACAAGTGAATCATATGACAAAGACTTTTCATGAATAGTACTTCAAGACAAGCATCAATAAGTCTTGCATAAGAGTTAACTCATAAAGCAATAAATCAAAGTAAAGGTGTTGAAGCAACACAAAGGAAGATTAAGTTTCAGCGGTTGCTTTCAACTTATAACATGTATATCTCATGGATATTGTCAACATAAAGTAATATAACAAGTGCAATATGCAAGTATGTAGGAATCAATGCACGAGTTCACACAAGTGTTTGCTTCTTAAGGTGGAAGAAGATAGGTAAACCGACTCAACAATAAAAGTAAAAGAATGGTCCTTCAAAGAGGAAAGCATCGATTGTTGTATTTGTGCTAGAGCTTTTATTTTGAAAACATGAAACAATTTTGTCAACGGTAGTAATAAAGCATATGAGTTATGAAAATTATATCTTATAAGTTGCAAGCCTCATGCATAGTATACTAATAGTGCCCGCACCTCGTCCTACTTAGCTTGGACTACCGGATCTTTGCATGCCATGTTTCAACCAAGTGTCACAAAGGGGTACCTCCATGCCGCCTGTACAAAGGTCTAAGGAGAAAGCTCGCATTTTAGATTTCTCGCTTTTGATTATTCTCAACTTAGACATCCATACCGGGACAACATGGACAACGAGATAATGGACTCCTCTTAAATGCATAAGCATGTAGCAACAATTATTATTCTCATATGAGATTGAGGATATATGTCCAAAACTGAAACTTCAACCATGATTCATGGCTTTAGTTAGCGGCCCAATGTTCTTCTCTAACAATTTTGCATGCTCCAACCACTAAAATGATAGATCCTTCGGACAAGACGGACATGCATAGCAACTCACATGATATTCAACAATAGTTGATGGCGTTCCCCGAAGCATGGTTATCGCACAACAAGCAACTTAATAAAAGATAAAGTGCATAAGTACATATTCAATACTACGATAGTTTTTAAGGCTATTTTGTCCCATGAGCTATATATTGCAAAGGTGAATGATGGAATTTTAAAGGTAGCACTCAAGCAATTTACTTTGGAATGGCGGAGAAATACCATGTAGTAGGTAGGTATGGTGGACACAAATGGCATAGTAGTTGGCTCAAGGATTTTGGATGCATGAGAAGTATTCCCTCTCGATACAAGGTTTAGGCTAGCAAGGTTATTTGAAGCAAACTCAAGGATGAAACGGTGCAGCAAAACTCACATAAAAGACATATTGTAAACATTATAAGACTCTACACCATCTTCCTTGTTGTTCAAAACTCAATACTAGATATTATCTAGACCTTAGAGAGACCAAATATGCAAATCAAATTTTAGCAAGCTCTATGTATTTCTTCATTAATGGGTGCAAAGCATATGATGCAAGAGCTTAAACATGAGCACAACAATTGCCAAGTATCACATTATCCAAGACATTTTAGAATTACTACATGTAGCATTTTCCAATTCCAACCATATAACAATTTAACGAAGAAGAAACTTCGCCATGAACATTATGAGTAAAGCCTAAGGACATATGTGTCCATATGCAACAGCGGAGCGTGTCTCTCTCCCACAAAGTGAATGCTAGGATCCATTTTATTCAAACAAAAACAAAAACAAAAACAAACCTACGCTCCAAGTAAAGAACACAAGATGTGACTGAATAAAAATATAGTTTCGGGGGAGGAACCCGATGATGTTGTCGATGAAGAAGGGGATGCCTTGGGCATCCCCAAGCTTAGACGCTTGAGTCTTCTTAGAATATGCAGGGGTGAACCACGGGGGCATCCCCAAGCTTAGAGCTTTCACTCCTCTTGATCATAGTATATCATACTCCTCTCTTGACCCTTGAAAACTTCCTTCACACCAAACTTCAAGCAAACTCATTAGAGGGTTAGTGCACAATTAATAATTCACTCATTCAGAGGTGACACAATCATTATTTTCACTTCTGGACATTGCATAAGGCTACTGGACATTAATGGATCAAAGAAATAAATCCAACATAGCAAAAGAGGCAATGCGAAATAAAAGGCAGAATCTGTCAAAAACAGAACAGTCCGTAAAGACGAATTTAAAGCTGGCACCAGACTTGCTCAAATGGAAAAACTCAAAACTAATGAAAGTTGCGTACATATCTGAGGATCACGCTCGTAAATTGGCAGATTTTTTCGATTTTTCTACAGAGAACTGTGCCCAGATTCGTGACAGACAGCAATGCTGTTTCTGCGCAGCGATCCCAAATATAACATCAACTTTGACATAGAAACTTTACTTGGCACAAAAACATGATAAGGAGAGGTTGCTACAGTAGTAAACAACTTCCAAGACTCAACAAAACAAAAAATTGCTGTAGGTAAAAACATGGGTTGTCTCCCATAAGCGCTTTTCTTTAACGCCTTTCAGCTAGGCGCAGAAAGTGCAAATCAAGTAACATCGAGAGATGAAGCATCAACATCATAACTTGTTCTAATAATAGAATCAAAAGGCAACTTCATTCTCTTTCTAGGGAAGTGTTCCATACCTTTCTTGAGAGGAAATTGATATTTAATATTACCTTCCCTCATATCAATAACGGCACCAACGGTTCGAAGAAAAGGTCTTCCCAACACAATAGGACAAGATGCATTGCATTCGATATCCAAGACAACAAAATCAACGGGGACAAGGTTATTGTTAACCGTAATATGCACATTATCAATCCTCCCCAAAGGTTTCTTTTTAACATTATCGGCAAGATTAACATCCAAATAACAATTCTTCAATGGTGGCAAGTCAAGCATATCATAAATCTTTTTAGGCATAACAGAAATACTTGCACCAAGATCACATAAAGCATTACATTCAAAGTCATTGAATTTCATTTTAATGATGGGCTCCCAACCATCTTCTAACTTTCTAGGAATAGAAGTTTCAAGTTTTAGTTTCTCTTCTCTAGCTTTTATGAGATCATTTGTAATATGTTTTGTAAAGGCTAAATTTATAGCACTAGCATTAGGACTTTTAGCAAGTTTTTGTAAGAACTTTATAACTTCAGAGATGTGGCAATCATCAAAATCTAAATCATTATGAGCTACAGCAATGGGATCATTGTTCCCAAGGTTGGAAAAAATTTCAGCGGTTTTATCACAAGCGGTTTCAGCGGTTTTAGCAATTTCGGAGCAGTTTTGTTCGCTTTGCACTAGGAGTAGAAACATTGCCAACACCAATTATATTACCATTGATAGTAGGAGGTGCAACAACATGTGAAGAATTAGCATTACTAGTGGTGGTAATAGTCCAAACTTTAGCTACATTATTCTCTTTAGCTAGTTTTTCATTTTCTTCTCTATCCCACCTAGCACGCAGTTCAGCCATTAATCTTATATTCTCATTAATTCTAACTTGGATGGCATTTGCTGTAGTAGTAATCTTATTATCAATATCATTATTAGGCATAACTTTCAATTTTAAAAAATTAACATCAGAGGCAAGCCTATCAACTCTAGAAGCAATAGTATCAATTTTATCAAGCTTTTCCTCAACAGATTTGTTAAAAGCAGTTTGTGTACTAATAAATTCTTTAAGCATAGCTTCAAGACCAGAGGGTACATTCCTATTATTATTGTAAGAATTCCCATAAGAATTACCATAACCATTACCATTAGCAGAGGGATATGGCCTATAGTTATTACCAGAGTTGTTCCTATAAGCATTGTTGTTGAAATTATTGTTTTTAATGAAATTCACATCAACATTCTCTTCTTGAGCAACCAACGAAGCTAAAGGAACATTATTTGGATCAACATTAGATCTACCATTCACAAGCATAGACATAATCACATCAATCTTATCACTCAAGGAAGAGGTTTCTTCAACAGAATTTACCTTCTTACCTTGTGGAGCTCTTTCCGTGTGCCATTCAGAGTAATTTATCATCATATCATCAAGAAGTTTTGTAGCCGCCCCCAATGTGATGGACATAAAGGTACCTCCGGCAGCTGAATCCAATAAATTCCGCGAAGAAAAATTTAGTCCTGCATAGAAGGTTTGGATGATCATCCAAGTAGTCGATCCATGGGTTGGGCAATTCTTTACCAAAGTTTTCATTCTCTCCCATGCTTGAGCAACATGTTCAGTATCTAATTGTTTAAAATTCATTATGCTACTTCTCAAAGATATAATTTTAGCGGGAGGATAATATCTACCAATAAAAGCATCCTTGCATTTAGTCCATGAATCAATACTATTCTTAGGCAAAGATAGCAACCAATCTTTAGCTCTTCCTCTTAATGAGAAAGGAAACACTTTCAATTTAATAATATCACCATCTACATCTTTATACTTTTGCATTTCACAAAGTTCAACAAAATTATTGAGATGGGCAACAGCATCATCAGAACTAACACCGAGAAAATTGATCTCTCATGACAAGATTTAGTAAAGCGGGTTTAATTTCAAAGAATTCTGCTTGTAGTAGCGAGGTGGAGCAATAGGTGTGCATAGGAAATCATTATTATTTGCATTTGTGAAGTCACACAACTTAGTATTTTCAGGGGTATTCATTTTAGCAATAGTAAATAAAACAAACTAGATAAAGTAAATGCAAGTAACTAATTTTTTTGTGTGTTTTTAATATGGAGAGCAAGACAGTAAATAAAGTAAAACTAGCAACTAATTTTTTTGTGTTTTGTTTAGGTGCAGCAAACAAAGTAGTAAATAAAATAAAGCAAGACAAAAACAAAGTAAAGAGATTGAGAAGTGGAGACTCCCCTTGCGGCGTGTCTTGATCTCCCCGGCAACGGCGCCGGAAAAGAGCTTGATGGCGTGTAACTCACACGTTCGTTGGGAACCCCAAGAGGAAGGTATGATGCGCACGGTAGCAAGTTTTCCCTCGAGAAAGAAACCAAGGTTTAATCGAACCAGGTAGGAGCCAAGAAGCACGTTGAAGGTTGATGGTCGCGAAATGTGATGCGGCGCAACACCGGGGATTCCGGCGCCAACGTGGAATCGCACAACAAAACCAAAGTACTTTGCCCCAACGAAACGAGTGAGGTTGTCAATCTCACCTGGCTTGCTGTAACAAAGGATTAAACGTATCGAGTGGAGAGATGTTTGCAAAGAAAACGAGTAAAACACAATTGCAGTAGATTGTATGCTATGTAAAGAATAGGACCGGGGTCCACGGTTCACTAGAGGTGTCTCTCCCATAAGATAAAAGCATGTTGGGTGAACAAATTACGGTCGGGCAATTGACAAATAGAGAAGGGCATAACAATGCATATACATGATATGATAAATATAGTGAGATTTAATCCGGGCATTACGACAAAGTACATAGACCGCCATCCAACCGCATCTATGCCTAAAAAGTCCACCTTCGGGTTATCATCCGAACCCCATTCGGTATTAAGTTGCTAAGCAACGAGACAATTGCATTAAGTATGGTGCGTAATGTAATCAACAACTACATCCTTAGACATAGAATCAATGTTTTATCCCTAGTGGCAACGAGCACATCCACAACCTTAGAACTTTCACATCATCTGTCCCAGATTTAATGGAGGCATGAACCCACTATCGAGCATAAATACTCCCTCTTGGAGTTAAGAGTACAAACTTGGCCGGAGCCTCTACTAATAACGGAGAGCATGCAAGATCATAAACAACACATAAACAATAGATTGATAATCACCATAATCATAGTACTCTCTATCCATCGGATCCCGACAAACACAACATATAGTATTACATATAGATGATCTTGATCATGTTAGGCAGCTCACAAGATCCAACAATGAAGCACAACAAGGAGAAGACGACCATCTAGCTACTGCTATGGACCCATGGTCCAGGGGTGAACTACTCACTCATCACTCCGGAGGCGACCATGGCGGTGTAGAGTCCTCCGGGAGATGAATCCCCTCTCCGGCGAGGGTGCCGGAGGCGATCTCCTGAATCCCCCGAGATGGGATTCGCGGCGGCGGCGTCTCAGTAAGGTTTTCCGTATCGTGGCTCTCGGTACTGGGGGTTTCGTGACGGAGGCTTTAAGTAGGCGGAGGGTCAACGCGGGGGGCCACACGAGGGGCCCAGGGGGTAGGTCGGCGCGGCCAGGGCCAGGGCCGCGCCGCCCTAGCTCCTGGCTGCCTCGTGGCCCCACTTCGTTATCTCTTCGGTCTTCTGGAAGCTTCGTGCAAAAATAGGACCCTGGGCGAAAGTTTCGTCCAATTCCGAGAATATTTCTTTACTAGGATTTCCGAAACCAAAAACAGCAGAAAACAGCAACTGGCTCTTCGGCATCTTGTTAATAGGTTAGTTCCAGAAAATGCATAAATATGACATATAATGTGCATAAAACATGTAGGTATCATCAATAAAGTAGCATGGAACATAAGAAATTATCGATACGTTGGAGACGTATCAAGCACCAACAAATTTGGCAAACACATTGCCACCCTCATCCTTACGAAGAGAATAAACATCATCAATGGTGATAGAGTTGGATGAGGTACCAATAGTGCACAAGGAGGAGATGTGGCCCTTCTCACGGCATATGTAGCAAGTTCTTTTCTTCTCCTTCTTCTCACTAGGTTTCTCCACAATGGGAGCATTGGCTTGTTTCTTCTTGGGAAGTGGCATTTCTTCAACTTGAGGTTGAATATGAGTTTGAGCTTGGGGCCGCTTCCCTTTTTGCTTCTTCTTCAAAGGGCAAGATCTAACATGGTGCCCTTCAATATTGCACTTGAAGCAAACAATCTTGGCCGGGTCTTTGACTTGTACTTGGCCCTTCTTCTTGTTGTTGTTCATGGACTTGTTCTTGTTGTTGGATTTGAAACCAAGTCCACTCTTGTCATTGGGGGATTGTTGCATACTCAACATCGTGTCAAGTTTGCATTTCCCTTCATGACCCTTTACCAAGTCATTCTTCAAAGAAGTGACTTGGGCCTTGAGCTCTTTGATTTCCTCTACATGGTTAGTAACAACACAAGCACTAGAGGAAGTAGAATCTTCATTGTTAGAGCAACAAGGCAAGGAAGATAATTCATCACAAGTTTTAGCAATATTATGAGTGGATGAATTACTAGGACTAGCACATGGAAATATAGCATTTTGAGTAGTAGTGCTAGTATCCACATGAGGCTCACAAGGTGTTGCCTTAAATATGATAGCCTCATGAGCTAACTTTAGCCTATCATGAGAGGCTAGAAGATCCTCATGGGAGCGAGAAAGCTTTCCATGACTTTCTTCCAATTTCCCATAATTGCAAGTTAGCAACTCAAGTTGAGCCCTTAGCTCAACATTCTCCTTCAAGATAGATGCTTCACAAGAAGTAGAGTTAGTAGCACAAGCATCAATATTAGTAGTAATAGAAGAAGGCAAGTTGGCATGCTCTTTTAGATAAGAAGCTTTAAGTTGCTCATGCGACTCGGTGAGTTTGGCGAGCGCACTCTCAATGACCCTTGAGCCCTTTTTGAGTTGCTCAAAATCCTCAAGGAGTTTAGCATTAACAAACACAAGCTTATCATTTTTTAGCTTTAGTTCATTTGCCATCTCAAGAGCTCTATCATGGTTTTCCTTTTCTCTAGACAATTCTAGAGCAAAGGTCTCCTCAAGAGCTTCCTTGATGGTTTGTTCTTCTTCAAGTTCATTTTTTAATGATGCTACATCATCGGCATACTCTCTTTCAAGAGCACCCTTTTTATCAATGGTGTTCTCATGCATCCAAATAAGTTTTTGGCTCTCAATAGCGGTAGTCAAGATTTCAAAGAAGTGAGTGCTAGCAATTTTATCTTTGCAAATAACCTTGAATACGCTCTTACCCTTATCGCGTAGAGAGACAACCCAATCCTCTTCTTCATATTCATCCTCATCCTTATCACCACGAGACATATTGGGTTCCATGGTAGGAGGTACCGTGGAACCCTTGGCCATAAGGCATATATGAGGACCGTGAGATAAAGAGGAGGAGTTACTTGAGGCTCCTTTCAAGATCTTGTCTTGACCAATAGAATCTTTGGTTTCCTCTACATTGTTAGACACACAACAACTAGAGGAAATAGAAGAATTTTTATCATGGCCACAAGACAATGCAAGCATATCATCATTAGATTTATTCAAGCAACTTACACATGATATGCAAGGACTATCAACACAAGCATGTAAATCATTTCTAGTGCTAGATGTGTTTAAGTCCGAAGATGAAGCATTGCAATGAGATGGAGATGAGGAATCATCAATAGTAAGCTCAATATCAACATTGCAATTTTCATCACCACTCACCATATCATTACCTTGTGTCTTACCACACTTTGGTGAAGTGGAAGAAGATGAGAACTCATCACGGCCGGAAGTGGAAGCAATACAATCATCCTCAATAATCTTGGACACATCATATTTATCTTGAAGCTTTGTCCATAATTCATGAGCGCTCCCAAAAGGCATGATTGAAGAAGTAACTACATTGCTCACAACAATGGAAAACACATGAGAAGCAAGAGCATCGAGACAAGAGTTTTTCTCCTCCTCAAGAGATAAATTTTGAGGATCCTTAGGAGAAGAAAAACCCATGTCAAGAAATCGCTCCATGTCCGAGGACATACGCCGCAAAATATTAAGCACATAAATTTTCCATAGATCATAATTTGTGCCATCAAATATAAACAAGTTATTGTGCGCTAATCCCCTAGCCGACATCTTTACTCTCAAGGCGGTGAAGCCTAAGAATGAGCTCTGATACCAATTGAAAGGACACGGATGTCGCCTAGAGGGGGGGTGAATAGGCGATTTAAAACTTTTACGAGATGGGCTTAACAAATGCGGAATAAAACTAGCATTTACTTTGTCAAGCCCAAAGCCTATATACTATTGTTCACCTATGTGCACCAACAACTTATTCTAAGCAATACAAGCAACTATGTGATAGCAAGATATACAAACTTATGCTAAGCAATACAAGCAACTATGTGATAGCAAGATATATAACTTCAAGCACGATGGCTATCACAAGGTAAAGTGCATAAGTAAAGAGCTCGGGTATAGAGATAACCGAGGCACGCGGGAGACGATGATTTATTCCGGAGTTCACACTCTTGCGAGTGCTAATCTCCGGTGGAGAGGTGCGGTTGCTTAGTGCTCCCGAACGCCACAAGAGGCTCACCTTGAGGTGTGGTTGCTCGATGCACACCAACGCCACAAAGGCCTCACCCCAAGATGCGGTACTCACACCACAAACCGAACGCCACGAAGGCGCCTCACCTAAATCTCCGGTGACCCTCGCCACAAAGGCCTAGGTCACGGTTCCACTAAGGGATTTCCTTTGAGGTGGAAACCGGGCCTTACACAAAGATTGGGGCACACATCCACAACTTAATTGGAGGCTCCCAACAAATCGCCACAAAGGCGTAGAATCCGTCTAGGGTTCCAAGAACCCAAGAGTAACAACCTTCTTGCTTTCACCACCACGAATCACCGTGGAGAACTCAAACCGATGCACCAAATGCAATGGCAAGAACACCACAAAGATGCTCAAATCCTTCTCTCTCAAATTCCAACAAAGCTACAAAAGCTATTGGGGGAATAAGAGAGGAAGAACAAAGAGGAGAACACAAAATCCTCCAAGATCAAGATCTAGTGGGTTCCCCTCACAAAGAGAGGGATTTGATTGGTGAAGATGTAGATCTAGATCTCCTCTCTCTTTTCCCTCAAGAATATGCAAGAATCATGGGAGGAATCAAGAACTAGGGCAAGCTTTGAAGGACAACAATGGAGGAGAGAGAGAGAGAGTGAACCAACCAGCCCAAGGAGGAAGAAGGGGGTCTTATATACCCCCTCCCAACGAAATATGACCGTTTGGGACCTCCCAGGCCGGAAAATCCGCTCCGGGCCGGATAATCCGGCCCCGAAAATCGCCCCTGGCTCGGGCCGGATATTTGGCTGGATATTGTCCATGTTTTGTCCTTCGGGCCGGATTATCCGCCCCCCCAGAAAACTGCAGAATCATCAAAACTAAAACGGGCATAACTTTAGCATCCGGACTCCGATTTTGATGATCTTGGGCTTGTTTTGAAGCTAGGAACAAGCTCTACAAGATCATGCAGGAAACAATCATAGTCCAACAAGGTAGGATAGAAACAAATGATGAAAGGTTTGACCTATCTAAAAAAGACATATCGGTAAAACATCCAATCTTGAAAATGCAACAAGTTGCCCATGCAAAAACCATTCTCAATGAACTAGAGCTTGTCATGAGAATAAGCACAAGCTCTAAAACATCACATGGATAAGATCCAAATAAAACCAAGAAAGATGATGAACCAAACTCGAAAACGCAACAAGTGATCTATGCGAAATCCGTTTTCGATGAACTAGAGCTTGTCATGAGAATAAGCACAAGCTCTAAAACATCACATGGATAAGGTCCAAATAACAACCAAGAAAGATGATGCAAGGATGCAAAGGTTTGAGCTCTCTCCGAACGATACGATCGAGTTACTCACTCGAGAGCCCTCTTGATAGTACGGCAACTAAACTATAAACCGGTCTCCAACTACACTATGAGACCGGTGAGAAAGAAACCCTATCAAGAGCAAACCTTATACTTTCGCATTCCACTTGAGCTTGATGACGACGATCTTGACCTCAACAAGATGGAATGCCTTTCTTGCTTGTGTTTGCTTGACGAAGTCTTGTGGATTGCTCCCCCATAATCCACCATGGGAGAGCTTCTTCTTCGGCGCATCTTCACATAACCATGACCACCATGTGGATTGCTCCCCCATAATCCACCATGGGATAGCTTCTTCTTCGGCGCATCTTCACATATCCATGATCACCATATGGATGGCAAGACTCAAGCAAAGGACCTCTTCGAGATGGCTCATCTTGAACTTGCACTTCATTTCTTCATTCTTCATCATGTTGATGTCTTGAAGTAACTCTAGGGCTCACTTCATCTTCATCTTCAAGACATACTTGACACTTGATATACTTCATCAATTTCTTCTTATTGGAACCTAATACAAACATGTTGATGTCTTGAAGTAACTTGAGGGCTCACTTCATCTTCATCTTCAAGACATACTTGACACTTGATATACTTCATCAAATTCTTCTTATTGCAACCTTGAAGCCAACATATGGTTCAAGAATTGCCTATGGACAACTCCTACAAATATAACTCAATGCAAACATTAGTCCATAGGGATTGTCATTAATTACCAAAACCACACATGGGGGCTCCATGCACTTTCAAAGTCACTTGCAACTTAAATAAAATACCACTTGCATCTCAAATGAAAGTACTATTTTTATCAAGGTTTGTTAACTTTTTTAATTTTTTTTGGGTTGATAGCTCTTCATATTTACCGTTGACAACATAATAGGAAAAACGGGCGGAGGATTGATAACTTATCGGCTAAAAAAGTCACCAAAATATTCTAAATGAAATTAGCTTTTTGGCTCGGTAATTTGTCACATTTACCGCTGATAAATAACGGGCAGAGGGTTGACAACATGTGAGCTAAAACAATCACTAAAATATTCGAAATAAAACTTTCATTTTGGATCGGTAACTTTTTTACATTTACCGTTGATAAATAACGCGCACATGGCTGATAACTTGTGAGCTAAAAGTGGCCTAAATATTCTAAATCAAATTAAATTTTAGGGGCGGTAACTTTTTACATTTACCCATTGATAAATAACGGGCAGAGGTTTGATAACTCGTGTGCTTAAAAATTTGCCAAATATTCTAAATGAAATTAAATTTCGGGGGTCGGTAATTTTTCACATTACGTGCAAAGGTTGATAATTTGTAAGCTAAAAAATTCACCAAAATCATCTAAATGAAAATAACTTTAGGGTTAGTATCTTTTCACTTGTAAGCTAAAATATTCACCAAAATATTATAAATAATATTAACTTTGGGGTTGATAACTTTTCACATTCATCTGTAACAGGTAAATGGTTGATAAATTGTGAGCTAAAAAATCTCTAAAATAATCTAAGTGAAATTTACTTTTGGGGTCAGTAAATCTTCACATTTACCCATTGATAAATAATATGCAAAAGGTTGATAACTTGTGAGATAAAATATTCCCCAAAATATTTTAAATAAAATTAACTTTCAGAGTTGGTAACTGATGACCCACAAGTATAGGGGATCGCAACAGTCTTCGAGGGAAGTATTACCCAATTTATTGATTCGACACAAGGGGAGACAAAGAATACTTGTAAGCCTTAACAGCGGAGTTGTCAATTCAGCTGCACACGGAAACGAGACTTGCTCGCAAGAGTTTATCGGTAGTAACAGTTTTATGGCAGTAGGAAATAGTGAAATAACAGCAGACGGTGAAATAAAGACAGCAGTAGTGATTGTAGTAAACGAGCGAGGATTAAAATACCGTAGGCACGGGGACGGATTTAACGGGCGTTGCATGGATGAGAGAAACTCATGTAACAATCAAAGCATGGGCATTTGCAGATAATAATAAAACGGTATCCAAGTACTAATCAATCAATAGGCATGTGTTCCATATTTAGTCGTACGTGCTCGCAATGAGAAACTTGCACAACATCTTTTGTCCTACCGGCCGGTGGCAGCCGGGCCTCTAGGGAAACTACTCGGATATTAAGGTACTCCTTTTAATAGAGTACCGGAGCAAAGCATTAACACTCCGTGAACACATGTGATCCTCACATCACTACCATCCCCTCCGGTTGTCCCGATTCTTGTCACTTCGGGGCCATTGGTTCCGGACAGCGACATGTGTATACAACTTGCGAGTAAGATCATAAACAACGAATATCTTCATGAATCAATAACATGTTCAGATCTGAGATCATGGCACTCGGGCCCTAGTGACAAGCATTAAGCATAACAAGTTGCAACAATATCATAAAAGTAACATCTACGGATACTAGGCACTATGCCCTAACAATCTTATGACTATTACATGACCAATCTCATCCAATCCCTACCATCCCCTTCAGCCTACAGCGGGGGAATTACTCACACATGGATGGGGGAAACATGGCTGGTCGATGGAGAGGCGTTGGCGGTGATGGCGGTGAAGATCTCCTCCAATTCCCCGTCCCGGCGGAGTGCCAGAACGGAGACTTCGGCTCCCCGAGACGGAGTTTCGCGATGTGGCGGCTCTGCGGAGGGTTTCTGGCGACTTCGACTTCTCTCCGTGCGTTTTCAGGTCGAAACCAATAAGTAGTCCGAAGGGGGGCGTCGGAGGCCGGCCGAGGGGGCCACACCACATGGCCGCGCGGGCCCCCCTGGGCCGCGCCGCCATGTGGTGTGGGGCCCTCGGGCCTCCACCTCCCTTGCCCTTCTGGCTCCGTCAATATTTTGGTAAAATAGGGCCTTCTGCATAAATTCCGAGGATTTTCCCGAAAGTTGGATTTACTGCACAAAAACGAGACACCGAGAGCGGTTCTGCGAAAACAGCGTTAGTCCGTGTTAGTTGTATCCAAAATACACAAATTAGAGGCAAAACAATAGCAAAAGTGTTCGGGAAAGTAGATACGTTTTGGACGTATCAACTCCCCCAAGCTTAGCTTATTGCTTGTCCTCAAGCAATTCGGTTAACAAGCGAGCGATAAAAGAACTTTCACGAACACATTTGCTCATATGATGTATATATTCTCATGCTATGGCTAATACTTAAGCGAGTTCATAATGAGATACATGCAAATAAGATCATCCAACAGCTACGTCAATCATGGAGAAGTACCAACAATTAATAATAAGCACCATGAATCATGTATATAAGCGAGGATTGCAATGTTCATAAGAGAATATGATAAAGTGGTATCTCGCTTGCCCGTATTTGATCGGCAAAACATAAATGCCGAGGCACCTCTTGAGTTCATAGAAAGACTAGAAGTAGTGATTGTCAAAGATAAAAGCATCAAAGTTATACCACAATCAATCATATTTTGAGACAAGCATATTATACTAAGAATGACAGTTGTGCTCTCAAGATAGTGCTCAAAGAAAGAATGAAGACACAACATAAAAGTAAAAGATTGACCCTTCGCAGAGGGAAGCAGGGATTAACATGCGCTAGAGCTTTTCATTTGTAAAGCAGGAGTAAAATTATTTTGAGAGGTGTTTGTTGTTGTCAACGAATGGTAATGGGTACACTAACTACCTCATCAACCGGACTCACAAGAGCGGCTCCCATTTTATTTATTTTTGGGTGGCACTCCTTCCAACCTTTCTTTCACAAACCATGGCTAACCGAATCCTCGGGTGCCTGCCAACAATCACATACCATGAAGGAGTGCCTTTTTATTTAAGTTTTATTATGATGATGACACTCCCCCCAACCTTTGCTCACACAAGCCATGGCTAACCGAATCCTCGGGTGCCGTCCAACAATCACAAACCATTGGGGAGTGTCTATTTAAGTTGATTAATTCGGGACTGGGAATCCCATTGCCAGCTCTTTTTGCAAAATTATTGGATAAGCGGATGTGCCACTAGTCCATATGAGAGTCCGTCAAAAGTAAATGACAAGGTTGAAAGCTAAACACCACATACTTCCTCATGAGCTATGAAACATTAACACAAATTGAGAAGCATTTTGAAGGTTTTAAAGGTAGCGCATGAGAATTTACTTGGAATGGTTTGAAATGCCATGCATAGGTATTTATGGTGGACACTTTTTGAACAACTTGGTTTTCAGGTGTTTGGAAGCACGAGCGGCGATCCCGCTCAGTACAAGTGAAGGCTAGCAAAAGATTAGGGAGCGACAAATCAAGAGAGCAGTAACTGTCATAATCATGCTTGCGGCAAAATAAATTAACGGAGGCATAAAAGTGATACAAGAACTACGAAGCAATATAAATCATCGAGGCTTAATTGACTTTTTGTTCAGTCATATGCATGCATGAGCATGTGCCAAGTCGATATAAATGAATTATTCAGAGGAGGATACCACAATGCCATACTTACTTATGAATAAAACAATGCAAGCAAACATCCATGACATGCTACTCATATTAATAAGTTGGAACTAAACATGAGAGATCATGAACTACTAGACTTTCTCAAATAACATATACCTCACATGAACCAAATAAGCATGCTCATATGGATGAGTATATGTACAAAAATGAAAGCAAATAGAGTTCATACCAGCCTCTCACCACAATCAGATTGTCGTAGATCGTTATTATTGCATTTTCACTTGTGTAGCTTGGATAATATGAAATGAAAACCACGCTCCAGCCACCGAAGACCATTGAACTCATGATGAACTTTACAAACCAAAGAAGAACAGCAAATATTTTTGGTGTTTTCGAATTAGAAACAAGAACGAAAGAAAACAAGCAAACAAAGCAAAATCTTTTTGGGTTTTCTCATAGCAAACCAACGATAGCAAATAAAGTAAGCTAAGAGCAAGGAACCAAATAAACAAATGGTGAAGAGAAACAACAGAAATATTTTTGGTATTTTTGTGTTTTAGGAAAGAAACAAAGCGAAAACAAAAGAATGCAAACTAACAGAAACACGAAAAAGCAGGATGACAGAAATCTGCCAAATCCTGACAGCAGTACAGAAATCGAAATTAACAAAAATCTTCCGTTGCTCAGACCAAAAAGTGTTAAACTAATGAAAGTTAGATAACAACCTGGGGAACATGCTCAAAAATTGGCAACTCAAAATAATGTTCTGGCTGTGCGTACGAATTTTTTTGGTAACAGCACAGAATCTGTTTTTGGACAGCACTTCCCCAAATATCATCTCCCTCTCATTAGAAAACCACTCTAGAGACTAAACAAGTATGTACAAGTATCCAGCAACCATAATATGCAAAGAATGAGTGATGCCGGTATACCTCCCCCCAAGCTTAGGCTTTTGGCCTAAGTGGAGTTCATTCCCAACGAGGGTCGGAGTTCCACGCCGGTGGATCATACATGGAGTGGTAATAGGGCCCCTGCGCAGAAGAATATCGTGGAGGTTCCACATGCCCATGATGTTGATATGAGGAGCTTGCTGCATCGGATGAAGAGTCGGGATGCTCCTCGGCCTCCTCCACATCTTCCCTTGCACGACGGCTTTCCCTTTCTATGTATGCGTTTAGCTCATTTTCTGTCATCGACCACCCGTCCCTGGCATCAAGGTTAAACAAAGCAGGTGCAGGCAAGCGTACTAATTTTTCAATTTTCTTAGTTATACTCCAACTTTTCTTATACAAAGTTATCCTATAATGCAGGTTGTTCAAATTAGATGCATCTGAAATAAACTCATGCCTGATCATGGAGAAAACATCAAGTTTCTCTATAGAAAGCGGAATATCTAAATGGTGAGGACCTACACCATGCATAGCTAATAAGCAAGAGGCGATAAGACCTCCACAAATTCCTCCTTTCTCACGGTTAGTAGCAAGTCTACAAGCTATTAAAGCACCCAAATTATAAGTCCTATCCTGTTGCAAAGCAGACGGCTAAGAAAGCCAAATCTTGGACGGATAATTTACCTCCGGTCCTTCTCGCAAGAACGCACTTTGTAATGAAATAGGCAAAGTAGCGGATGGCTGGATGTTGAATGCTACTAATCTTACCACCATCATTGGAGAAGCTCCTCCCATTACAAATCCTTGTATAAAGATTTGAGAGCTCCCGCGGTGTTCCCCTGATCTTCTCGCAAGATCCCCACTGCGGCACTCTAATCGCTGTGCAAAAATCACTGAAAGGCAAGTCAATAGTTTTGTTATAAATCTTATACCGGACCATGGGGTCAGTTCGAGACCGGTGAAATTCGAAATCCTGCACAACCGACACCGTTAGTTTAGCATATTGGTGAGGTTCACCAACAGCAAAATCTCCCAATCCTGCATTGGAAATTAGTGTTTGAACATCTTGCAGGATTCCTGCATTCCGCATAAAGTCCGTGCATGGGTAATAAGAGGGGTATACTCCCTCTTCACGATGGACTCTCATAACTTGCTGTACCTCCAACTCTTCTTGGTTAAGTTGGTGCACACTCCCTTCCATTTTCTGAAATTTTTCAACAATCATTATAAAATTTGATTTCAAGGTATGTAATTGAAGGGAACTACTATAGGAACTTGCTAGAGTACTAAACATGCATCAAAACTAGTTTCTTCCACTTAGAACAAGCATGCAAGCTCACTAAACATGTTATCTACAGCAGCAAAATATTCAAGATATACTCAACCAAATGAAATTCTAATTGGACAATCAAAGGAGTCACATACCAAGGAGTAAATGTGCCAAATTTCAGACAGAAATCTGGGCTGAGCAAGGAGATCGAAAAATCGCGAGTTCTTGAGCAGAAACACGAGTGAGAGGAACTTGGTACGAGCTTTTTCGGGAGAGAGAAGGTACTGGGAGGAAGAGATGATGTAGTGGGGCAAGGGGTGGCCCACACCACAAGGTGGCGCGGCCCCCTTGCTGGCCGCGCCGGCCTATGGTGTGGCACCCCCTGGTGCCCCACAGGTCATCCTCTGGTGCTCCCGTGTGCCTCGTCGAAAAATAGGACCAACGGTGTAATTTTTGTAATTTTTAGAGAACTTCGAAAAATGTACATTTCTGGGTATTAAATTAATGATTACTGCGCAGGAAAATGATTTCTAAAATCTTAAATGACTAAAGCATATTGCAAAACAAAAGTGCTACAGCAAGTAAAATAGGTGGAGGGAGAAAGAAAGAAAGAAGTGTTGTTTAGCTCTTTTATGCAATAAAATATACTTGTTAACAAGGTTGATCAAGTCTTGCTACCAAATAAATTTTATATGACATAAGAAGAAATAAACCTCAAATCAATCATGTTACCTTATATTGAATTGATATGGATCCAATCACAAGAGTTTGATATTCTTCTTTAGGCTCATATATAGGACAATCAATGGATCCCACTTTGATAGTTCTCACATTAAAAATTGTATTGACTCCACATACTTTATCAATCCTCTTGGGAAAATAGACGGTGTGTTCCTTATCATCAACATTGAAAGTAACCATGCCTTTATTGCAATCAATAACAGCCCCTGCAGTATTAAGAAAGGGTCTTCCAAGAATAATGGACATATTATCATCTTCAGGCATTTCCAACACAACAAAATCAGTTAATATCAAGCAATGCTCTGAGTAACTTGCACAGGAACATTTTCACATAAACCAACAGGAATAGCAGTAGATTTATCAGCCATTTGCAAAGATATATCAGTTGGTATCAATTTATCTAAATCAAGTCTCTTATAAAGAGAAAAAGGCATTACACTAACACCTGCTCCCAAATCACATAGAGCAGTTCTAACATAATTATTCTTGATGGAACAAGGAATAGTCGGTATACCTGGGTCTCCAAGCTTCTTTGGAATCTTACCATTGAAGGAGTAATTAGCGAGCATAGTGGAAATTTCCTCATTGGGGATTTTCCTTTTGTTAGTAACAATATCTTTCATATACTTTGAATAAGGAGGCAATTTAATAGCATCAGTCAAAGGGATTTGCAAAAATAAAGGTTTCATCCAATCACAAAATTTATTATAATGTTCCTCCTCCTTTGATTTTAGTTTCTTAGCAGGAAAAGGCATTTGCTTTTGAACCCAAGGTTCTCTTTCATTACCATGTTTCTCAGTAATAAAATCTTCTTTAGTGTACTTTTTATTTTTAACATGCTTTTCAGGTTCTTTTTCAATTTCTTCTTTATCAGGAGTATCATTCTTATCGTTATCTTCCTCATGTTCATTACCACTTTCGGTTTCAGACATCGAAATAGAAATACTATTAGGATCATTAACAGAGTTCGGAGGATTCTACAACATTCTTATGTTTCTTTTTCTTTTTCTTAGATGGAGCACTAGTTTTAATTAGTTGAGAATCTTGTTCAACTCTTTTGGGATGCCCTTCAGGATATAGAGGATCCAGGGTAGAAACACCACCTCTAGTTGTTACTTCATAAGCATGTTTTTCTTTAGAATTATTTCCCAACAAGTCATTTTGCACTTTAGTAAGTTGATCAATTTGAGTTTGAACCATTTGAAAATGTTTAACAAGTATCTTAACATCATTGGAGGTTCTCTCCACAATACCATGCAATTCACTAATAGCTCGAGAATTTTCCATTAAATGATTCTCTACTCTCATATTAAAGTTTTCTTGCTTAACAATATAATTATCAAATTCATCTAAGCATTGAGCAGGAGATTTTGAATACGGAATATCTTCCCTAGTAAAGTGTTGAAGAGAGTGTACCTCAATCATGGATGAAGGGGGAATCGTCTCACATATATCTTCTATAGGAGGTAAATTCTTCACATCTTCAGGTTTAATACCCTTCTCTTTAAGAGACTTCTTGGCTTCCCTCATATCTTCATCATTCAATTTAATCATACCCCTCTTCTTCACTATCGGTGTCGGGGTTGGTTCAGGTGTAGACCAATCATCATGATTCCGTCCTATTTTAGCCAATAATTCTTCAGCGTCGTCCGGAGTTCTTTTCCTGAAAACACAACCAAGCACAACTATCCAGGTATGCCCTAGACTCAATGGTTAGTCCACTATAAAATATATCAAGTAAATCATGCTTTTCCAAATCATGGTCAGGCTGAGCTCTAATAAGAGAGCAAAATCTCGCCCAAGCCTCAGGCAATTTCTCTCCATCTTCCTGGTCAAAATTATAAATTCTCTCCAAAGCAGCATGTTGAGCACTAGCAGGAAAGTATTTTCGAAAGAAAACATCACGCAAGTCGGTTGGACTTTTAATAGAACCAGGAGGCAAATTATTATACCAAGTTTTAGCATCATCCTTTAATGAGAACGGAAAAATTTTAGCGACAAAATAAGTACGCATCTTGACATCATCAGAAAACACGCCACTAAGAGTAGATAACTCAGTCAAGTGTTCAACAAGCACTTTCTTTTTCAGTACCACAAAAGGGTGTTTTCTCAACAATAGCTATATGAGATAGATCAAGAGAAAAATCATAATCTTTATCCCTAATGTTTATAGGAGATGTGGCAAATTTAGGATCGGGAGATGGTTTATATCTAACGGCATGTTACGCAAGCAACTTTTTAATTTTTCTTGCATCAGTAGTAGCATTGCATTTTTCAATAAAATCATCATCAAGCTCTACATAATCTTCATCAGGATCATCACTAGAATAATCAAGTTCAGGTGATTTAACAGGTGTAGTAGCATTAGGAGTTTCAGTATTTTCAATTTGTCTAGACCTAGCAATCGTAGCATCTAGAAAAGATTCCAATGAACCACTATCATCAAGCACAACAGAAACATTATCAATATTATGAGAATTTTCAGATTCAGCAGAAGTACCAGCATGTGAAGCATGTGGCGGTGAAACAAGTTTATCAATCACAGAGGGTGAATCAAGAGCGAGCAGAGGTACTCGAGTTGTACCTTTTCTTGTAGTGGATGGTAATATGGCGATCTTAGTATCGCGAGGTTTACCCATGATGGATAATTTGCAGCGAACAATATCAATCCAAGTGAACTTCCAAATAAAGCTATGCTCCCCGGCAACGGCGCCGTGAAAATAGTCTTGATGACCCACAAGTATAGGGGATCGCAACGGTCTTCGAGGGAAGTATTACCCAATTTATTGATTCGACACAAGGGGAGACAAAGAATACTTGTAAGCCTTAACAGCGGAGTTGTCAATTCAGCTGCACACTGGAAACGAGACTTGCTCGCAAGAGTTTATCGGTAGTGACAGTTTTATGGCAGTAGGAATAGTGAAATAACAGCAGCGGTGAAATAAAGACGAGCAGTAGTGATTGTAGTAAACAGCGAGGATTAAAATATCGTAGGCACGGGGACGGATTTAACGGGCGTTGCATGGATGAGAGAAACTCATGTAACAATCAAAGCATGGGCATTTGCGGATAATAATAAAACGGTATCCAAGTACTAATCAATCAATAGGCATGTGTTCCATATTTAGTCGTACGTGCTCGCAATGAGAAACTTGCACAACATCTTTTGTCCTACCAGCTCGGTGGCAGCCGGGCCTCTAGGGAAACTATCTGGATATTAAGGTACTCCTTTTAATAGAGTACCGGAGCAAAGCATTAACACTCCGTGAACACATGTGATCCTCACATCACTACCATCCCCTCCGGTTGTCCCGATTCTTGTCACTTCGGGGCCATTGGTTCCGGACAGCGACATGTGTATACAACTTGCGGGTAAGATCATAAACAACGAATATCTTCATGAATCAATAACATGTTCAGATCTGAGATCATGGCACTCGGGCCCTAGTGACAAGCATTAAGCATAACAAGTTGCAACAATATCATAAAAGTAACATCTACGGATACTAGGCACTATGCCCTAACAATCTTATGACTATTACATGACCAATCTCATCCAATCCCTACCATCCCCTTCAGCCTACAAGCGGGGGAATTACTCACACATGGATGGGGGAAACATGGCTGGTCGATGGAGAGGCGTTGGCGGTGATGGCGGTGAAGATCTCCTCCAATTCCCCGTCCCGGCGGAGTGCCGAACGGAGACTTCGGCTCCCGAGACGGAGTTTCGCGATGTGGCGGCTCTCCGGAGGGTTTCGGCGACTTCGACTTCTCTCCGTGCGTTTTCGAGGTCGAAACCAATAAGTAGTCCGAAGGGGGCGTCGGAGGCCGGCCGAGGGGGCCACACCACATGGCCGCGCGGGCCCCCCCTGGGCCGCGCCGCCATGTGGTGTGGGGCCCTCGGGCCTCCACCTCCCTTGCCCTTCTGGCTCCGTCAATATTTTGGTAAAATAGGGCCTTCTGCATAAATTCCGAGGATTTTCCCGAAAGTTGGATTTCGCACAAAAACGAGACACTGAGAGCAGTTCTGCTGAAAACAGCGTTAGTCCGTGTTAGTTGTATCCAAAATACACAAATTAGAGGCAAAACAATAGCAAAAGTGTTCGGGAAAGTAGATACGTTTTGGACGTATCAGTAACTTTTTACATTTACCTGTTGTTAAATAACAGGAAGAGAGTTGATAACTTATGAGCTAAAACATTTTGCAAAATATTTGAAATAAAATTAAGTTTGTAATCTTGTAGGTGTGCTGCTTCATTTTCAGAATTGCTTTGGTTACCTACCACCAATAGTATAACATGGTTCATTTCTAATGGTTGTTGTGATGCAATATTGTAATTCATACCATCAGTTACTAAATGAGATGCCGATATTTTCTTAGATTGTGGGCGGCTGTGTTGTGAGTACACACACATTTTCTTGTTTATAAATTATAAACAAATAGTACATTATGATGAGTGTCTCGAGTGCAGTACCGCTCTCTTCAGTGTCTTTCGCATTGGTCGATGTCTTTGCTGCTCTTTTCAGTTGTTTTCTTGAAAGTAGTAGCATGAATGTTTTGAGATGCAAATATGAAATGAACTAGTGTTCAGCCATTTGTCCTCAGTTTATTCATCTTTCTTCATTTTAGCCTTCAACTCACTCTTCTCAATCTTTTCTTTCCTTCTTCGGCCTCTCACTTAAATTTTCTCATTCTTTCTTCAGTTATTTATTCTCAGTTTTATTCTTCGGTTATTTGTTGAGCAGTCTGGCCTTGAAGTGCTCTTGAATTTACTTGAGCCTAATTTTTTCTGTATGACCATTATATTATTGATGTTGGTATGCTGGTTTATCTTGTTAGAGAATCGGCTACCATATTTTCTTCAAAATTATCCATTGAGTGTAGCTTCGGTTCTGCATATTAGTAGTAACTATTTCTAAAGAATGGTTCTAATGCTAGTGCAAGTTCTCTTATTTTTCAGTTTATTTCAGTGTTGGTCTTATTTGCCCATTCAACCTTCTCTAGTGGCCACTGCTACTAGCTTCATTTGCATACATGGTGTGGCCACTCAGTTATTATATCATGTTGGCTCAGATATATCTAGGTATCTAGGTCACATCTTATTCTTTTCTTATTGAATTATCTCATTCAGTCACATCTTATATGCTTAATGTTGTTTGATTTGAGTGGATTTTGGGTGAGATTCAGAGCTTCCCCAACGAGGAAGAAGAGAAGGAAAATTCTGGAACACTCACCCGGTCTCTACTTCTTCTGAATAAAATATATACAATGTACATTTTACACTATGGACCCTCTGAACCTTTTAATTACACATCCATGACCTACGAACACTTAATTAAGTCCTATTCTGTTATGTCATGTTATTGAATTTTCTCTGTCTTTATTCTGTTCTTCTCTCAGTAACTAAGTTTGAATTTTCTCATTTATAGTGACAAAATTAATCCGAAGTAACAAGAAATTAATTTCCTCAACCATGTCAAACTGCAGAAACATAGTACTACCCTAATTTGTCTTCATTGCCGCTGTAGTAGCTATATTTAGGACTGCAGAAACGTCAATGTTTGTCAAGATACTAGTTGCTAGGATTAGAACTAGTGGAATTGTTCGTAGAAACTGGCTTCCACTATTTGGCATTGTTCACAGTGGTTGAGTAATTCTGTCGCTGCTCCCTTTCTTCACGCATATTCTGGGATGAATCCAACATCAATGCCTTTTTCAGTTTGCAGTCCCTGTAGTCTATATTTAAACTTGCAGTTGCTGGTTATTAAACTTTTCTTTTTCACTATTATTATCTTTCTTTTCATCCTGCATTTTATCAATATCTTCGTTTAATATTTTTCTGAATTTCTTCAGTTTTGTATTTCTCAATTTTACACTTCACCATTTTTAGGTGCAGTCGGCATACGACGGGGGGAGCAACATATATCTACTTACTTGATCACTTCAGAAGCCCATTGTTGTGATTGCTTCATCTATTTGCTTGATCAAGACAGAGCTAGATAGAGTGAAAGGAGAGGCGTGAGAGGAGGGGGTTTACATGCATGTGCAGAGAGTTTTTGGCTGTTTTTGATTTTTTTAGGGCAAGCAAGAAGGCTCTAATTTTCAGGAGCCGTGCCAGGATCAATTAAAAAAAAAACCACTGAAAACTGACCGTAGTAAGAGCATATCTAACAGGCTCCGTATTTTTTCGCCCCTTAAAACGCGACTAGAGGGCCCTGTATTCACTTTTCGCCGAGTAAGAGCATATCTAACAGGCTCCGTATTTTTTCGCCCCTTAAAACGCGACTAAAGGGGACCGTAGTAAGAGCTCATCCGAGTTTTCGACCCCTCAAAACAGAGTTTTTTGACAAATTGGATATTAGAACCAACACAACATTCACATAAAATAAATGTTTTACATCACACAATAATCGTCATAATTATTACAATAATGTTTTTCGGAAATGTCAACAAATGTTCTAATGGAAGAATTACACAAATAACAAATGTTTCACACATACAACAATAGGAAATGAATGTTTCACACATACAACAATGGGAAATGAATGTAATAACTCATTGGCCATGCAACTGCCAATGGTGATCAATCAGATCTTGGGTGAGCTGGTGATGAGTCTCGGCATTTTCAATGCCTCGATGAGCTGCAAGAAAAGCTTCAATCCGATCAGGGTTCTCTCGGGCTGCACTCGGGTGCCAACATTGTCATAGAAACATGGCAAGTTCAAACCTCTGATCCAGCAGCTTGGCGCGGTCCTCCAGCTGCTTCATGCCGAACAGGAGCAGCATCATCTCCGTCTCGTCGTCGTTGAGCAACTCGTCGATGTCCGAATCATCGGAATCCGACGAGGACCAATCGGTCGACGTCGCGTCTAAATCCGCCATGTGCACATCCTCCGAAGCCATCTACCACGGTATAGCATACATCAGCCCCAAACACGTCCATTTTACCGGCGAGAACAAAGAAGAACGCGGCGGAATACTCACCGGCGAAAACGGCGGAGAAGACCGCGGCGGGGGTGCGGCGGCGCGCGCGGAGGGACGCGGATCTTCGGCGGGGGTGCGGCGGAGGTGCGGCGGGCGTCGACGCAACTCGGCGCGGCTCGGCGGGCGGCGGAGGGGCGCGGATCTGATGGATTCCGGCGGCGGCGCGCGGGTGGCTGCGGCGGCGCGCGGGGGAAAACGGGTGGGGGAAACTGAAATGTCCGCGCGCGGTTTCGAAAGTGGGATACTGGTTTGACCCTCTATCCCCGCTCCCACCCCGCACAAGTAGGGGGCGAAGACCCGCTCCGTAATCGAAAACAGCAAAAATCGGAGCGGGGGCCGTTTTTACGGGGTCTGATAGACGGCCGGTAGAGCCGAAACCCGTATTCCGGCGGTTATTATACGGGTTTGGCCCTTTTAAGGGGTCTGTTAGACATGCTGTAATGATTTTTTTTATAGCTGTTCGGGATGAATCAATGAACAGGGACGGAATAATGAAAGGATGGA
The DNA here is from genome assembly GCF_022539505.1 of Lolium rigidum. Classification (NCBI taxonomy): domain Eukaryota; kingdom Viridiplantae; phylum Streptophyta; class Magnoliopsida; order Poales; family Poaceae; genus Lolium; species Lolium rigidum. The sequence goes on along the minus strand of NC_061513.1, from coordinate 38,114,792 downwards.
GACTAATAGATGGGAAATTTGACTTGAGCCAAATTGCATTTTCAGCTAGAGGACGGTTAGACAATCCCTATATGAAGTCTTCTGTCTAGAATCCTCTTTTTAGGGGTAAAACCACAAAGCTTGACGCTCCTGGCCTTCTCCTTCTCATTGAATTGGAGATCCATGTTTCAATCTGCATATGTTCACACAACTTTCCGTTTCCTCTGTCAATAAGCATTTCTTCGAGAACAATCGCATTCTGGACGAAGAACTTGATCAGCTTGATGCCAAAACAGTTTGGATCCTCTAACCGGAATTGCAAGCTGACTTTCCTGAGGGACGTCTGTAAGCATTCAAACGAGCGTCGACTTAAGCCTGGAATTCCTAGAATTTCATTAATCTCAGCATCATCCACATCTCCTTCCAGGCAAATCGTCGTCGGCTCTGCACTGCAACGGTTGATAAGATCGAGGGACTTGTCGCGGTCAGATTCAAATTTCTGTTGCAGGTACTGGTTTACATACTGATACAGTCTTGATGCGGCATGGTGCGCCGTGGTGAGGTTGAGCCGGAGGTAACGGAGCACTGGGGAGCAGCGAAGCAGGTTCGCGATCGCCACCGCCGCGGTTTTGCCTTTGGACCTGTGCATTCCTTGCAGCTGGAGGCACTCGAGGTTGGAGAACACGGGCAGGAGCTGGATGCGCCTTTCCTCACTGACGACGGCGATGTCCTCCAAGTTGTTCACCCTCAGCTTCAACTCTTTGACGCTGCTGAAGCTCTGGAGGAATCCCCAGAAGGTCATGGGTTTGCAGTATGGATCCTTGTTGACACACCGGTAGCGGTAGGCGCACGGGAAGAAATGCAGGTCCACCCGTGTCAAGTCCGGTGGCGGTGGACTCAGTGAAAACTGTCGTAGAAGCCCCTTGTATAAGAAGCGCCGCAGCCTCGGCGCGTGGATCTCGATGACGATGGTGGTCTCGCTGGCTTCGTCTCCGCGGTAAATGCTTCGATCCTTCTTTGTCCAGTTGCACCTGTCCAGCATGAGCACGGTGGCCGCCGGACATCGGAGTACAGCTTCTGTCGCGTCGTCCGCTGGCACGATAAGGACCGCCTCAAGGTGGACGGTGGCAAGGCTTGGTGCGGAGTCCATGAGGCTCTGGAGGGCATTGAGGTGCACGGCACTGCGCCGAAGCCGCAGGCTCGAAAGCCGCGGGAACACGGCGGCCTGCGGAACGATGTCGTCGCAGTAGACGAGATCGAGAACACGGAGAGTCTCCGACGGCAGGGAGCTGAGGCTGAGCGTGTACACTCCTGTAAAATTCGACGTGATCTCGTTATCCTGGTCGTCGTCATAGGCGCCGGGACGGGTGAACGAGCATCCGCCGGCCAGCCGGAGCTCCTCGACGCGGCGCGCCGCTCGGTGCGAGAGCAACCTGGCAATCACGCGGTGGTCCTGCGACAGTGACCCGTTGCTGTCACAGTTCAAGAACTTTTCGGCCCAACGGCGGCCAAGCTCGAACACTACGAGCAGGCTGAGCCTCGTGACGTGGTCGCTGTCGGCGGCGGCGTCGAGCGCCCTCTCGGCCGCGGAGACGAAGGCGTCGCGCCGGGAGAACAAGGCAGCCTCCAGGTCCTTGCGCTCCTGTCCCAAGGTGTGTCGGAGCACGTGATCGTAGTCGTCGACGCGTGTCTCGAGGTTTACGGCGCCCGAGGAGCGCAGGAGCTGCGAGCGCCAGCGCCGCGAGAGCGCTCTCGTGGAAGCGACCTCCTTGGCTGGGGCGAAGTGGAGGATGCGCCGGAGAAGCTCGTCGGGGAGGTCGGACAGACGGTCGTCGCCCGCCATCGTTCACGTCGGTAACGTGATTTCGATCTCGATGGGATGGGATCAGATCCGTCAAGGAGATGAGTAGTTTAGGTACGTCGAGTTGGTTGCTACGAAATTATAATCGGGCTTCCGGTCAGCAACAACAAAAAAATAGACGGGCTGACCGCACATTCCTCTGTTCCTAGATATAAATAATAGTTTTATGTATGGAGAATATTTTTAGAGATTTGATTAAGGATCCTTATCTTATTACAATCTTTTATAAGTGAACAAGGTAATATATGACGTTCCGGTTTATAGGTTTGCTTATAGCATCTACAGTCGCGTCCACCAAACCGTCCTCCAAACAGCGTTAGATTGAGCGTTTGGGAGACGTGTTTCGTTCGTGCCGCGTTTGGGGACGTCGCTCCCCAGCCGCGTCCCCCAAATGCCGCCCCCAAACATTAAAATATTCTTTTTATTTTTTGCATTTTTATTTTAATAAAGAGAAGAAATATTCCAAAAACTAATACATAATTGGGTTTACACGAAGACATAATTTGGAACATGACTTTCCACAAACTAAAACATAGTTTGAACCATGGTTGACACAAATATAAAACATTGCAAAAAAATAAACCTAACTAGGCCGGGCATCGAAGGTTTCGTGTGTTCGCTGCCAAGAAAGAACACTCGAAGGCACACCCAGTCACCCAAACTGGAAAATCCAGCTGGTGACGGTGCTCCTGTTGGTTCTTCCGAGGAAGAACAACCAGAAACATCCGTGCATATATTCGCTGCGAAGAAACAACACACTTCAGTCGTCGTCCTCCTCGGCACTGTCGCCGTGGTAGTTCTGGTGGCAACGCGTCTCGTCGAACATCTTGACGCCCATGTCCCTGTCGCCAAAGTAGGAGAACACGAGCACGAAGCCAGCTTCGAGGCGGTGGTAGCGCGCGAACTTGTCCCAACCGATGTGGAGGTACATCTTGCCGCGTGTGTCGTAGATCACGTCGACGATCCACCGACAGCAGCCGCAACCATCCCCCCGCAGATGCAGCGTGCGTGGGCGCTCGTCATCGGCGACGTAGTCGGCGAAGGAGACCGGCAGCCTCTGGATGTCGTGCGGGTCGCCCTTGAGGACGACGATGAACTCGAACAGCACGGCCCCCTCCTCGTCCTGCATGTCTGACGATGAGGATGACGACGACATCGCAGGCGACGGCGAGCGTGTAGCTCTACCGCGGCCACGACCACGACCGCGAGCTTGGCCTCCTCCTCTATCAGCCATGACGTCGACTCTTGAGATGGTGGCGGCTAGGGTTGGGGAGAGATGCGCTAGGATTTGTGTGTGAGAGGGGCGATGAGAGGCGGCCCTTTTTATATGCCGGAGGGAGGCGGGGGGGGGGGGGGGTGACGCTCATTAACGCCGATACGCAGAGCTAGGCGCGACGAGACGCTTCGCTGCACCTCTGCGGGAACTGCACCGTCGCTGCGCGCCAATAACTTCCGTCGCGAGGTAGGCGATGGTTAGGTTAAAATTCAATGTGCCGTTGACGGGTCGACCCTACCACTCCCCGCCTCACTTTTCGTTTTGTCTGACGTGCCCGGAGCGTCCCCTGTGGGGCGGGGACGGCCTCGAGGTGCCGGACACCGTATCGGGGCACACCGGACAAAAAGCGTCTTTGGGGGACGCGGCTGGGAACATTTTTTTGTCCGGCGCGCCTTAAATCCCTTTGGGGTACGGTTTGGGGGACGCGACTGGAGATGCTCTTATCTTGTACAATATTTAGAGAAAAAATTACGAAATGTTTAGGGAATTGATTAGGCTTCTCGTCCTCATGTGCCACGCCACCGCCAATCCGTCGAGAACCTCTCCACGCAGTCGGAGAGGATGGTGTTCATGGGTCGTGGTTGTCATGGTCGGCTATGTCATACCATCATCGCCATGCGGTACACAAAATCCAGTGTCGTCGAGTAGACCGAGTTGCATGTAACACGTATCATGCTCCATGCGACGACACTCTTCATGTTCAGCCGAGCAGCTCCGTTGTCATCAGAACTGCTCGTGCTCGTGTTGTGTCTTTTACGTTGTCGCGCTCCCAGTTGGACGTAGCACGAGCTGTCCGCAAACTTCATGGCATTGTAGGAGGCAACACTGACTACAAGGAGCAGCGCCGCATCAGGGACGACCCGCCAACGCTGACGTACGCACGGGTCGTTCGCGGCCCTCAACACACTTGCGGTACGGTAGCCATGAATCCATCACGCTCTACCTCCTCGCCACGACCTCACTGGCATCGGCGTTGGAGGTGGGACCATCTAAAACATCTTTTTTTTGCGGGGGCATCTAAAACATCTTCGTCATTGTGTTCCTGGCGGTGCCCGCGCATGTCATCAAGTGGCCTTGGATGAAGCCACACAAGGTGGCCTACACCGACAGGGAGGACACCATGATCAATCACCACTATTTTCTCTTCGTAATCCTAACTCCTGCAACTCTACATTGCAAGTCCGCAAGGTGGCGAGATCAATTGTGGAAAGAATAGAAAGGGTTTGATTGCGAGAGAATAACATGCAAATGGGTGTTGTTCAAACAAATCGATGGGCTCATGCTTCATGTGACTGCCAGAGTGTTCCCGATCCTCCACCATCTCCCCAGCTGCATGGATACATGCCACACGACAACGACAACGACAACCACCCCGCCGCCATCGCGATGTGCAGAACCCAGTGTTTTTTTTTTTTTACTTTTCTTGTCTAGTCATAGATTGTTTGGTAAAACGAACCGAGCTCATGAGACACAAGGTAAAGATTTTGTTTGTAGGTTGCTTCAAAAGAAGAAGCAAAAGACATCTCTTCGGCAATTCTCTGTAAGTCAGATATAAATCCTCGAGTCACTTATGTGGGGAAAAGACGCTTGCTATAACACTTTACATTTAAAGTCTCAACGACTTGGTACAAACATAGTTGTTGTCATTATAAACATTTTTTTAGCACCGTTGCTGGGGAAAACCTAGAAGTAATGAACTTTAAAATAGGTCATTTGGAGAACATCTTGGAATGTACAAATGCAAAAAAAAAAAAAAAAAATTGAACTTTCAACCTTTTTTGAAGATCGTTTGGAGTACAGACGTATATATGCTTTGTGTGTTCGGAAAGGTTGTTCTTATCCTAGAAAGGCCCCCGCAAAAAAAAAAAAAAAAAAAAAAAAAATCTAGGAAGGCAACGGGAGATCGTCAGTTGAGTTCTAACCGATCTCTACACGTAAATTAACTTCGCATCTCGCGGATCCGCGCGCATCGCCGCCGCCATGGGTCACTCGCCAATCTCCGGACCGGAGCGCAACGACCGCTTGAGCCATCTCAACGACACTGTGGTCGGCCACATACTGTCCTTCCTCGACGGCGTGGAGGTTGGGCGCGCCACGGCGCTCTCGAGGCGGTGGCGCGACGTTCTGGCCATCCTCCACACCGTCTCCCTGGAGGAGCCGAAACCGCCCCTCGGTGAGTATGGGTACGATATCTGGTCAAGGTGCATGACCGACGACCCCACCGATCTTCCGTCCTTCCAAGATGCCGTCACCGGCGCCCTCTTCGCCCGCAGCCGCCGTCCGGCCCCCGGCCCCGCAGCCGTGCCACTCCGCGCGCTCCGCGTTTCGATGAGATGTTACAACGATAACGACGACAAGATCGCGGTTGACCAGTGGGTCTCCTACGCCCTGAAGCATGCCGCCCCCGCGCTCGACCTCGACCTCCGCCTCAGCCGCCACCCCGTCTGCGAGCGCAGCAATAATGTCGCGGCCGCCATGCCACATGAGCATAAAGATAAATCCGTCGGCGAGAAGCCTCTCGAGACGGACGTCGACGATGACGATGGTGACGATGTCGGGTCCAGCTCCAGCTCCAGCTCCGAAGATCAGAAGTCCCCGACACCGCGTCATATGCGTGGATACAGAGAGTACATCGTCCCATGGGGGCTCTTCTCCTGCGCCGCGTTGCGATCGCTCCGCCTCGGCTCTTGCAGGCTCTCCCCGCCGGCGGCCTTCAGCATGCCGACGCTAGAGACACTCCACCTCACCCGCGTCCCCGACGAAGAGGGGCACGTGCAGCGGCTCGTATCGGCCTGCCCGCGCCTTGCCGACCTGACGCTCGAGGCATGTGGCACACTGACCACGCTCTCGCTCCTCCACAACACCCGCCTCCGCCGGCTCGCCCTCCGGTGCTGCCACAAGCTGGCCACCGTCGCGGTCGACGCCTCGAAGCTTTGCTCTTTCGAGCACCGTGGCGCCGTCCCCGAGGACACTTTCCTCACCGTGCGTGGGGGCGGCGGGTTTCCGTACCTCACGTCGTGCAAGGTTGACATCTGCGCAGTCTGCGTCATGGCGGAGGCCACGTCAACCTCAGAGGAGGAGCTCGTCAAGCTCGGTTCGTTCCTGCAGAAGTTGGCGTCCACGAAACAGCTCCACTTGTGCTCCAACCTCATGGGCTCGAGCTTCGTGCGGCTGCCAGCGTTCCCGATCCTCCGCCACCTCCAGCTGCATGGCCGCGTGCCACACGATGACAACGACCCCGCCGCCGCCGCCGCCGCGTTGAGCAGAATCCTGGCGCAGGCCCCGAACTTGGAGACACTGTCCCTGATCTTCGAAGTAAAGCGTCGTGAACGCGAAGTGTTCGACAACTACTGCTACTTGAAGGGCACGGACGCGGATCTCCTGGACGCGCACCATCTCCACTACAACCAATACGAGACCCTCGACGTGCCCGCGGCCAGTGTGCCGGTGCCGGCGTGCCTGGGGAGCCGGGTGAGGAAGATCAATCTGCTGCATTACCAAGGGGGCAGGGCGCAGAGGACCTTAGCCAGATTCTTGCTCCGCGGCGCTGCAGCTCTTGAGAAGCTCTACTGCGGATTCGCCGAGGGGCCGCGGTGGATTGAGGCTGAATTGACGCGCGAGATGGAAGGCTGGGTGATAAACGAGACAGCCAGCAAGGAGTTCCGTTGATTGAACTACGCCTATGGAATTCAGAGAACCTAATGGTGTGTTCTTCTTTTCTCTAGTAAAAGATTCCACGCCGCGTGATCCGGTTTATTTTTGCCATGCCCTCATGCACTGAAATTTCGCTCTTGATGCCTCGAAGAGAAGGGCATACATTGAGTTGCAGAAAATCAATTTTTTCTTAGGTCAAATAGTATAAGATCCTCATCAGCTTCAACAGCAATACTTCATTTCAATTAGCTATGGAACAACTCCTGTCAACAAAGAAAGCTTTCTTTTTATTACTCCGTGATACAAGTCTCTATACACAAGATATAGATCTTCTCCATGGAAAGAGTTTTCTGTTGTGCAGTCATGTAATCCTCAAAGTAACAGGGAAGGAAACATATACCATCTATTTTTCCATTCCCTTTCAAGGAATAAAATTTTAGCCAATTTTCATAATTTTGGTAACTACGACGGTTCCAAAAAAATTCCTTGAAAATTCTGTACTCCACTACATCAAGAGCAAATTTAAAATAAATTCGAATTTGATTAAAATATGTATAAATCTAATGAAATTTGGACGCAGTGATTTCTGAAATTTTGGGAACTGTCGGATATTTCGATTGGTCTTGAATTTTACCTCAAACAGAAATCAAAACCTTGTGCCGGCCTTTCTCACAATATGTTGGAACTAATTATGCCACTCTTGTATAGTATAAACTTTTTAATTGTTGAGAAAGTGCGGTGGGTAATAGATGGCGTCCACACCCACAAGCGACATTAACAACCTTGTAATATCTGCTTACATGTTGTTCTAATGGAGGGCAATAGATACATGTTGTTAAAGGTGCACACTTGTGTGACATTCGTCTTTGCAGCATGTTGCAATGGTCCAACCATTGAAAGAAATGTCATGAGAACACAGGGAGAGAACCAGAGAATGATCATTAGAAGAGAGAACAAATAATAAGAGTGAAACACCAAGCACTAGTGGAAAAACGCTGATCAATACCGGTTCCAGAGGGCCATTTGCACCGGTTTAGCAACCGGTATAAAATATCCGGTGCAAAAGGCCCCCCCCCTTTCCTACCGGTTCCTTACGAACCGGTATAGATGGCCCTCCACGTGGGCGCCCAGGAGAGCGCACGTCGATGGACCTTTCGTACCGGTTTGTACTACAAACCGGTGGCAAAGGTAGGCTGCCTCGGCAGGAAAAATTCGAGAATCTCTGCCGCGGCGAAGAATTCGAGGGTTTAGGGTTTCTGTAGGGGTTTAGGGGTATCGGAGCGTTTCATATCGCGTCGATGCACCGGAAATGCGTTTGGGTTTACGTAGTACATGAAGATCAAGGTGATGCATATAAAGTTGGTGCATATAATATAACACACATGTAATTGCATAAGTAGTACTCTCCGATGCAAATCAAGTCGATGCACCATAGTACAAGCATGAAGATCGATCTATTACACACATGTACCATAGTGGTACACTCCGAGTCAAACTATATATACACACAAAGCAATCGAGGAGCTGGAGAAGATCTTTATGCATAGTGGTACTCTCCGGATGGTGGTATGACTTCCCGAAGGAAAAATCCCGCCAATTCATCGCCGATTGCTTTGAAGCGCTCCTCGATTCCGATCTTCTCCCGCTTTCTTCTCAACTGTAAAAGAATAAGATGAATACATGAGCTATGTGTGTTATATCAAATCACAAATCAAACAATTATTACTGAAACTCAGCACAACTTATGGTAAGAAAATAAATTTGTGAATATTATTTTCGTACCTCTCTATTTCTTTCATTATTCGCTCTCTCGGCTGACAATTCTGTGGATGTACTCGCAAACGTAGTATCCACATAGATTAGTCCCCGGTGGTTGTTTTGCGCATTTACTGTACAAGAATATAATTCAGTCAAACAATAATGAAGTATGATAAAGGTGTGTGGACCTAGGTAGTACTACTTACTTTGTTCGCACGCCATATCAGCTTCGGTTTCCAATCATGGGACTGATCTTCCTTGATGAAAGTTTCCCATACGCTGCCCGACAAAAGAAAATGCACAAAAGAGTTATCAATCGGTTGATATCGGAAACTAACAAAAAAACCGATAAGAATTTGAATTACCTTTTGAGCATAAGAAAACAAGACTTGTATTGTATAGGCTCTTTGGTTAGTGAGTCAAAGACTTCAACTTCTCCTTCGTACATTTTAATGACGATAAGAATAAAGTGAAACCTGCGCACGTTTAAATATGTAGTGTCATATATATAAGTGAGCAAAATAGAATGTGTTATAAGAGAGTAACACTCACTGGAAGTTGTAAGGCCAAAGTATTATCTTTTTGTCACGTTGTCGCTTCAAAAACCTTAGCAAAGTCTCCGGTGTATCCCTGTTATAGAGGGGTTCTTCTATGGTCTTGACATGCATTGTGTCCGGGTCAATGAACCCAATGTCCTTGATTTCATCCCTTTTGCATTCGAGCATCTTCAATCTGCATAACATAGCGCACAAAAGATTATAATTTGCGAGATAATCAAGGAGCTGAGCTAAAGACTTCTCAAATTATATAAATAAATCACTTACGGACAATAGCAGCGACGATAGATTTGTCGAGGGCCCGAAGATTGTATAACTGGAAAAGCTCGGAGAAGTCAACGCTCACAGAGTATTCTTGGAAGTAGTGCTCTTCCTTAACTCGCACCATGATAGTCTCCATCCCTCCCTTTGCGGCAACACCGTACCACGTATGCAAGTTACGCATACTTGTTGGTAGCTTGCTGAGATTCTCGACCAAATCTTTCCCTTGAACATATTGATATACTACCTTAGCCATGGCGTAATCGGTTGAGATTTGTCGAGAACTTTGAACGGCCTTCTCGTCAAACACCTTTAGAGGGGGGACCGATTTAACGGGTTGTTCTCCGAGCTGGTAGACTTGGTGTATCCCTTTTATCTCCACGATACCCGAGCTGGTAGTGGGGTTTTTCGCCTCCATCATTTGGTCGTACGACCTTTCAATAGAACGCCTATAGTCGGATGGCGGCGATGGTTCGAGGGTTATACGGATTCTCGACTGTACGATAAACCTTCACCGGATCTAGTGTCTTCTCAAAAGGTATCTACGGCTCTTTCTTAGCAAAAAGGCCCTCCGCTGGGACTCAACGGCTTCCTGGTTTTCCTCGGGAGTTTTTTCCCAAGGTAACTTCTCAATAGGCGGCAGTGGTTTCTCCTTTCTAGATCTCTTCTTAGGCGGCGTACCATTCCGCTTACCAGGCGCTGTCTTACGCGGAGGATCTCGAGGTGGTGGACTCATGCTGGGGTCCCTCTCGGGTAGGTATGGACTTTGCTTGCTCATGTGGACTGCTAGGAGGAGGAGTCGAAGGCCTTTGATGCTCATGTGGACTGCTATGAGGAGTCGGTGGCCTTTGCAGAAGGACGACGTACTTCTTCGGCCATAGGGCGAAACCGTGCTTGACATCGGCAAGTGTCCTCTCATCGTCACCTCTAGGAATATCAAGCTCCACTGATTCAAAAGCCGGAACAACTTCATCCACCCCGACACGAACACGGCCAGGTGGAATGGGCATATGGTGGTGCGTTGCTCCTTCTTCACTTGGGTAAACATAACCGACCGCCACCTTAACGGACGCGGTTCGAATAACATATAGAGCTCGCAATCTGTCTTCTCCGTGACATAATCCACGGGGTAGCTTCCTCCACATCCGTCAAGATGCGTGGAACCCACACTTGCTTCTTCGCTGAGATGGGGCGGCATCGGCTTGAGGATCCTGTAGGAACATCGGCTGGTCAGGTGGCCTCTGATTTTTCTCAAGCGCCTCCACCCTAGTTAACAATTCCGTTACAATGTCGGCATCCTTCTTCTTCTTCCGCGAACGGCTTCTATAAGTGTCAGCGGACTCTGGGAACGCTTCCTTCATGGTGAGACCTGGGCGAGCTCGTACCCGTCCAACGTGTTCAGGATTCCCCAGAGCGAGTGTCAGCTCGTCATTCTCTCTATCGGGAATGTACTCTCCCTTTCGAACCTGTTCAATTGCAGCTACAAGCTTCGGTACGATTTGCTCAATCTTTTCCTTCCATTTTCCCTCCGCAACGATCAGCCCTGTCTTTGGGTCCAACCACTGCCCCATGCGCGAACAACCAGAACTTGGACCGTTCGGGCCGGTCCCATGTCCGTGGAGTGATTCCTGCAGCCATCGGTTCATTTTCATACGCTATCCACCTCGGAATGGCAGTCTTGTAGCCACCTGACCCCATATGATGCCAAATTGTCTTCTTTGCGGCATTTTTCTTATTTGTGACCGATCGAGACACAAAAGTAGACGATTGCTTATACCTCTTAAATTCTTGCCGGTGATCCTTTATCTTCACTAGATTATCATCGAATACTTGGATCTTCATTCTTATATTTGTCCCATAAATTTTTCTTCCAAGTCTGGAATTGTATGGCCATCTTCTTGAGAGTCCATTCCTTGACTTTATTCTTCTGGCCTTCCGTCATGTCTTCCGGTAGGCTGAAGCGTGTCAGCAGAGTTTCCCAAAGAAACTTTTTCATCGCGTCGTTGACATAACTAGCTTCATTGTCCGCTTTCTTCGGCTTATGCCACTCTCGAATGCTGATCGGTACATGGTCCCTAACAAGAACTCCAGCTTGACTTGTAAATTTGGTGCGGTGATCTTTGGGATGCACCGGTTCACCATTATCCTTAAATGCCGTGAGGGCTAACCTACCCTCGCCCTTTAGAACTCGCGTCGGGCCTCGTTTTGTTTTAACGGACTTGCTCGATGTTCCAGAAGGCTAATAGAAAAATTATTCGTTAATAAGTGAAATACAAATAAATGAATGCATCTAGTGATATGAACATAGACTTGATACATAAATATACACCTCGGCGGAGTTTGTTATGGAAACTTCGTTGTCTCTTCTAACTTGTTCGGACTCAAGACCCTCGCCGAAATCATTCAGAAAGTCGGCAAAATCTGTTTCATCTCCATCAGCCCCACGGGCACTCTCATATATCAATTTCTGCACCGCTTCTTCCCCCTCCTCATCTCGGACGAAGGTGCCAGTCCGCCATAGCTCAATGTCACTACAAAATTAAGAAAGCAATTATATTTCATTCATCTTGTCATGATCATATAACAGATTGCTAGATGGATAACAATTGAAATGAAGAAAGCAATAACCCTAACGGCCTACCACCTATCCTCCTCGAACGGCCTAAAGGACGTGTCAGTTGGCACCGCGGCAGCGACGCCCTTCTCTTGGCCACGAATGTGATGTAAAAAAGGACTCCTTTACGAGGTAGGTGAAGTTTACGGGTTAGAGTAGATGAAAAATAAATGAAACCGACTATTTCTACCAAACTATGAAAACCTAGTTTTTTATGCACAATTGTTGACCCAACCGCTGCAGCGTGGCAACAAATTATCGGATACAAAAATAAATGCCACTACGCCCTATTTTGCAAGTTTGTGTTTGTGTTTGGGTGGGGGTATTTGCATATCCAAAACAAGTTCTTTGTCCACTACACCATATTTTACAAGTTTGTGTGGTATTTACACATCCATGACAAGTTCTTGGTGCCCAAAATCCAAACAATATCGGAGCGAGTGAGCATCTTCTGTTGAACTATCATTTCTCCTTCGTTTACCTACGCGCACTCGCCACAAGTGTCAACCTCATCGACGCGGAGTTTACCAACAAATCAAATCGCCGCAAGCAAGAAGATGTTCATTCAACTTAGCAAACGGAGCCCCATGGGGTGCCCGGCTCTTCCCCGGAAGAAGAGCTCCGTCGCCACGAGGCCCCGGTGCCACGCGGTTCACCGTCACGCGCGCGGGCCCGAGCTCCTTTGTCGACGTGACCTGCAACATCGCCTCCACGGCCGCCTTGGACGCCGCGTACGCCGCGTAGCCGGGCGGGAGCGTCACCGCCGGCAAGGAAGACGTCGGCCTTGTCGGAGACGTCGGCCACGACGGCCACGGCGCGCGGAAGCTCGGTGCCACATTTGGTCGAACATGTGGTGGGCGGCCGCGGTTGAGGGCGCCACGGCACGCGCCCACTGCACGCGGACGGAGGGGAGCGGTCGGGCTGGGTGACGACGGCGTGGTTGGAGCGAGGGAGGCGGCGTAGGCGGCGGCCGGCTGCGGCGGGTGGCGCGGCCGGCCGGAGGAGGGGAGAAGGCCGGGGCGGGGAGAAGAAACCCTAACCTGCAAGTTGCGGCGGAGGAGGGAGCGGCCGGCTGGTGACGACGGCGTGGTCCTCGTGGCGACGGCGAGGGCGTGCAGCGGCGTCTCGTGGCGACGACGGCGACAGCGTGGTCCTTGGCGACGGCGGCGGCGTCTCGCGCGGTGTACGTGCGTAAATTTGGTACCGATTTGGGCGTCTTCGCCGCGCGCGCCTAAGGTAAGTGATGGGGAGGACCTTTGGCACCGGTTGGTGCCACCAACCGTACGAAAGGCCTTTCGTGCGGTTGGTGGCACCAGCCGGTGCCAAGTTTTTTTGTTTTTCTTTTTTGTTTTTCTGTTTTCTTTTCTTTTCTTTGTTTCTTTTTCTTTTACGTTTATTTTTTCTTCTCTGTTTCTTTTCTTTTCTTTTCTTTTCAATTTATTATTTTCTTTTCTTTTCTTTTCAATTTATTATTTTCTTTTATTTTCTTTTCTATTTATATTTTCTATTGCTTTTATTTTTTCTTTTCTTTTCTATTTATTATTTTCTATTGCTTTTCTTTTTCTTTTCTTTTCTATTTATTTTCTTTTCTATTTCTTTTTTATTTATTTTTTCTATTGCTTTTCTATTTATTTTTTCTTTTGCTTTTCTTTTTCTTTTCTATTTATTTTCTATTTATTTTTTCTATTGCTTTTCTTTTTCTTTTCTTTTTCTTTTTTTTTCTTTTCTGTTTCCTTTTCTTTTATTTTCTATTTATTTTTTCCTTTTCTTTTCTTTTCTGTTTCTTTTCTATTTCTTTTCTTTACTCCCGCCATGACGCCGTCCGCGCGGGAAAGTTTCCCGCCCCGACGTCGCGCGGGAAACTTGCCCGTCACGATGCCGCGCGTGGGAGAAAAAAGGCGAGAAAGAAAGGGCGGGAATGAAATTTTATTACGATTGAACTCGAATTAAAAGTACATAGCTTAACTGAAAATTAAAGATACATGACCAAATTCTGCTTGGGAGTCATTCGGTCATACTCCTGCCTAGCCACTGTAGTACTCGCCACTTTGTAGTCGTCGTAGTCGCCGTCATCATCGTCGGCGGCATCGGGGTCGCGGTACTCGAACGTCGGCGGGTGAGCACGCGTGGGGCTGGGACCGAGGGTAGCGCGGGCGGGGGCCACGGTAGGCCATGACGCCACTGGAGAGTGCGGCCGCGCCACCACGGCCGACGGCCGGCCTCGTTGAAGTTCGGAGGAGGCGGGCCGCCCTCCTCGTGCACGGCAAGCGCCCTCTCACGCCGATTGATGAAGAAGCTTTCCCAAGTCGGGCTGTAGTCGGGATGCCATCGGGGATTCCTCCGCTGCTCGCGGCGTGAGCTCGAAGTAGTAGTGGTTCGTGATGGCCATCTCGCGCGCCACACCTAGAGGGACTGGAGGGACCGGTACGCCTCCGACGCTTAGCAACCAGCCGGTCGGGACGCGGTAGCCCGGCGGGCGAGGGGTAGTTCGAGGCGCAAAGCGCCTCCGCCTCCCGGGGGTTAGAGATGCGATGGAAGCCATGGGAGAGAATGATGAGGTTTGCGAGATATGAGTCTAGATGTGATATGTAAATGGTGGCCAAGCCTACATATATATAGTGAAAAAATGGCGGGAAGACGAGAGGCGGGAACCGGTGGAAAGCGCGGGAAGAAAATAGGCGGGAAGAACGAGATCGAGGCAAACCTTTAGTACCGGTTGGTGGGTGCAACCGGTACTAAAGCTGTCGGCAGAGATAAGGACGCCTGCTCGATGAGATAAAGTATGTAGCGCACGACGCCCTGTCGGTGGGATAAGGACGCGTGGGTAACCTTTAGTACCGGTTGGTGGGTGCAACCGGTAGTAAAGCTGTCGGCGAGATAAGAACGCTACTGCTCGATGAGATAAAGTATGTAGCGCACGACGCCATGTCGGTGGGAAATCTCCCGTGGCGGAACTTCTCGAATATGCCCTTGGTGCACATGCCCTATATTAATATCTTACATACAAGCCCGTGACTTAACTAGTAAAACAAGCCAACCATCTCCATTGTTAATATCTTACATACGGTAACATCATTACACAAAAGTGATTTCCATATTGAGATACACAAGTTATGATCCCTATATGTAGCTAGCTAGTCTTCGAGTTTTCTTCGCTCGTTTCCCTTTCTTCTTACTTGCGACGCAACCATGGACAATCTTCATTGTTTAAGATGATGCTTGGGTCAATTTTTACCTTGAAGGGTGGAATATCGTCAAACTTATTATAATCTTCGACATGTACTGTCTTGTCCTCTACTCCCACGATGTTTCTTTTTCTGAAAGAACTATGTGCCGCTTTGGCTCATCGTATGATGTGTCCTCTTGCCTTTCTTTTCTTTTTTTCGGTTTGCTAGACATATCCTTCACATAAAAAACACTGAGCCACTTCAACGGCTAGGACGAATGGTTCGGTGTCGTACCCAAGATTCTTGAAATCCACTTGTAGTCATTCCGTCTTGCGGGTCTACACGTACCCGTCTTTCGGGTTGAACCATTTACACCGGAACAAAGGGACCTTGAAATTAGGTCCATAGTCAAGTTCCCATATCTCCTCTATGTACCCATAATATGTGACCTTGTTCCCATTGCCATCTTCTGCATCAAAGCGGACACCACTTGTTTTGGTTGGTGCTCTTTTTGTCTTGGGCCAAAGTGTAAAATGTGTTCCCATTAATCTCGTACCCTTGAAAAGTCGATATAGTAGAAGATGGTTGCTTGGCCAACAAGTACAGCTGCTCGTCATCGGTGACATTCATGAGACGTGTTTGCAACCAACCGCAGAAAGTCTTCATGTGTTCTCCATCAATCCAATCTTCACGTTGCTCCGGGTATTTAGAGCGTAAGATCTCCTTGTGTTCCTCTTTGTACGGAGCCACCAAGATGGAATTAAGTAGAACTGTGTAGTGTGCTTGAGTGAAAGAATGTCCGTCCATACACGTTGCTGATTTCTTTCCTAGCGTGCCTTTTCCACGCAGTCTCCCCTCATAGCGCGATTCGGGAACACCGATCGGCTTAAGGTCGGGAATAAAGTCAACACAAAACTCAATGACCTCCTCTGTTCCATAGCCCTTGGAGATGCTTCCTTCGGCCTAGCACGGTTATGAACGTACTTCTTTAAGACTCCCATGAATCTCTCAAAGGGAACATGTTGTGTAGAAATACGGGACCGAGAACGCCAATCTCTTCGACCGAGGTGAACTAGGAGATGTGTCATAATATTGAAGAAGGATGGTGGGAACACCAACTCGAAGCTGACTAGACATTGGACCACATCCTTCTGTAAATTTTGTAGAGTAAGTGGATTGATCACCTTCTGAGAAATTGCATTGAGGAACGCACATAGCTTCACAATGGGTACTCGAACATTTTCCGGCAGAAGCCCCCTCAATGCAACCGGAAGTAATTGTGTCATAATCACGTGGCGGTCATGAGACTTTAGGTTTTGAAACTTTTTCTCCGACATGTTTATTATTCCCTTTATATTCGACGAGAAGCCGAGACGGGACCTTGATGCTACTCGGGACTTCAAAAAAGATCTCCTTCTCCTCTTTGGTAAGAGCATAGGCTGGCGGGACCTTGATACTTCTGCGGATTCGAGGTTGTTTCCTTCGTGGATACTTTGCTGGTCCTGCCGTGCATCCGGTGTATCTTTTGTCTTCCCATACACGCCCAAGAAGTTTAGCAGGTTCACGCAAAGATTTTTCGTCACGTGCATCACGTCGATTGCGAGTGAACCTCTAAGAATTTCCGATAGGGTAGCTCCCAAAATATCGACTTCTTCTTCCACATGGGTACGTGTCCGTCAACATCATGCGGAACAGATTGTCCGCCGGGACCCTTTCCAAAGATCACTTCTAAATCCTTGACCATATCATATATAACTTCCCCATTAGGGCGGGTAGGCTTGGTTCGGTTATCTGCCTCACCTCCGAAATGCTTTCCTCTCTTTCTTACGTGATGTTGTTTTGGAAGAAATCGACGATGCCCCGGTACACATTCTTGTTTCCCAAATAAATACTATCGAGTCTCACCTAAACGAGTGTGTGCATGCATTGTATCCCTTGTTTGACTGCCACTGAAATGTTACCAAGAGCGAGGCCAATCATTGATGGTTACAAATAACAACGCTCGTAGGTTAAATTCCTTTTGTTCGTGCTCATCCCACACGGGTACACCTTCGTCACGCCACAACTCTAAAAGTTCTTCAACCAATGGCCTCAGGTACACATCAATGTCGTTGCCTGGGTTGCTTCGGGCCACTGGATGAGCAACGGCATCATAATGAACTTCCGCTTCATGCACAACCAAGGAGGAAGGTTATAGATACATAGAGTCAACGGCCAGGTGCTATGATCTGGAGCTCTGCTCCCCGAAAGGATTAAAGCCATCTGTACTTAGACCAAATCTTAAGTTCCTTGCGTCATCTGAAAATGACTTGAACTCTCTGTCGATTTTTCTCCACTTGCGACCCGTCGGCGGGGTGTCTCGGCATCACATCTTTCTTACGGTCCTCTTTGTGCCATCGCAACAACTTGGCATGCTCTTTGTTCTGGAACAAACGTTTCAACCGTGGTATTATAGGAGCATACCACATCACCTTCGCAGGAACCCTCTTCTGCGGGGTGGACTCACCCTCAACATCGCCGAGGTCATCTCGCTCTGATCTTATACCTCAATGCACTACATACCGGGCATGCATTCAAATTCTCGTACTCCCCGCGGTAGAGGATGCGGTCATTGATGCATGCATGTATCTTACGCACCTCTAATCCTAGAGGGCAGACAACCTTCTTTGCTTCGTACGTGCTAGAGGGCAACACGTTCTCCCCTGGAAGCATCTTCTTTATTATTTTCAGCAACTTTTCAAATCCCTTGTCGGAAGTACCATTCTGCTGCCTTCCACTCTGCAGCAATTCCAGCGTGGTACCCGGCTTTTTCGACCATTTTCGCAATTTGGGTACAACGGTTTGTTGTGATCCTCTAACATTTTCTCCAACTTCAACCTCTCCTTTTCATTTCCGCGAGTTCATCTTCGCATCAAGAATGGCCCGACCCAAATCGTCATCCGGGTCATCAAAAATCGGCTCATCGAAAATGGGCTCTTCTTCAGCTTCGTCTTCCCCCATTCTACTACCACCGTCTTCAGTGAATAAGGGATAGTTGTCACTATCCTCTTCTTCTTCGTTGTCTTCCAATATAACCCCTCTTTCTCCGTGCTTGGTCCAACAATTATAGCTGGGCATGAAACCATTCTCCAGCGAGATGGACGTGAAGGGTCTTCGAGGTAGAGTAATCCTTCATATTCTTACGGGAACTACATGGACAATACATGAAACCATTCGACTGCTGTTTGCCTCAGCCACGTTGAGAAAATAATGCATGCCGGTAATGAACTCGGGATGGACCCGGTCACCGTACATCCATTGTCGACTCATCTGCATTTTATATGTATATCAAAAATCATTAAGTACACAACATCATGGATATATGAGTGACAAACTTAATTAATATTCAAGTTCATCACATAAAACTAAGTTTTTTTATAAAAAAGAAGAGGCTCACCGAGGTTGTACGGTGCCGGCTAGGGGACGACGCTAGCGATCGACGGCGGTGAGGACGGGGATGATACTAATTAAAACCTACAAAATATACCATAATTTCAGCTCAAATTGATTATAAAAAAGTAAAATCCCTAACTTATGAATTTCATCGAACACCTTGCTAGCACTAGAAAAATAGTACGAGTTAAAACTACCAAAGAGATGTGCAAAATTAGGAACGCCGGAAGAAAGGATGATAGTGCTAACCGTTGGATAGATGAATGCCCTTATTCTTGTTAAAATGGTGGAGAAAAATTAGTGATTTATTGGAGTGTGAGAGGTGCAAAAATTTTGTGTGTGAGAGGAAGAACAGGAAAGGAGCCGGCCGGGGGACGACCGGGGACGGGCTCGATCGATGCTGATATAGGGGGAACCCTTTGGTACCGGTTCGTGTTACAAACCGGTACCAAAGGTCCTGCCCGAGCCCCACCAAGCGTCGACAAATGGCCGAAGACATTTCGTACCGGTTCCTAACACGAACCGGTGCGAAAGCCCCTAAAGAACCGGTGCCAATGCTCCTTGCACGCCTGAGCCCGCGAACCGGTGCAGATTGCCCCATTGGCACCGGTTCGTAAGGGAACCGGTACCAATGGCTTAGATGGATGCCCCATTTTCCACTAGTGAAGAGACACATCTCTGAAACAACTTGAGCACTGATTTCCACAAAAACCTTTCAAGCGTCGCAAAATATATTCTCCTTTTAGGAATCTCCTCAAACTACTAGATCTAAACCAAATTCAAAATAAATTCAAACTTGATTAAATTTTGTATAAATCTAAGGAAATTTGGACGGAATGATTTCTGAAATTTTGGGAACTGGCGGATATTTCGATTGGTCTTGATTTTTTCCACAAACAGAAATCAAAACCTTGTCCCTGCCTTTCGCACACTATGTTGGAACTAGTTATGCCATTCTTGTATAGTATAAACTTGTTAACTGCTGAGAAAGTGTGATGGGTGGAAGATGGCATCCACGCCCGCAAAAGATGAATAAGAAAACTTAGAATTGGGAGGGAAAAAACAAATACGGTGCCACGTGACTCCTAAAAGAAGCATACTAGGTAGCCATGCGACAACAACAACCTTGTATTATCCACATACATGTTCTAATGGAGGGAAATATATATACATGTTAATGGCGGAACTTGTGTGACATTCTTCTTTGTAGGATGTTGCAATGATCCAGCCATTGAAAGAAGCGTCATGAAAACACAAGAATAACACAAGAGAATGATTATTAAAAGAGAGAACAAATAAAAAGAGTGAAACACCAAGAGAAATACATCCGTGAAACACCTTGAGCACTGATTTCCACATACACCTTTCAAGCCCCGAAAAATACTCTCTCCTTTTAGGAATCTCTTCAAACTACTTGGCCATATAAGTAGGCAGTAAAGGCAAGTAGAGGTCTTTTTACTTACTACAAGTAGTCAAAACAGAGCATCACACATGGATTTAATGGATCCCGTATACATGCTCGAACCGTGGTTGTAATATTTGATTTTAAAAATGTTTTCAAAACCACCTATCTGATATGAAATTTTAGGTTCAAATTATTATCAATTCGATAAAATGATCAAAAATCTGAAATGAAATATACGGAAAATAAAACTGAGGGAATTTAGAATGGGTTAAATTCGTTCTGAAATCCATGAGATAACAAAAATATGTCAATCGAACTTTAAATATTTCCTACTTTTATATATTCTTGGATGGAACGTTCCACACAATGCTAAGACTGGTTCTACTGTTTGGTTTCAAAAATATTTCTGGGACCTCCGAAATGAACGACATTTCAGGACCAAAGGATCATTTCGATATAATGACCAAAGGTTTGAAATGAATCTTATTGAAACTAGAGGATACCCCGCGCGTTGCTGCGGGATTGAAAATAGACATTAAGAGCTTTTGGTAATTGATTTTCTGATTGCAGTGATGATTGATATGGTTAGCCTCTGACCACACATTGAATTCTTGATCAATCGAGTTCCCATACAAACGTGGATATAGCTTGTAAGATATATTTCATATTTCTAATGTGAACACCCAAATAATGGATGTCAAATCGGCTTTTAAAAAAACTAAGGAGAGTAATTTATCAATGGTAGTAGAGTAGCTAAATCAGAGATATGTCAACATTCTATCATGTGGATTACCCGTGCTTGATTACCAAGAGTTTATCATCTAAGAGTGTCAAGGCATATTATGCAGTTTGCAATTAGGTGATACAAATGACATATAAAGATCACGGTTAAGAAAGATATATTCCAACTGATTTTTCATGGAGGGATGTCAAAAATTTGCAAATGTGATTGATTATGTCCATGTCATAAGATTTCACAATAACAATTCAAGTAAACAATTCACCGTTTTATCTGAACAGGTCAACAAATGATGGATGGCCTAAACAACATGTTATAATTGAGCCGGATGCATGCCTACATCCATTACGTCCATACAGTACAATGGTTTGATCAGGACTGCTAAATAACACATTGTTTGAAAACACAGCAAAGACAAACTTCTGTTAGATAATGCACTTCCTAGCAAATAGAAGAAAGAAAACATTACATACCAAAATATATGATTTTTTATGTAATCTATTGTTGGATAAGAAAAAAAGTCATGTAAAGTTTTATGGTAAGATTAATTTAGGAAGGTTCAGTATCATGATTACATTGCAGAAAAATACACCAAAAGATCGCTGGGGATGAAGTCAAACTCATGACACGGCAATATATAGGTTGCGAATAAGAAAACATCGAGCATTATTGCCATAAGCTGGCTCCAGGTAGCAATATATTATGGCAAAGACCATTGAAAAAGTGTAGAGAATAAAGGTAATTTAGGTCTACCAGATCTGGGCCATACATACAACTGTATGATCATTCAAAAGGAAATTTATAGTTCTATGCTCCAGCTCCATACAGCATAAACCATTGGAAGAAAATATGGAGAACCTACATGGTACCTTGGTTTGATTAGATCTTTAGCAATGGCCTGCCTCCAAACAACATGTGAATAACAGTCCAATTCGATAGATATCTAATTATGCATTGTACAGCAAACCTTACGGAGAAGAAAATGATGGCTGATGAAGATAAGCAAGAAAATTGGCTCAGCGTGATTCAAGAAACTCTTATCATCATCCACCGTCCAAGAGCTCTTATCATCATTCAAGAAACTCTTACCATCATCCACCATCCATGAACCATAGGTTGACGTCAATAGTCAATTCCTCTGATTATTGGTTGACGTTAATAGTCAATGTATCATGTTGGTTGTAGTTGTTGGAAAAAAAATGAATCCGTATTATGAGACGTTGACGTCAATAGTCAATTCGGTGTGGACGAAAAGAAACTGATTGGTTCCTCTGATTAAATTTAAACACCTATATTCTAGTAAATCAAATAACGCTGGTAAGATGTTGGAATCCCTTCATATGTATAGCCAAAATTAATTCTAATAGAATCTGTAATCTTGAAAAAAAATCAATAAAATGTTATATAAAAATCCGAAGATAAATTGTCAATGAAATTATATGTAGGAGGTTCCGCCACACTGGCCAAATTGTTCTGCACGTGCTGCAGTCTAATCAGAAGACTCCAGGGTCCTCATACCATGTAAGGTTGCTGCAATATGGACAGAGAAATTTGTGGAAGACAACTCCGAACATATTTTCACGGGGCAAGGGCAGAAGAGACATGATATATCTATATACAAACCAAATAGAAGCTTTGCCTTTGATATGCTTTAGCGGAGGGAAGTGTAGATCTACCTGCACGCCGAGACTTTATCTGAGGAAAACCTGCACACCGAGACTTACTATGGACAACGAACTGATTCACTGGGCAGATCGTCCGGACGATAGGGGAATCAAAGGAGCAGTATAGGCCGGCGACGATCCAATTCGATATGAATTTAAAATTATGAGTAAGGGATGAGAGATTGTGTACCAATGCAAAGCAGCTATCGTTGTCCAGAGTCCGTAGAATGTAGTATACGTGATAGACTCTTCCCCTTTGCTTGAACGACCAGCACAAAAAAATCCAATCGAGATCCAATCGAGTCCGGAGGGCTTGAGTGAACAGCACAAAGAATCCAATAAAACTCCAATCAAATCGAGGAAGGAAAAACGTTGAGCGATACTGGAGCCTGAGCGCAACCTGGTAGATCGGGAGCGGAAAAATACCAGAGCAGAGACCTGAGCAGGACGCCTAGGTTTGCCTAGGTTTTTAAACATGGAAGCGGCGATGGCTCAGTTGTACGGAGCAGTTCCTTGCGCATTTACAGGACAATGATGGTTGCTGACTGCTGAGCTTCATCGGGGCAGAAACCGTAGGTCGCGGCGGCGGAGAAAACCAATGGGAAACATGAACGACAACGATTTTTTTTAGGACAAACGGCTAGAGGTACCAGGAAGACGAACAGGAGGATGGTGGCGAGATTAGTGGAGCATGCCAGCCCATTGTAGAAACGTCCAGCCCATTTAGCAAGAATGGTGAGGAAAAGGCGAAAGGGCGAGCGACGCGGATGTGATGCCGCGCGACACAGCTGACAACAAATAAGAGTGACGTGGCTCGCTGTGAGACCAGCAAAATGGGGTCATCTATTAAGAAAGAGAAGATAAGAACCAAGGGAATTTGGGAAAGGATAAAAAATTCGCAGTTCCAAGTCGCCATAAAAATGTGTGAATCAAAATTAAAACATCTCGTACTTTTATGAATTCATCAAAATAAATATTAATTGAAAGTGAGAACTGGGTTTAAGTGCGAGATAAACAAATACCAATGCTCTGTTTGGAAAAGCACTACCTCGCAAAACGTATATATACATCAAAATCCTCATTATGAGACATCTTTCAAGGGGGTAAAACTACAAAGCATTTTGTGCGAGAAGAAGTTCAGTTGGGGGAAGCTCGTGTTCTTCATATTCATACACTTTTCAGTTTGCAGATGTTTTCACCAAATGTTTGTCTTCCGCTGCCTTCGTAGAGTTTCATTCCAGCCTCAACGGTCGTCAACCGATCGCTAGGGGACTGCAGCGGGCTGATTACTGAGCTGGTGTCAGCAGGGGCAGACCCAGCTATAGCTGAGTTTCAATGAGGTTCATACATCAAAGTTTTTTTTTCAAAAGAAAACATTGCATTTGTAGGATTATTGTGAATAGGAGGATCTCAACAGTCTTCGTGGAATCTACCTCTCCCCGTGCAACTATACTACTATCTGCAACAAAATTCAGTGTCACCTTTTGAGTGGCAAGACTACAAAGCTTGTGGCTCCTGAATTTTTCTGTTTAGATGGATTCAAGAACCATCTCTCGATCTTAGGATTAACGTGCTCGCGTAATTTTTTGTTTCCAGCGTCAATATGCATTTCTTGGAGAAGCATCGCATTCTGGGCGAAAAATTTGATGAGCTTGACACCAAGACATATAGGCTTCTCGGACTGGAATTGCAAGCTTACTCTCCTGAGGGAGCTCTGCAAGCATTCCGACGAGCTCTGCCGACTCAATGCAGGGATGTCTGAAACCTCGTCATAATTAACACCATCGTTATCTCCCTCTCGTGAAGCAAATGACTGCTGTGAATCGCCCCAGCCGCCGAGACGATTGATGGACTTGTCACGGTCGTATCGGATTTTCCTCTCCAGGAATTCGTGCACATACCGTGTTTCTTTGAAGTCGTCGTGCTGCTCCGCAGTGAGGTTGATCCGGAGGTCACGGAGCACGGGGCAGCAACGGAGCATGTTCGCGATGGCAGCCCCCGCGGTCTTGCCTTTCGGCCTGTGCGCCCCTTGCAGCTCGAGGCGCTCCAGGCGGCGGAACACCGGCAGGAGCTCGACCCGCGTCGCCTCGCGAAGGAGGGCAATGTTTTCAAGGTTGATCAACCTGAGCTTTATCTCCTTGGCGCTCCTGAAGCCCCGCATGAACCGCCAGAATGTCACGAGGTCGCACCTTGGATTACGGTAATTATCCGGGAAAAACTGCAGGTCCACATGTTCCAGCTCCGGCGGCTGTGGACTGAACGAGAAGGGCCGGTGAACTCCCTTGTACCTGAAGCGACGCAGCCTTGGCGCGTCGATCTCCATCGTGATGAGGGGTATGGCCTCGTCATACTCGACGCCGAGGCGATAATCGTTCCACTTGCACCTGTCCAGGACGAGGACGGTGGCCGCCGGGCACCGGAGGCGGTGGGGTGCCGCTTCTTTGGGCGGCCGGCGAACGTCATCATCGTCGTCGTCGTCGTCGCTTTCTGAATATTCTGTCGAGTCGGTTATGTCGATGAAGATGGACTCGAGGCAGACGGTGGCGAGGGCCGGTGCGGCGTCGATGATGCTTTGGAGAGAGTCAATGTGCTGGGCACAGTGGCGGAGCCGTAGCGACGACAGCCGCGGGAGCACGACGACGGCGTCCTCCCCCTGGTAGAGGCCCTTGCAGTTGGTGAGCTCGAGCACGCGAAGGGTCTGTGACGGCAGGGAGTCGAGGGTGACCGTGTAGTGGCCTACCCGATCCCAGATGAACTCGCCGTTGTAGTACGCGTCGCTTCTCCACTCCTTGGCGACCAGCCGGAGCTCCTCGACGCCGCGCGCAGCCCTGTGGGAGAGCACGATGTCGATCAGGCCCTTTTCGCGCGACTCGCCGCGGTACTTGTAGTCGTGACCGTTCAGGAAATCGCCGACCGCGTCATCGCGGTCAGACTTGAGGCATAAGGTGAGCCTCGTGACGGGGACGGCGGCGGCGTCGAGCGCCGCCACGGCCGCGGAAACGAAGGCGTGGCGCCGGGAGAAGAAGCTGGCCTTGTCACCTCGGGTCTTGTCGCCGTGGTGGTGGCGGTCGTAGTCATCCACGCGCGTCTCGAGGTTAACGGCGCCTGAGGAGAGCCAGAGCGGCGCGCGCCACCGCCGCGAGAGCGCGGTTGTGGACGCACCTTCCTTGACTGGGGCGAAGTACAGGACGCGCCGAAGGAGGTCGTCCGGGAGCTCGGACAGGCGGTCGTCCCCGCCGGCCATCGTCTACGTCGGCGCCGCCTGCAGCCCAGCGATGCGATCTCGATGGGTACATATGTACATGAGTCGGTTTGTATCCGCGACGTACACCCTAACCGGGCTGAGTTGCAAATTAATCAGGGCTTATTTAGCCTTTCGCAGAAATTTAGTTTTATTGGACTGGACCGAGTCGTTCACCTGAGTTCGGTATTTCTCCAAAAAATAAGTAGCTAGATCTCTTTAGTCAAAAGTCAACATCTCTAAATTTGAAGGCAATTATAGACTCGGGGTTACTCCCATCGGGAGTGCTAGACGCGCGTCCGATATGAAGCAGTTTCGACTTTAAAAAAAGATCAAGTATTTTTAAGAACTATAGACATTCGAATGAAGCCAATTATAGTCCCTTCCCGAAGCTTTACTTCGGCCAGTCATTCTGGGGCTTGCGATGTGGGCATTACTCTTCGGGTAACCAACATTACACTACCTCCTCCGGTCCAACTAGGAGCCTATGAAGATTGCCCAACTACCAAGGTGGGCCTATACATCGATGCCAGAGAAGGTGACTTATCCGAAGAAGGATTATTGACGAACAAGGCAAGAAGACGCTATACAAGGAAATATTAGAATATATCTTTTTGTAACCTAGTCGAGTCCGGACATAACTCTTGGGACATGGCCTGTTATATAAATGTCAGGAGAGGGTCTCCCGAGACACAACTTCAACACGTAGATTCATCGTAAGTCAGAGCCAGAACCCTAGAATCTTAGCTTCTCGACGAGACCATCACCACAGCCTATCGGCTACCCTATTGTAACCCGATATATTCGATAATCAAGATCAAACAAGCAGGAAGTAAGGGTTTTACCTCATCGACGGACCCGAACCTAGATAAATCTCTCTCCCCGTTTGTTTGGTATTCGATGTCTCGTGTCAGCCTGCATGATTCTGTCAACCCTAAGCTCCTCATGGTGGGCATTTCCGGGGAGCACCCCCGACAAAGACTCTTTATGGTGCTCAAACAAATTATGCCACTACTAAAAAAAATTAACTGTGATCTTTGCTTGTGATAAGTTTAGACCTTGTATAGTAGATTCTAAAGTTATTGTGCACTCTGATCATTCTACTATTAAATATCTTATGGATAAGAAAGATGCTAAGCCTATACTTATTAGATGGGTTTTATTATTGAAAGAGTTTGATTCACACATTGTTGATATAAAGGGTGAGGATAATCCTGTAGTTGATCATTTGTCTAGAATAGAAAACATTCCGGATGATCTAACCCCTATTAATGATAGCTTTGCTAATGAAAAACTTGCAAATAAAAATGTGTCTAGTGCAAGAGTAGCTTCCCCATGGTTCGCTGATTATGCTAATTTTATTATCGGGAAAGTTATGCCACCACATTTTACCTATCAACAAAGAAAGAAATTATTTTATGATCTTCAATATTACTTTTGGGATGATCCTTTTATTTATAAGAAGGGAGTTGATGGTATTATTAGACGTTGTGTGCCTGAGTTTGAACAGTAGAGCATTATAAAAGACTGCCATGACAGTCCTTATGGAGACCACCACGCGGGAGACCGCACAGCCGCAAAAGTATTTCAATCTAGTTTTTACGAGCCAACATTATTTAAAGATTGTGCTACTTATGTTAAATCTTGTGATAAATGTCAACACATCGATAACATTGGTAAGAGAAACGAAATGCCTATGAATTATACTTTACCTCTTGAACCATTTGATGTGTGGGGCTTTGACTTTATGGAGCCATTTCCTACCAATAAGTCACACTGTACTCACATTTTGGTTGCAGTGAATTATGTTACTAAGTGGGTGGAAGCGATTCCGACAAAGAATGGTGAACATGCTACTGCAATGGAGATGTTTAATGACATCATTCTTCTCAGGTTTGGAGTACCTAGATTTTTAATTACTGACGGTGGTTCTCACTTTATTCATCAACTTTGTAGAAAAACCTTGGCTAAATATAGTGTTAATCATAGAGTAGCATCTCCATATCACTCATAAACTAGTGGTCAAGTTGAATTGACTAATAGGTAATTAAAACTTATATTGGAAAAGACAGTTAATAAGTCCCGATATGATTGGCCAACTAAAGTTAATGAAGCATTATGGGCTTATAGAACTGCTTTTAGAAATCCTATGGGAATGTCTCCTTATAGAATGGTTTATAATGATGTGTCGTGTATATGAATATAAAATACGTTAATACTTGATGTTTTTTAATGATGTTTTCTACTTAATATCTTTTAAGGATAAATTTATTGCTATAAGATGATTTTTTTAGCATAAAAAGATGATGTTGATTTTGAGAAAATTATGGTAATCTATATTTTTTTGAATATTATGTTATGAAATATATTTATTTATTGAGAAAGTATTTTATGATGATGTCATTACTATGATATTTATGTCTAGGTGATGTGCTCAATACTAATGATTTTATGTTGATGTTATTTCTTAATGATATGATCATAACTAATGGGCTGAGGCCATCCTAATGATTATGACTGCATGGTTCGGTTTTCCGCACTGCACTATGTAACCAAATAATGTTGAGCAATTATTCCAAGTATTGTGTCGGTGCGTTTTTTCTTTTGACATGCACTCAAGGTAATGAAGGCTCATAATGATGTTGATTCTCTGAAAAAGGATGTTTTTTGTTTGGAGAATTTTAATATGACATTTAAATCATGGTCATGTATTTTCATTTATTTGACTCTTATTGTTTAGCAATTATTTGGTGAACCATGATGTAACTTAATTTCCAGATTTCATTTGGAGAATACTTATGGTTGATGTTAATGTCATTTTGCTTGTGAATGTCACTTTCATGTGTACTCACGAAAAATATCATTTTCATTATTAATATTCAGAATGAATGTTATTTTGTACCATGCCTGATGTTGTTGAAATTATGGTGTGAAAGTTGAGGACAAAATGATCAATGATGGATTATGAATCCATGTGTATAACATAGTGGGTTGCATTATGTTGATATTTTATGTTAATGCTTGCTATAAACTTAGCAAATGTTCTCACTAGTTATTATGTGATTTTAAGTTTCTCCGGTCAAAATGGAACCAACGAGAAGTTTTGATCGGAGATTTTAATTATGAGCATATGACATATAGTACATGATGGTATTCTAACCAACGTTGATTATTGTCATGTCCCATTTCTTTTTGAATAAACAAGGTTCTTTTCCCTCTTCAGCCCAACTGTGATACGGATTAGAACAACAAATAAACTTGTTGTGATTCTAAGCATTGCAAGTTTTACTCATGTGTTGATGTTTCATAATGATGCTTATAAAGATTTTTTACCTTTTTTCATCCCAATGGACAACGGGTTTTACTATGAGGAGAATGACGAATAAAACATTGTAAGAAAACTTGCTTCTTTATATGAACATTTTTGTTCTTTGGAATTCAATCATTTTATGTAAGTCTCACCATGTGGTGAGAATTTTTATGTCCTCGATCATGTATCTTTTGTAATTATTATGTGTGCTATGACACAATTATGATGTAAGAGAGATGAGAAATGAGACTTTGTCGAAATTGTGGTATGTTTACCACATTTCGAAGGGGGAAAGGGAATGTCTCATTTGATATGGGTCATCGTACTCATTTTTCTTATGGCAGAATGATATTATATTGATTCTCCGAGCATGATGGAACCAACGAGAAGTTCTATTTGGAGAGTGAATGAATGGCAATCACATTAATGTTTTGACTCCTTTTCATATTAATGTGTTATTACTCCCTTATGAACATTGTGCAACACACATGAATGATAAAGTGGCAAGTTTGCCATTCTAATGTCGTTTATGATCATTTTCCATGCTTCGCTAAAGTGGTGATTTTGTTGGTACATGATGTAGTGCAGTGTGATGTAGTTGGGAAACCCCAAGAGAAAAGTATAATGAGCACAGCAGCAAGTTTTGCCTCCGAAAGAAACCAAGGTTTAATCGCTTCTGAAGGTTGTTGCTGGCTGACTTTCGCAGGGCGCACTACCGGTGTCAGCAGCAACGTGGAACCTGCACACAACACAACCAAACTATTTTGCCCCAACTTACAGTGAGGTTGTCAATCTCACTGGTTTTGCTGAAAACAAAGGATTAGACGTATAGTGTGCAAAGAGATGTTTGTTTGCAGTGAAATAAAGAGAACAGTGCTTGCAGTAAGGAAACAGAACTGGTATTTGCAGTAGATGGTTTTATCAGTGTAAAAGAAAGGACCATGGTCCACAGTTCACTAGAGGTGTCTCTCCATAAAGATAAATAACATGTTGGGTAAACAAATTATAGCTGGACAATCAGAATAAAGACCATATATGAGAAGATGATTGCTATGAGATTCATTTGGGCATTACAACAAGATTCGTAGACCATAATCCAACTGCATCTATGACTAATAATCCACCCTCAGGATATTATTCGAACAACTTTGGGTATTAAGTTGCAAGCAACAGATTATTGCATTAAATAAAGTGTGTAAAGTAAACAATAGAATTATCCTTAAATAAAGCATTGTTGTTTTCTCCCTAATAATAACAACACATCTACAACTTTAGGATTTATTGTCACTCTCCCAGATTACTAGAGGCATGAACCCACTATCGAGCATAAATAATACTCCCTCTTGGAGTCACAAGCACATACTTGGCCAGAGCATCTACTAGCAACAGAGAGCATGCAAGATCACAAATAACATATAAAACAGATCTATAATCAACTCAATCATAGTACTCAATATTTATTGGATCCCAGCAAACACAACATGCATGTAGCATTACATAAAGATGATCTTGATCATGTTAGGAAGCTCACAAGATCTAAACATGAAGCATAATGAGAAGAAGACAATCATCTAGCTACTGCTATGACCCGTAGTCCAAAGATGAACTACTCACACATCACTTTGGAGGTGGGCATGGTGATGAAGAGGCCTCCGGTGATGATCTCCCTCTCCGGCAGGGTGCCGGGAAGAGTTTCAGAACCCTCCCGAAGTAGGGTTGACGATGACGATGGCTACGGAACTTTTCGTGGATGGAGGCTCGGGTATCTTGGGTTTTCTCGAGGATGTCAATTTATAGGCGATAGGGCAAGGTCAGTGGACGCCCGGGGGGGGCCACACCATACCTAGGCGCGGCCAGGGGAGCGCGCCTATTGGTGGTGTGGCCGCCTCCCGGCTCTTCTCCGTCTCCTCTTTGGACTTCATCTTCGTGATAGAAAAATACGAACTTCGGGTTTTGTTTCGTCCAATTCCGAGAATATTTCCAGAACAACATTTCTGAAATATGAAAATAGCAGAAAATAGGAACTGGCACTGTGGCATCTTGTTAATAGGTTAGTTCCAGAAAATGCATAAAAATGCCAAAAAGTGTAAACAAAACATATAGCAATTGGTGTAAAACAAAGCATGGAGCATCAAAAATTATAGATACGTTTGCAACGTATCAGTACCATGTGGCTCGCGATTGTAATTATGACCGACGCCATTTATAATCATGTGCCACATTTCATCAAGTTCTTTTCCACCTTCTACCTAACGGTGTTGTGGTTTAGAACTGAAATGAAGTGTTATAAAGTTTTGGAGCCATGTTCTCCAAAGTAAATTTATCATCAGGAACCTGGAACTTAAGAGCATAAATCTATAGGAGAATTCCATTAGATATTTGTTCATATTCATCAGGTAGGTTGAGAGTTATGCAATCCCTAATGTAACACATGTGTTAAGTCTCAACCATTTTCCTATGATAAACAATGTGTGTGAAAATTTATCTTAGTGGTTTTTAGCCATATAGGATGAATATTATGAGCTTTAGTGATGTATGAAACTTAGTAAAGTTTCATAAATGGGTTAAATAATGGTAGGCCATATATGGCTCCACAAAACTAAATATGACTCTGAGAAAATCTTGAAAGGATCAAACAAAGAACATTACAATAGTTCCTCAAGTCGAGGGGGGTAAGCTTCACTAATTTATGTAAATTGAATATTATTGGCTATCCAAGAGATTACAATCTTGCAAGTATGATATAAATGATCTTGGCAATGTTTTTTTACTTTGTCTGTGTTCACCAAGATATATGTCCAAAAGGAGTATGTGTTTCTGTTATGATGACATATGTTGATGGAGTACGAAAGAAAAATATTATGCACTAGAACTTCGTCTCACCTGCTACTAATGTTAAGGGCGATAAGTTGGACATTTAATTGTCCAAGGAACCATTTTAAACTGATCAGATAATATCGGTTCCTTATGCTTCAGTTGTCAGAAGCAACATATGTATTCGAGAGTGAATATGCCATATTTACGATCAGGATAATTGGCAAATAAACAATAAGTTCAAAAGATATCAAAAGGTCTTGCAGTACATGCATGGCAATAAAGTTTGCATGCTCATTAATATGCTGTATGGTAACCTTTTATTGTGTGGGTTATTCAGACATTGGTTTTGCGAGGTGTGTAGATAATAAGGTTTCCACGTCATGTCACATCCTCACCCTCACCTATTGACATAGGCATCCCCAATGGGCCTGCCAAAGATGGTACCCGGGGATTACTGAAGGCCCAGGACTCGAGGAATAAGAAGATTCGGAAGCCCATTTAGTGTTAAGGAAAGATAGATTGTATTAGGAAATATAGAGACTTGTAATCTTACGGGTTGGGTACGAAACCCTCCCGAACTCTGTAACTTGTGTATTACGAAACCCTCGGCTCCACCCTCTATATAAGGGGGAGTCGAGGGACGAAGAAAGGATCGAATCTATTGTCAACAGAACCCTAGTTTTCATAATCAGCGAGTACTTTTCGGCTGAAATCTTCGAGATCTACTTGCCCTCTACTTCCAGCAAAACCCTAGTCTACGATCTGTAGGCATTGACAAATTAATCCTTTGTCAATTGGCGCTGTCTGTGAGAACTAGAGGTTGCAAGGAGCTGATCTCGATGGCACGTCCAGAATCGTCGACTTCGTCGGTGGCTAGCAATGCGATGGATCGAGGTAAACGGGAAAAAACTGATCTAGTCGATTTTAAAGATGAGCGTGTCGACGAAGTAACCTCTGTTTCATTCTCTTTTTCAAGAGAAGCTGCGGATTTCTGGGAACCCCCGACTCCACTTTCAGGACGAGAAGCACCCTGGTTGTCGTCGGTGACAACAGCTCGTTCTTCGACTTCCCCACCTTCGGGAAGGGGAGGAAGAGAAGATAAAACAAGATGACCCTGTGGAATATAAAAAATATCGACAAAACAGTTATATTTCGTCATCAATAAAGTGGTCGACAGGAAAAATCTGGCCAGACAACATAATAGTCGCAAAGATCAATTACCTCAGGAAGAGGATTGGCGCTACAAAATGGCTTAACTTTGCAAGAAGATGGAACGGTGTCCTTCTTGCTAAGCTTGGAGATTCTTCGGATCAGCTTCTCCAAGTCCTTTGCAGAAAGATCTGTGGAGAGCCTCTCGACGTTTTCATCACCAGCATACATCCAAAGGGGATTTTTTCGAGCTTGCAGAGGCTGCACTCTAATCCTAAGGAAGTAGGTTGTGATTTGGATACCCGATAGCTCCTTGCCACGGGTACTCTGAAGCTCACGGATGCGAGTCATCAGCGCCTCTGTCGCCAATTTCTCTTCTTCGGTAGCTTCAGCATCCCAGGAGCGGCGGCGAAGAATTTTGGTTTTTCCGTCGAAGGGGGCGATGTTGTACTCCATTGAATCAGAGCTTTCTTCGTGCACATACAGCCACCTCTTGCGCCACCCTTGGACGGAATCAGGAAATTTGACGTCGAAGTAATCGACGTCAGAGCGAACACAGATAACGACGCCGCCAATATTATAGGCGACGCCGTGGGAGCCATTAGGCGGAGGCAGAAGAAGCGTTTCCACATAGCCCAATTAGGTTGGACTCCGAGGAAGCATTCGCACAATGTGATAAAAATCGACACGTGCAAGATAGAATTGGGCGTCTGACATAGGCATCCCCAATGGGCCTGCCAAAGATGGTACCCGGGTTTTATTAAAGGCCCAGGATTCGAAGAATAAGAAGACTTGGAAGCCCATTTAGTGTTAAGGAAAGATAGTTTGTATTAGGAAAGATAGAGATTTGTAATCTTACGGGTTGGGTACGAAACCCTCCCGAACTTTGTAACTTGTGTATGACGAAACCCTCGGCTCCACCCTCTATATAAGGGGGAGTCGAGGGATGAAGAAAGGATCGAAATCTACTGTCAACATAACCCTAGTTTTCACAATCGTCGAGTACTTTTCGGCTGAAACCTTCGAGATCTACTTGCCCTCTACTTCTAGCAAAACCCTAGTCTACAATCTGTAGGCATTGACAAATTAATCCTTTGTCAATTGGCGCCGTCTGTGGGAATTAGAGGTTGCAAGGAGCTGATCTCGATGGCACGTCCAGAATCGTCGAGTTCGTCGGTGGCTAGCAATGCGATGGATCGAGGTAAACAGGAAAAAAATCATCTAGTCGACTTTATTCCTCACCCGCCCTCCCGTGTGGATGCATGTGCCTATCTGGAGGAGCCCATCATGATGACGTTCGGAGAATTCCGATTTGGCGTCAACAAGGAAGGATCCTACCGTCTCGAAGTTCCGATCTCGTCGGAATTTTCAGCGGTCGATTCTAACTTTTCGTCGAGTAACGGGGAGCTTTCATCGCCACGCTTCGTCGACAGCAAGGCAAGCGGAAAGCTCGCCAAGATCTTCAGCAACACATCCTTCGAGTCGTCTGCGGACTCCTTTATAAGCAGCGATTCCGACAGCGTCGACAGCTTCAACTTCATCGACAAATCTGCTGCCATCGGAAAGGTCTTCACCACTCTATATGATGGTGTCACCAATCCTGACAAAAATCAATACGCAAAATATCATCAGATCTATGCGATAGAAGAGACAGGTCGATCAGAACCAGAAACGTCAGAGGCTTTCGATGATTTGGAAAATCCTTACATCGATCCCGCTGATCTCAGAAAAGGCTTAGGCACTAAATATGCTGGGACTTCAACTCGAGCACAAGTCCAACTCCCGCAAGCAGCGTGGGATAGGGCTGCAAGAGCCATGCATGGTTCAGAACCAATGACCACCACTCGCTATCGTGCAAGAACTACAAGCATATCAATATAGACTTGCTCGAGTAAGTAGAGAGTTGGAAAAACAGACAGCATCCTTGAATAGGAGAAAAGAGGCAGCTTCCGCGTCCAGCAGGCGTCGAGCAGAGCTCAGTCGACAATCAGAAACTTCGGCGTATAGCCATAGAGAGGCCCGAAGGAGATCGAGATCTCGGCTGCAAAATATACCCGAAGAAGAGAGAGGAAACCTAATTCAAAATCTCGACATGTCCTTCATGACGATTGATACGTCTCGAACGTATCGATAATTTCTTATGTTCCATGCTACATTATTGATGATATCTACATGTTTTATGCACATTATATGTCGTATTTACGCATTTTCTGGAACTAACCTATTAACAAGATGCCGAAGAGCCGATTCTGTCGTTTTCTGCTGTTTTTGGTTTCGAAATCCAAGTAAGGAAATATTCTCGGAATTGGACGAAATCAACGCCCAGGGTCCTATTTTTGCACGAAGCTTCCAGAAGACCGAAGGAGAGTCGAAGTGGGGCCACGAGGTGGCGACACCACAGGGCGGCGTGGCCCAGGCCCTGGCCGCGCCGACCTATGGTGTGGGCCCCTCGTGCCGCCTCTTGACCTGCCCTTCCGCCTACTTAAAGCCTCCGTCGCGAAACCCCCAGTACTGAGAGCCACGATACGGAAAACCTTCCAGAGACGCCGCCGCCGCGAATCCCATCTCGGGGGATTCAGGGAGATCGCCTCCGGCACCCTGCCGGAGAGGGGATTCATCTCCCGGAGGACTCTACACCGCCATGGTCGCCTCCGGAGTGATGAGTGAGTAGTTCACCCCTGGACTATGGGTCCATAGCAGTAGCTAGATGGTCGTCTTCTCCTAATTGTGCTTCATTGTTGGATCTTGTGAGCTGCCTAACATGATCAAGATCATCTATCTGTAATTCTATATGTTGTG
Source organism: Lolium rigidum (assembly GCF_022539505.1). Classification (NCBI taxonomy): domain Eukaryota; kingdom Viridiplantae; phylum Streptophyta; class Magnoliopsida; order Poales; family Poaceae; genus Lolium; species Lolium rigidum. Next base: position 38,079,109 of record NC_061513.1, on the reverse strand, counting down.
TTTGTCGGGATCCGATGAATAGAGAATGCTATGTTATGGTGATTATCAATCTATTGTTTATGTGTTGTTTATGATCTTGCATGCTCTCCGTTATTAGTAGAGGCTCTGGCCAAGTTTTTGCTCTTAACTCCAAGAGGGAGTATTTATGCTCGATAGTGGGTTCATGCCTTCATTGACACTGGGACGAGTGACGTAAAGTTCTAAGGTTGTGATGTGCTTGTTGCCACTAGGGATAAAACATTGATTCTATGTCTAAGGATGTAGTTGTCGATTACATTACGCACCATACTTAATGCAATTGTCTGTTGCTTTGCAACTTAATACTGAAAGGGGTTCGGATGATAACCTGAAGGTGGACTTTTTAGGCATAGATGCAGTTGGATGACGGTCTATGTACTTTGTCGTAATGCCCTGATTAGATCTCACTATATTTAGCATATCATGTATATGCATTGTTATGCCCTTCTCTATTTGTCAATTGCCCGACTGTAATTTGTTCACCCAACATGCTTTTATCTTATGGGAGAGACACCTCTAGTGAACTGTGGACCCCGGTCCTATTCTTTACATCGTATACAATCTACTGCAATACTTGTTTTACTGTTTTCTTGCAAACAATCATCTTCCACACAATACGGTTAATCCTTTGTTACAGCAAGCCGGTGAGATTGACAACCTCACTGTTTCGTTGGGGCAAAGTACTTTGGTTGTGTTGTGCAGGTTCCACGTTGGCGCCGGAATCCCTGGTGTTGCGCCGCATCACATTTCGCCACCATCAACCTTCAACGTGCTTCTTGACTCATACTGGTCCGATTAAACCTTGGTTTCTTACTGAGGGAAACTTGCCACTGTGCGCATCATACCTTCCTCTTGGGGTTCCCAACGGACGTGTACATCTACGCGCATCAAGCAAATTTCTGGCAAGGGGAGTCTCCACTTCCCAATCTCTTTACTTTGTTTTTGTCTTGCTTTATTTTATTTACTACTTTGTTTGCTGCACCTAAACAAAACACAAAAAAATTAGTTGCTAGTTTTACTTTATTTACTGTCTTGCTCTCTATATCAAAAACACAAAAAAATTAGTTACTTGCATTTACTTTACTTGATTCATCATGTTTCCTTTTAATTTTACCACAAAAGACATACCGGTAGGACGTGGGTCCATAGTTGGGAGAAATAATATAGAAGAATTTTTCAATCATGTTAGTATTACTGAAGATTTTGAAGATAAACACTTGGTAGAACTCGCACCTACCTATGAAATTGCTGCTGCTGCTTTAGTTTGCATGTTGGAAACTAAATTTGTTAATCTCAATCCTATAATCCAACACATGTTTCTTACACTTGGTGATATGGAAGAAGGGGAAAAGAAAGATTTTGTTTTAGAAACTCTTCTTAGAGAATTTGGTGGTCTAGCAAGAGAGGCTAGAAAGGTTTTTGCTAAATTTAATATGCTAGGTTCTCATACTAATTTTGTTGGTCTCCTTGAAAAAATGGACATGGATAGAATAAAGTACACTAACAATATTAATGATGGTGGGGAGATCAAAGCACCAATACCATGTAAACTCCTAGCTATGAATGATGCACTAGAAAATAACTATGCTTGGCTTGTTCCTGAAAATTTGTTCGATGAGAATAGCAAGCCTAAGACTAATGAAAAGGGAGACGCTAAAACTTATGTATCCAATATACTATGCTTGGTTGAGAAAATTCAAAACCCCGCTGAAGATGCTTCATCTCTTGATGTTACTTGATTTACACTTTCTGCGCCTAGCTGAAAGGCGTTAAAGAAAAGCGCTTATGGGAGACAACCCATGTTTTTACTACAGTACTTTATTTTATATTTGAGTCTTGGAAGTTGTTTACTACTGTATCAACCTATCCTTATCATGTTTTTGTGCCAAGTAAAGTTTCTATGTCAAAGTTGATGTTATATTTGGGATCGCTGCGCAGAAACAGCATTGCTGTCTGTCACGAATCTGGGCACAAGTCTCTGTCGAAAATTCGAAAAAATCTGCCAATTTACGAGCGTGATCCTCAGATATGTACGCAACTTTCATTAGTTATGAGTTTTTCCATTTGAGCAAGTCTGGTGCCACTTTAAAATTCGTCTTTACGAACTGTTCTGTTTTTTACAGATTCTGCCTTTTATTTCGCATTGCCATATTTGCTATGTTGGATGAATTTCTTTGATTCATTAATGTCCAGTAGCTTTGTGCAATGTCCAGAAGTGTAAAGAATGTTTGTGTCACCTCTGAATATGTGAATTATTAATTGTGCACTAACCCTCTAATGAGTTTGCTTGAAGTTTGGTGTGAAGGAAGTTTTCAAGGGTCAAGAGAGGAGTATGATATACTATGATCAAGAGGAGTGAAAGCTCTAAGCTTGGGGATGCCCCCGTGGTTCATCCCTGCATATTTTAAGAAGACTCAAGCGTCTAAGCTTGGGGATGCCCAAGGCATCCCCTTCTTCATCGACAACATCATCAGGTTCCTCCCCTGAAACTATATTTTTATTCGGTCACATCTTGTGTTCTTCACTTGGAGCGTCGGTTTGTTTTGTTTTTGTTTTTGTTTGAATAAAATGGATCCTAGCATTCACTTTGTGGGAGAGAGACACGCTCCGCTGTTGCATATGGACAAATATGTCCTTAGGCTTTACTCATAATATTCAAGGCGAAGTTTCTTCTTCGTTAAATTGTTATATGGTTGGAATTGGAAAATGCTACATGTAGTAATTCTAAAATGTCTTGGATAATGTGATACTTGGCAATTGTTGTGCTCATGATTAAGCTCTTGCATCATATACTTTGCACCCATTAATGAAGAAATACATAGAGCTTGCTAAAATTTGGTTTGCATATTTGGTCTCTCTAAGGTCTAGATAATATCTAGTATTGAGTTTTGAACAACAAGGAAGACGGTGTAGAGTCTTATAATGTTTACAATATGTCTTTTATGTGAGTTTTGCTGCATCGGTTCATCCTTGAGTTTGCTTCGAATAACCTTGCTAGCCTAAACCTTGTATCGAGAGGGAATACTTCTCATGCATCCAAAATCCTTGAGCCAACCACTATGCCATTTGTGTCCACCATACCTACCTACTACATGAGGTGTAGCCGCAATAGCACCAGTTTTTATATCTCTCTTGGCTTTACCTTTTTTTAAAGAAATGTATGTGCGTAGTTCAAGTTTTCGACCGATTCACCAAGGAATATTTTGGTTGCTTTTGGCGGATTGCTTACTACTAGGTTGGATCGGATGTCAACCTGTGGAGGCACCATTTGTTACTATTGGACAAATTCCTTCTGTCTTTTTCTTCTTGTTCTTTGCCATAACGCCCATTCCGGGACGAGTTGGAAGAGGAATTCCAAAATATTACACGGATTCCAAAGTAAATTGCTTGAGTGCTACCTTTAAAATTCCATCATTCACCTTTGCAATATATAGCTCATGGGACAAAATAGCCTTAAAAACTATCGTAGCATTGAATATGTACTTATGCACTTTATCTCTTATTAAGTTGCTTGTTGTGCGATAACCATGCTTCTGGGGACGCCATCAATTACTCTTTATTGAATATCATGTGAGTTGCTATGCATGTCCGTCTTGGCTGAAGTAAGAGGGATCTACCACCTTAATGGTTGGAGCATGCATATTGTTAGAGAAGAACATTGGGCCTCTAACTAAAGCCATGAATCATGGTGGAAGTTTCAGTTTGGACATATATCCTCAATCTCATATGAGAATAATAATTGTTGCTACATGCTTATGCATTAAAGAGGAGTCCATTATCTGTTGTCCATGTTGTCCCGGTATGGATGTCTAAGTTGAGAATAATCAAAAGCGAGAAATCCAAAATGCGAGCTTTCTCCTTAGACCTTTGTACAGGCGGCATGGAGGTACCCCTTTGTGACACTTGGTTGAAACATGGCATTGCGAAGATCCGGTAGTCCAAGCTAAGTAGGACAAGGTGCGGGCACTATTAGTATACTATGCATGAGGCTTGCAACTTGTAAGATATAATTTACATAACTCATATGCTTTATTACTACCGTTGACAAAATTGTTTCATGTTTTCAAAATAAAAGCTCTAGCACAAATATAGCAATCGATGCTTTCCTCTTTGAAGGACCATTCTTTTACTTTTATTGTTGAGTCAGTTTACCTATCTCCCTCCACCTTAAGAAGCAAACACTTGTGTGAACTGTGCATTGATTCCTACATACTTGCATATTGCACTTGTTATATTACTTTATGTTGACAATATCCATGAGATATACATGTTATAAGTTGAAAGCAACCGCTGAAACTTAATCTTCCTTTGTGTTGCTTCAACACCTTTACTTTGATTTATTGCTTTATGAGTTAACTCTTATGCAAGACTTATTTATGCTTGTCTTGAAGTACTATTCATGAAAAGTCTTTGCTTTATGATTCACTTGTTTACTCATGTCATTACCATTGTTTTGATCGCTGCATTCATTACATATGTTTACAAATAGTATGATCAAGATTATGATGGCATGTCACTTCGGAAATTATCTTTGTTATCGTTTTACCTGCTCGGGACGAGCGGAACTAAGCTTGGGGATGCCGATACGTCTCCAACGTATCGATAATTTCTTATGTTCCATGCTACATTATTGATGATATCTACATGTTTTATGCACATTATATGTCGTATTTACGCATTTTCCGGAACTAACCTATTAACAAGATGCCGAAGAGCCGATTGTCTGTTTTCTGCTGTTTTTGGTTTCAGAAATCCTAGTAAGGAAATATTCTCGGAATTGGACGAAATCAACGCCCGGGGTCCTATTTTTGCACGAAGCTTCCCGACGACCGAAGGAGAGTCGAAGTGGGGCCACGAGGTGGCGACACCACAGGGCGGCGCGGCCCAGGCCCTGGCCGCGCCGACCTATGGTGTGGGCCCCTCGTGCCGCCTCTTGACCTGCCCTTCCGCCTACTTAAAGCCTCCGTCGCGAAACCCCCAGTACCGAGAGCCACGATACGGAAAACCTTCCAGAGACGCCGCCGCCGCGAATCCCATCTCGGGGGATTCGGGAGATCGCCTCCGGCACCCTGCCGGAGAGGGGATTCATCTCCCGGAGGACTCTACACCGCCATGGTCGCCTCCGGAGTGATGAGTGAGTAGTTCACCCCTGGACCATGGGTCCATAGCAGTAGCTAGATGGTCGTCTTCTCCTAATTGTGCTTCATTGTTGGATCTTGTGAGCTGCCTAACATGATCAAGATCATCTATCTGTAATTCTATATGTTGTGTTTGTCGGGATCCGATGAATAGAGAATGCTATGTTATGGTGATTATCAATCTATTGTTTATGTGTTGTTTATGATCTTGCATGCTCTCCGTTATTAGTAGAGGCTCTGGCCAAGTTTTTGCTCTTAACTCCAAGAGGGAGTATTTATGCTCGATAGTGGGTTCATGCCTTCATTGACACCTGGGACGAGTGACGTAAAGTTCTAAGGTTGTGATATGTTGTTGCCACTAGGGATAAAACATTGATTCTATGTCTAAGGATGTAGTTGTCGATTACATTACGCACCATACTTAATGCAATTGTCTGTTGCTTTGCAACTTAATACTGAAAGGGGTTCGGATGATAACCTGAAGGTGGACTTTTTAGGCATAGATGCAGTTGGATGACGGTCTATGTACTTTGTCGTAATGCCCTGATTAGATCTCACTATATTTATCATATCATGTATATGCATTGTTATGCCCTTCTCTATTTGTCAATTGCCCGACTGTAATTTGTTCACCCAACATGCTTTTATCTTATGGGAGAGACACCTCTAGTGAACTGTGGACCCCGGTCCTATTCTTTACATCGTATACAATCTATCGCAATACTTGTTTTACTGTTTTCTTGCAAACAATCATCTTCCACACAATACGGTTAATCCTTTGTTACAGCAAGCCGGTGAGATTGACAACCTCACTGTTTCGTTGGGGCAAAGTACTTTGGTTGTGTTGTGCAGGTTCCACGTTGGCGCCGGAATCCCCGGTGTTGCGCCGCATCACATTTCGCCACCATCAACCTTCAACGTGCTTCTTGACTCCTACTGGTCCGATTAAACCTTGGTTTCTTACTGAGGGAAACTTGCCACTGTGCGCATCATACCTTCCTCTTGGGGTTCCCAACGGACGTGTACATCTACGCGCATCAACGATCGATGAAAGGGGAAATATCATCCCAAAAACACCAGAAGCAGGTTACATGGCAACACAAGCTTACATCCTCGCGTCCAGACCACCTCCTGGGGATCCGAGAGAACCATTGTTCAATATGGCAATGGCTGGAGTAGGCGTTATGGGAACAGCGTTCGCAGCAACGCCTCCCGAAGGAAATCCTAGGCAAAATAGTCCACGACCCACTGCAGCAGTACAAGATCCACCGAGAACAAGTGGGGCAAGAGACACAGCAGTTCAAGTAAGGGTGGATAGAGCGCGACAAGAAAGAAGAGAACGCCAGTATTCACCAGAAGTTGCCGACGAAGATATGTGCGGACTCCCGTGCTTTACGAGAAGAGTTCGAAAGACTCGAGTTCCAAAAGGGTTCAAGTTACCCGAGAATTTCAAGAAGTTCGACGGCCTGCAGGATCCCGAGGATTGGCTCGTAGATTACCTCGAGATGGTGAAGCTGGTAGGAGGAACCAGAGCAACAGCTATGCAAAGTATCCAAGTTCACTTGAGTGGTGCCGCAAGATCTTGGATAAAGAAACTCCCCCAGGCTCCATCGACAGCTGGGATAATTTCGAGGATATCTTCGTGAGAAATTTCCGATCCACCTGCAAGAAACCTGCGTCATTGGAGGAGCTGAGGGCCTGTCGACAGAAACATGACGAGTCGATGAGAAAATATATACAGCGGTGGAACATTATAAAAAACTCGGCAGAAGATATATCTGACGAGAGAGCAATAGATGCATTCGTGGCAGGAATTCGGCGAGGAGACTTCGTCGAGGACTTAGGGAGAACTAACCCTAAGACCATATCAGCACTCATGGAGATAGCCAATAAGTGGGCGGATGGAGAAGACGCAATATACAACAAGCGACACAGGTCGCCAGAAGAGGATCGTGGTCGAAATTATCAAAATAGAAGGCGATTTTCTCGCCAGTTCTACAACAACGATGCTCCTGGCCATATATCGGCTGGCTTTCGGGGAAATCCTGGAGGGAATAGTCGAGATGACTATCAAAGGAGTAATGAGCAACAAGGCGACAATAGAGGCGATTCTCGCGGCAACAGGCAAAATAGTGGACCAAGGTTTCAAAGACCTTATGTGTCACCCGAAGAGATGATGAACGGTCCGTGTCAAATGCATTTTTATCTCGACAACAACGGAAAAAGGCAGTCAGGACATCTCCAGAAAGACTGCCGAAATTTTCAGGCAATGTTGCGAGCCACAGGAATTGCAAATGCCCAAGCCATGAACAGAAACCCCCAGGGGCCAAGGAGCGAGATCCACCTTCCACCTCCTCCCGCAATCACGGAGGAAAATCGGCACCAGCTCAGAATAGCGGCAGCACCACACCCACCTCCATATGTTGATCCTAACTCCAATGGTGCGGTCTCGATGATTCAGAAAGCTAGGCCATCCAACAGGGCGCAGAAGGTAATCTCACGACAAGTGTTTATGGCAGAGAAGATGCCTCCACCAACAGTCGAGTACTTAAATTGGTCGGGGCAAGACATTGGCTTCACAATCGCGGACCATCCGCAGCAAGTTCCTCGACCAGGACAATCAGCACTCATCTTACCCGCAGTAATCGCTGGTTTCGACGTGTCGAGAGTTTTCATAGATGGCGGCAGCAGCTTAAACCTTATGTATGCAGATACATTGAGGAAGATGAACATATCCCTGGCAAACCTGAAACCAACTGATACACGTTTCCACGGGATCACATCAGAGAAGCCAAGTTATCCGCTAGGTAAGATCAATCTCGACGTTCAGTTTGGAACCCGAGAAAATTACAGGATAGAGAATTTGGAGTTTGAAGTTGTGGATTTCCCGTCGCAATATCACGCTCTGTTAGGACGACCAGCGTATGCCAGGTTCATGGCAGTGCCGCACTATACGTATCTGTTGTGGAGGTTGCCCGGCCCAAGGGACCTATCACAATCAAAGGAAGTTTCGCGTTATCTGATAAATGCGACAAGGATTTTCACCGACTATCAGAAACTTTCGGGATGCAAGCAGAATATACGGCGCCAAGGTTCACTGATTATGATGTGCTGCCAGAAGTAGGGAGGTCTTCGAAGAAGCCAACTTTCAACACAAACAAGGATTCAAAAGAGGTACAGATCCACCCGACAAACCCAAAGAAAACGACATCCATCGCAACAAACATGGATATCGCATAGGAAAGCGCGCTCGTCGAGTTCCTCCGTGAGCACTGGAAAATCTTCGCATGGTGTCCAGCCGACATGCCAGGAGTACCCAGGGAACTTGCCGAGCACCACCTCAACTTGGATCCTCTCGCAAGACCAATCAAGCAACCTTTGCGGCGTTTTTCGGAACCTAGCCGCAAAGCCATGTTATCGGAAATAGATCGACTCAAAGATGCTGGTTTCATCAAAGAAATATCTACAGAAGCCACATGGGTAGCTAACCCAGTGATGGTGCCGAAGAAACACACAATAGTCCTTCGCATGTGCGTCGACTTCACGTGTCTCAATAAACATTGTCCTAAGGATCACTTTCCCCTCCCAAGGATCGATCAAATCATCGACTCCACGGCAGGATGCGAACGTCTTTCCTTCTTGGATGCGTACTCCGGTTATAACCAGATCAGATTAAAAGAAGAAGATGAAGCCAAGACAGCGTTCATAACACCTTACGGCGTGTTTTGTTACAAAACAATGCCCTTTGGTTTGAAAAACGCGGGAGCAACATATCAGCGGATGATGCAGAAATGCCTAGCAACATAGATTGGAAAAAATGTGCAAGTCTACATTGACGATGTCGTGATAACATCAAAGAAAGGGACGACTCTGATCGAAGATTTGAAGGAAACCTTCGACAACCTCGACAAGTTCTGCCTCAAGTTGAACCCGACAAAGTGCTCTTTTGGAGTTCCTGCAGGAGAACTTCTCGGGTTCTTAGTATCAGCAAGGGGGATTGAAGCTAATCCCGAAAAAATCCAGGCCATCGTTACTATGAGAAAGCCAACAAAGTTGAAAGAAATACAACAGCTAACGGGGCGAGTCGCAGCTTTAAGCAGATTCGTCGCCAGGCTAGGAGAAAAGGCATTGCCGTTCTACGCACTGATCAAACAGGGAGAAAAATTTCAATGGAACGAGGAAGCAGATAGGGCCTTCGAGAACCTCAAGCGGACAATTTCGACACCACCAATCTTGGTGGCGCCTAAAGAGAAAGAACCTCTCCTCTTATACATTGCAGCCACACCTCAGGTGGTCAGCACAGCCTTAGTAGTCGAGAGAGAAGAAGAAGGAAAGCTTCATGGAGTTCAGAGGCCAGTATATTTCATCAGCGAAGTACTGTCGCCTTCGAAACAGCGGTACCCGCAATATCAGAAACTGGCGTATGGAGTATTCACGACAGCAAGAAAATTGCGACACTACTTTTCGGCGCACCCGATAATAGTGGTCAATGAAGCTCCTCTGTCAAACATATTGAACAACCCAGAAGCTACGGGTCGTGTCTCCCTTTGGGGAATAGAACTTTCCCCTCGGGACATCACGTATGAAAAAAGAAAGGCAATAAAATCGCAGGTTCTACCAGATTTCATTGCAGAGTGGATGGAGCTACAAAACACGGGGCCTCCAGATTTATCGAGAACATGGACCATGAACTTCGACGGGTCCAAACGATTGGAAGGTGCTGGAGCAGGTGTGATATTAGTATCACCTGAAGGCGATAAGTTGAAATACGTTTTACGGATGACGTTCCCAAACGCGTCTAACAACGAAGCAGAATATGAAGCTCTCATACACGGGATGAAGATGGCGAAAGCTTGCGGTGCAACCCGATTGAAAATTTTCGGCGACTCACAATTGGTGGCACAGCAAGTTATGAACCAATGTGATGCAGTCAACGAAAGTATGATAGCATACAAAGAGGTGTACAATGAGCTGGAAAAATTGTTTGACGGATGCGAGGTAAACCACATCAGCAGGCTGAGTAACAATGAAGCCGATGTTCTTGCAAACATCGGGTCACAATGTCTCGCGATTCCTCCAGGCGTGTTTTGGGAAGAGATAAGCGAGAGATCAACAAAGCCAGCGAAAACAAAGAAGGAGAAAAAAGAGAAATCCTCGAGTACCACCAAAGACCCAGTGGAAGAAGAAGAAGAACAGGAACTAGTCATGATGGTGCAAATTCCATGGATGCAGGCCTATATATCATACATCCTAAGGAAAACAATACCCGACGACCCAGTTGAAGCAAGGCGAATAATTAGGAGATCCAAAGCTTTTACTGTGGTTAAAGGGGAGTTGTACAAACGAAGCATTTCGGGCATGCTACAGAGATGTGTTACACCCGAAGAAGGAAGAATCATCCTGAAAGATGTGCACGAAGGAATATGCGGGCACCACGCGAGCAGTCGAGCTATTGCGGCCAAAGTCTTCAGAGCAGGATTTTATTGGCTAACAGCAATCGAGGACGCAAAGGAAATAGTGCGAACTTGCGACGCGTGCCAAAGATTCGCGGCAAAACCTCACTCGCCAGCAGCAGAACTTATGCCAATCCCACTGTCTTGGCCCTTTGCTCAATGGGGTCTCGACATGGTGGGAAAATTACACAAAGCTTCGCCAGGAGGATATGAGTATATGCTTGTCGCTGTCGACAAATTCACAAAGTGGATAGAAGCAAAGCCGATAAATTCACCAGACGGCGCGTCGGCGATCAAGTTCGTAAAAAGCATCGTCTTTCGATTTGGAGTCCCTCACAGCATTGTCACAGACAACGGCAACAATTTTACGTCCAAGGAGTTCAAGGCATATTGCGCAGAAGTGGGCATCAAATTGAGTTTTGCGTCTGTTGCACATCCACAAACCAACGGTCAAGTCGAGAAGGCCAATGGCATCATCTGCAATGGTATCAAGAAGCGCCTGTTAGGACCATTGGAAAAAGCTCGGCATACTTGGCCGGAGGAGTTGCCAAGCGTGTTGTGGAGTATTCGAACAACACCAAATACGGCGACACAGGAAACGCCGTTCTTTCTGGTCCATGGAGCCGAAGCAATCCTGCCGATAGAAATAGAGCATGATTCTCCAAGAGTTACAGAATATGATGAAGAAACTTCGAGAAAAGCTTTGGAAGACGATGTTGATGCACTTGATGAAGCTCGAGACGAAGTCCTGTCACGAGTCGCCAAATATCAACAGGACCTGAAAAACTACCACAGTCGACGATTGCGGACAAGATCATTCCAAGTTGGTGACCTGGTTTTACGACTTAACCAAAAAAAAGTCATGAAAAACTCGAGTCACTGATGCGCGTAAATGTACACGTCCGTTGGGAACCCCAAGAGGAAGGTATGATGCGCACAGTGGCAAGTTTTCCCTCAGAAAGAAACCAAGGTTTAATCGAACCAGGAGGAGCCAAGAAGCACGTTGAAGGTTGATGGTGGCGAAATGTGATGCGGCGCAACAACGGGGATTCCGGCGCCAACGTGGAATCTGCACAACAAAACCAAAGTACTTTGCCCCAACGAAACAGTGAGGTTGTCAATCTCACCGGCTTGCTGTAACAAAGGATTAAGCGTATCGAGTGGAAGATGATTGTTTGCAAGAAAACAGTAAAAAACAATTGCAGTAGATTGTATGCTATGTAAAGAATAGGACCGGGGTCCACAGTTCACTAGAGGTGTCTCTCCCATAAGATAAAAGCATGTTGGGTGAACAAATTACAGTCGGGCAATTGACAAATAGAGAAGGGCATAACAATGCATATACATGATATGATAAATATAGTGAGATTTAATTGGGCATTACGACAAAGTACATAGACCGCCATCCAACTGCATCTATGCCTAAAAAGTCCACCTTCGAGGTTATCATCCGAACCCCATTCAGTATTAAGTTGCAAAGCAACGAGACAATTGCATTAAGTATGGTGCGTAATGTAATCGACAACTACATCCTTAGACATAGAATCAATGTTTTATCCCTAGTGGCAACAGACACATCACAACCTTAGAACTTTACGTCACTTGTCCCAGGTGTCAATGAAGGCATGAACCCACTATCGAGCATAAATACTCCCTCTTGGAGTTAAGAGTAAAAACTTGGCCAGAGCCTCTACTAATAACGGAGAGCATGCAAGATCATAAACAACACATAAACAATAGATTGATAATCACCATAACATAGTATTCTCTATCCATCGGATCCCGACAAACACAACATATAGAATTATAGATAGATGATCTTGATCATGTTAGGCAGCTCACAAGATCCAACAATGAAGCACAATTAGGAGAAGACGACCATCTAGCTACTGCTATGGACCCATAGTCCAGGGGTGAACTACTCACTCATCACTCCGGAGGCGATCATGGCGATGAAGAGTCCTCCGGGAGATGAATCCCCTCTCCGGCAGGGTGCCGGAGGCGATCTCCTAAATCCCCCGAGATGGGATTCGCGGCGGCGGCGTCTCTGGAAGGTTTTCCGTATCGTGGCTCTCGGTACTGGGGTTTTCGCGACGGAGGCTTTAAGTAGGCGAAAGGGTAGGTCAGGGGGCGGCGCGAGGGCCCACACCACAGGCCGGCGCGGCCAGGGCCTGGGCCGCGCCGCCCTATGGTGTGGCCACCTCGTGGCCCCACTTCGACTCCCCTTCGGTCTTCTGGAAGCTTCGTGCAAAAATAGGACCCTGGGCGGTGATTTCGTCCAATTCCGAGAATATTTCGTTACTAGGATTTCTGAAACCAAAAACAGCGAGAAAACGACAAGCGGCTCTTCGGCATCTTGTTAATAGGTTAGTTCCGGAAAATGCGTAAATACGACATATAATGTGCATAAAACATGTAGGTATCATCAATAAAGTAGCATGGAACATAAGAAATTATCGATACGTTGGAGACGTATCAGCATCCCCAAGCTTAGTTCCGCTCGTCCCGAGCGGGTAAAACGATAACAAAGATAATTTCGAAGTGACATGCCATCATAATCTTGATCATACTATTTGTAAACATATGTAATGAATGCAGCGATCAAAACAAAAGTAATGACATGAGTAAACAACTGAATCATATAGCAAAGACTTTTCATGAATAGTACTTTCAAGACAAGCATCAATAAGTCTTGCATAAGAGTTAACTCGTAAAGCAATAAATCAAAGTAAAGGTATTGAAGCAACACAAAGGAAGAGTAAGTTTCAGCGGTTGCTTTCAACTTATAACATGTATATCTCATGGATATTGTCAACATAAAGTAATATAACAAGTGCAATATACAAGTATGTAAGAATCAATGCACAGTTCACACAAGTGTTTGCTTCTTAAGGTGGAGGGAGATAGGTAAACTGACTCAACAATAAAAGTAAAAGAATGGTCCTTCAAAGAGGAAAGCATCGATTGCTGTATTTGTGCTAGAGCTTTTATTTTGAAAACATGAAACAATTTTGTCAACGGTAGTAATAAAGCATATGAGTTATGTAAATTATATCTTACAAGTTGCAAGCCTCATGCATAGTATACTAATAGTGCCCGCACCTTGTCCTACTTAGCTTGGACTACCGGATCTTTGCAATGCCATGTTTCAACCAAGTGTCACAAAGGGGTACCTCCATGCCGCTTGTACAAAGGTCTAAGGAGAATGCTCGCATTTTGGATTTCTCGCTTTTGATTATTCTCAACTTAGACATCCATACCGGGACAACATGGACAACAGATAATGGACTCCTCTTAAATGCATAAGCATGTAGCAATGATTATTATTCTCATATGAGATTGAGGATATATGTCCAAAACTGAAACTTCAACCATGATTCATGGCTTTAGTTATTGGCCCAATGTTCTTCTCTAACAATTTTGCATGCTCCAACCACTAAGGTGATAGATCCTTCAGACAAGACGGACATGCATAGCAACTCACATGATATTCAACAATAGTTGATGGCGTTCCCCAGAAGCATGGTTATCGCACAACAAGCAACTTAATAAAAGATAAAGTGCATAAGTACATATTCAATACTACGATAGTTTTTAAGGCTATTTTGTCCCATGAGCTATATATTGCAAAGGTGAATGATGGAATTTTAAAGGTAGCACTCAAGCAATTTACTTTGGAATGGCGGAGAAATACCATGTAGTAGGTAGATATGGTGGACACAAATGGCATAGTGGTTGGCTCAAGGATTTTGGATGCATGAGAAGTATTCCCTCTCGATACAAGGTTTAGGCTAGCAAGGTTATTTGAAGCAAACTCAAGGATGAACCGGTGCAGCAAAACTCACATAAAAGACATATTGTAAACATTATAGGACTCTACACCGTATTCCTTGTTGTTCAAAACTCAATACTAGATATTATCTAGACCTTAGAGAGATCAAATATGCAAATCAAATTTTAGCAAGCTCTATGTATTTCTTCATTAATGGGTGCAAAGCATATGATGCAAGAGCTTAAACATGAGCACAACAATTGCCAAGTATCACATTATCCAAGACATTTTAGAATTACTACATGTAGCATTTTCCAATTCCAACCATATAACAATTTAACGAAGAAGAAACTTCGCCTTGAACATTATGAGTAAAGCCTAAGGACATATTTGTCCATATGCAACAGCGGAGCGTGTCTCTCTCCCACAAAGTGAATGCTAGGATCCATCTTATTCAAACAAAAACAAAAACAAAAACAAACCGACGCTCCAAGTAAAGAACACAAGATGTGACTGAATAAAAATATAGTTTCGGGGGAGGAACCTGATGATGTTGTCGATGAAGAAGGGGATGCCTTGGGCATCCCCAAGCTTAGACGCTTGAGTCTTCTTAAAATATGCAGGGGTGAACCACGGGGGCATCCCCAAGCTTAGAGCTTTCACTCCTCTTGATCATAGTATATCATACTCCTCTCTTGACCCTTGAAAACTTCCTTCACACCAAACTTCAAGCAAACTCATTAGAGGGTTAGTGCACAATTAATAATTCACACATTCAGAGGTGACACAAACATTCTTTACACTTCTGGACATTGCATAAAGCTACTGGACATTAATGGATCAAAGAAATAAATCCAACATAGCAAAAGAGGCAATGCGAAATAAAAGGCAGAATCTGTCAAAAACAGAACAGTCCGTAAAGACGAATTTTAAGATGGCACCAGACTTGCTCAAATGGAAAAACTCAAAACTAATGAAAGTTGCGTACATATCTGAGGATCACGCTCGTAAATTGGCAGATTTTTTAGAATTTTCTACAGAGGCCTGTGCCCAGATTCGTGACAGACAGCAATGCTGTTTCTGCGCAGCGATCCCAAATATAACATCAACTTTGACATAGAAACTTTACTTGGCACAAAAACATGATAAGGAGAGGTTGCTACAGTAGTAAACAACTTCCAAGACTCAAATATAAAACAAAGTACTGTAGTAAAAACACGGGTTGTCTCCCATAAGCGCTTTTCTTTAACGCCTTTCAGCTAGGCGCAGAAAGTGCAAATCAAGTATTATCGAGAGTAGAAGCATCAACATCATAACTTGTTCTAATAATAGAATCAAAAGGCAACTTCATTCTCTTTCTAGGGAAGTGTTCCATACCTTTCTTGAGAGGAAATTGATATTTAATATTACCTTCCCTCATATCAATAACAGCACCAACGGTTCGAAGAAAAGGTCTTCCCAACACAATAGGACAAGATGCATTGCATTCGATATCCAAGACAACAAAATCAACGGGGACAAGGTTATTGTTAACCGTAATGTGCACATTATCAATCCTCCCCAATGGTTTCTTTTTAACATTATCGGCAAGATTAACATCCAAATAACAATTCTTCAATGGTGGCAAGTCAAGCATATCATAAATCTTTTTAGGCATAACAGAAATACTTGCACCAAGATCACATAAAGCATTACATTCTAAGTCATTGAATTTCATTTTAATGATGGGCTCCCAACCATCTTCTAACTTTCTAGGAATAGAAGTTTCAAGTTTTAGTTTCTCTTCTCTAGCTTTTATGAGAGCATTTGTAATATGTTTTGTAAAGGCTAAATTTATAGCACTAGCATTGGGACTTTTAGCAAGTTTTTGTAAGAACTTTATAACTTCAGAGATGTGGCAATCATCAAAATCTAAATCATTATGAGCTACAGCAATGGGATCATTGTTCCCAAGGTTGGAAAAAATTTCAGCAGTTTTATCACAAGCGGTTTCAGCGAGTTTTAGCAATTTCAGGCAGTTTTGTTCGCTTTGCACTAGGAGTAGAAACATTGCCAACACCAATTATTTTACCATTGATAGTAGGAGGTGCAGCAACATGTGAAGAATTAGCATTACTAGTGGTGGTAATAGTCCAGACTTTAGCTACATTATTCTCTTTAGCTAGTTTTTCATTTTCTTCTCTATCCCACCTAGCACGCAATTCAGCCATTAATCTTATATTCTCATTAATTCTAACTTGGATGGCATTTGCTGTAGTAGTAATCTTATTATCAATATCATTATTAGGCATAACTTTCAAATTTAAAAGATTAACATCAGAGGCAAGTCTATCAACTCTAGAAGCAATAATATCAATTTTATCAAGCTTTTCCTCAACAGATTTGTTAAAAGCAGTTTGTGTACTAATAAATTCTTTAAGCGTAGCTTCAAGACCAGAGGGTACACTCCTATTATTGTTGTAAGAATTCCCATAAGAATTACCATAACCATTACCATTAGCAGAAGGATATGGCCTATAGTTATTACCAGAGTTGTTCCTATAAGCATTGTTGTTGAAATTATTATTTTTAATGAAATTCACATCAACATTTTCTTCTTGAGCAACCAATGAAGCTAAAGGAACATTATTTGGATCAACATTAGATCTACCATTCACAAGCATGGACATAATCACATCAATCTTATCACTCAAGGAAGAGGTTTCTTCAACAGAATTTACCTTCTTACCTTGTGGAGCTCTTTCCATGTGCCATTCAGAGTAATTTATCATCATATCATCAAGAAGTTTTGTAGCCGCCCCCAATGTGATGGACATAAAGGTACCTCCAGCAGCTGAATCCAATAAATTCCGCGAAGAAAAATTTAGTCCTGCATAGAAGGTTTGGATGATCATCCAAGTAGTCAGTCCATGGGTTGGGCAATTCTTTACCAAAGTTTTCATTCTCTCCCATGCTTGAGCAACATGTTCAGTATCTAATTGCTTAAAATTCATTATGCTACTTCTCAAAGATATAATTTTAGCGGGAGGATAATATCTACCAATAAAAGCATCCTTGCATTTAGTCCATGAATCAATACTATTCTTAGGCAAAGATAGCAACCAATCTTTAGCTCTTCCTCTTAACGAGAAAGGAAAAACTTTCAATTTAATAATATCACCATCTACATCCTTATACTTTTGCATTTCGCAAAGTTCAACAAAATTATTGAGATGGGCAGCAGCATCATCAGAACTAACACCAGAAAATTGATCTCTCATAACCAAGTTCGAGTAAAGCGAGGTTTAATTTCAAAGAATTCTGCTGTAGTAGCAGGTGGAGCAATAGGTGTGCATAGGAAATCATTATTATTTGCATTTGTGAAGTCACACAACTTAGTATTTTCAGGGGTATTCATTTTAGCAACAATAAATAAAACAAACTAGATAAAGTAAATGCAAGTAACTAATTTTTTTGTGTTTTCGATATAGTGAGCAAGACAGTAAAACTAGCAACTATTTTTTTGTGTGTTTTGTTTAGGTGCAGCAAACAAAGTAGTAAATAAAATAAAGCAAGACAAAAACAAAGTAAAGAGATTGAGAAGTGGAGACTCCCCTTGCAGCGTGTCTTGATCTCCCCGGCAACGGCGCCGGAAAACGAGGCTTGATGCGCGTAAATGTACACGTCCGTTGGGAACCCCAAGAGGAAGGTATGATGCGCACAGTGGCAAGTTTTCCCTCGGAAAGAAACCAAGGTTTAATCGAACCAGGAGGAGCCAAGAAGCACGTTGAAGGTTGATGGTGGCGAAATGTGATGCGGCGCAACAACGAGGATTCCGGCGCCAACGTGGAATCTGCACAACAAAACCAAAGTACTTTGCCCCAACGAAACGAGTGAGGTTGTCAATCTCACCGGCTTGCTGTAACAAAGGATTAAGCGTATCGAGTGGAAGATGATTGTTTGCAAGAAAACGAGTAAAGAACAATTGCGGTATATTGTATGCTATGTAAAGAATAGGACCGGGGTCCACGAGTTCACTAGAGGTGTCTCTCCCATAAGATAAAAGCATGTTGGGTGAACAAATTACAGTCGGGCAATTGACAAATAGAGAAGGGCATAACAATGCATATACATGATATGATAAATATAGTGAGATTTAATTGGGCATTACGACAAAGTACATAGACCGCCATCCAACTGCATCTATGCCTAAAAAGTCCACCTTCGAGGTTATCATCCGAACCCCATTCGGTATTAAGTTGCAAAGCAACAGACAATTGCATTAAGTATGGTGCGTAATGTAATCGACAACTACATCCTTAGACATAGAATCAATGTTTTATCCCTAGTGGCAACAGCACATCACAACCTTAGAACTTTCGTCACATCGTCCCAGGTGTCAATGAAGGCATGAACCCACTATCGAGCATAAATACTCCCTCTTGGAGTTAAGAGTAAAAACTTGGCCAGAGCCTCTACTAATAACGGAGAGCATGCAAGATCATAAACAACACATAAACAATAGATTGATAATCACCATAACATAGTATTCTCTATCCATCGGATCCCAACAAACACAACATATAGAATTACAGATAGATGATCTTGATCATGTTAGGCAGCTCACAAGATCCAACAATGAAGCACAATTAGGAGAAGACGACCATCTAGCTACTGCTATGGACCCATAGTCCAGGGGTGAACTACTCACTCATCACTCCGGAGGCGATCATGGCGATGAAGAGTCCTCCGGGAGATGAATCCCCTCTCCGGCAGGGTGCCGGAGGCGATCTCCCGAATCCCCGAGATGGGATTCGCGGCGGCGGCGTCTGCGGAAGGTTTTCCGTATCGTGGCTCTCGGTGCTGGGGTTTTCGCGACGGAGGCTTTAAGTAGGCGAAAGGGTAGGTCGGGGGCTGCGCGAGGGGCCCACACCACAGGCCGGCGCGGCCGGGGCCCGGGCCGCGCCGCCTATGGTGTGGCCACCTCGTGGCCCCACTTCGACTCCCCTTCGGTCTTCGGAAGCTTCGTGCAAAAATAGGACCCCGGGCGGTGATTTCGTCCAATTCCGAGAATATTTCGTTACTAGGATTTCTGAAACCAAAAACAGCGAGAAAACGACAAGCGGCTCTTCGGCATCTTGTTAATAGGTTAGTTCCAGAAAATGCGTAAATACGACATATAATGTGCATAAAACATGTAGGTATCATCAATAAAGTAGCATGGAACATAAGAAATTATCGATACGTTGGAGACGTATCAGTCACCATGGCTAGGACCTTAAGTCACAGAAGTAATCGAAGGAGGAGCATACAGAATCAAAGACAAGAAGACGGGGATTGCCGAGCCAAATCCTTGGAACGTGGCGCAGCTCAGGCGTTTTTACGCCTAGATGTCGAAATATAGTATACTTTGTAAACATACAATGTACTAAAACGCCCGCGAGTTTTCAGACGCACTCTTTTCTTTTTTCGGGGCACCGAGTGGGGCCGGAAAAGGTTTTTAATGAGGCGGGCTCGCGGTGCTGCAATATAATAAAAATAGTGGAGATATACTTCTTATTCGTCGACACACTTGGGGGCTCCACACCTTCAAATCTCAAAATACGTACAATACAGACAAACTAGACTTACCGAAATATTTCGCCTTGGTACAATAATACCTCGCCAGTATATTTCATCAGCGAAGTACTGTCGCCTTCGAAACAGCGGTACCCGCAATATCAGAAACTGGCGTATGGAGTATTCACGACAGCAAGAAAATTGCGACACTACTTTTCGGCGCACCCGATAATAGTGGTCAATGAAGCTCCTCTATCAAACATATTGAACAACCCAGAAGCTACGGGTCGTGTCTCCCTTTGGGGAATAGAACTTTCCCCTCGGGACATCACGTATGAAAAAAGAAAGGCAATAAAATCGCAGGTTCTACCAGATTTCATTGCAGAGTGGATGGAGCTACCAAACACGGGGCCTCGAGATTTATCGAGAACTTGGACCATGAACTTCGACGGGTCCAAACGATTGGAAGGTGCTGGAGCAGGTGTGATATTAGTATCACCTGAAGGCGATAAGTTGAAATACGTTTTACGGATGACGTTCCCAAACGCGTCTAACAACGAAGCAGAATATGAAGCTCTCATACACGGGATGAAGATGGCGAAAGCTTGAAGTGCAACCCGATTGAAAATTTTCGGCGACTCACAATTGGTGGCACAGCAAGTTATGAACCAATGTGATGCAGTCAACGAAAGTATGATAGCATACAAAGAGGTGTACAATGAGCTGGAAAAATTGTTTGACGGATGCGAGGTAAACCACATCAGCAGGCTGAGTAACGATGAAGCCGATGTTCTTGCAAACATCGGGTCACAATGTCTCGCGATCCCTCCAGGCGTGTTTTGGGAAGAGATAAGCGAGAGATCAACAAAGCCAGCGAAAACAAAGAAGGAGAAAAAAGAGAAATCCTCGAGTACCACCAAAGACCCAGTGGAAGAAGAAGAAGAACAGGAACTAGTCATGATGGTGCAAATTCCATGGATGCAGGCCTATATATCATACATCCTAAGGAAAACAATACCCGACGACCCGAGTTGAAGCAAGGCGAATAATTAGGAGATCCAAAGCTTTTACTCGTGGTAAAGGGGAGTTGTACAAACGAAGCATTTCGGGCGTACTACAGAGATGTGTTACACCCGAAGAAGGAAGAATCATCCTGAAAGATGTGCACGAAGGAATATGCGGGCACCACGCGAGCAGTCGAGCTATTGCGGCCAAAGTCTTCAGAGCAGGATTTTATTGGCTAACGAGCAATCGAGGACGCAAAGGAAATAGTGCGAACTTGCGACGCGTGCCAAAGATTCGCGGCAAAACCTCACTCGCCAGCAGCAGAACTTATGCCAATCCCACTGTCTTGGCCCTTTGCTCAATGGGGTCTCGACATGGTGGGAAAATTACACAAAGCTTTGCCAGGAGGATATGAGTATATGCTTGTCGCTGTCGACAAATTCACAAAGTGGATAGAAGCAAAGCCGATAAATTCACCAGACGGCGCGTCGGCGATCAAGTTCGTAAAAAGCATCGTTTTTCGATTTGGAGTCCCTCACAGCATTGTCACGGCACAACGGCAGCAATTTTACGTCCAAGGAGTTCAAGGCATATTGCGCAGAAGTGGGCATCAAATTGAGTTTTGCGTCTGTTGCACATCCACAGACCAACGGTCAAGTCGAGAAGGCCAATGGCATCATCTGCAACGGTATCAAGAAGCGCCTGTTAGGACCATTGGAAAAAGCTCGGCATACTTGGCCGGAGGAGTTGCCAAGCGTGTTGTGGAGTATTCGAACAACACCAAATACGGCGACACAGGAACGCCGTTCTTTCGGTCCATGGAGCCGAAGCAATCCTGCCGATAGAAATAGAGCATGATTCTCCAAGAGTTACAGAATATGATGAAGAAACTTCGAGAAAAGCTTTGGAAGACGATGTTGATGCACTTGATGAAGCTCGAGACGAAGTCCTGTCACGAGTCGCCAAATATCAACAGGACCTAAAAAACTACCACAGTCGACGATTGCGGCCAAGATCATTCCAAGTTGGTGACCTGGTTTTACGACTTAACCAAAAAAAGTCATGAAAAACTCGAGTCACCATGGCTAGGACCTTACATCGTCACAGAAGTAATCGAAGGAGGAGCATACAGAATCAAAGACAAGAAGACGGGGATTGCCGAGCCAAATCCTTGGAACGTGGCGCAGCTCAGGCGTTTTTACGCCTAGATGTCGAAATATAGTATACTTTGTAAACATACAATGTACTGAAACGCCCGCGAGTTTTCAGACGCACTCTTTTCCTTTTTCGGGGCACCGAGTGGGGCCGGAAAAGGTTTTTAATGAGGCGGGCTCGCGGTGCTACAATATAATAAAAATAGTGGAGATATACTTCTTATTCGTCGACACACTTGGGGGCTCCACACCTTCAAGTCTCAAAATACGTACAATACAGACAAACTAGACTTACCGAAATATTTCGCCTTGGTACAATAATACCTCGCCAAATACATAAATCGGAAGCTAGTAATTTTAAATATAGTATACACGTCAAAAATCTCATTGCTTTGGTCCAAGAACCTTGCAACAAAAATATAGAACTTCGACACTAAGATACTCGAGGGCTTGCAGTCCATCAAGATGTCTTATTACAACAGAAGGAGAAATCTTCGAAAAAGAAAAAACAGTACAAACTCTAGCCAAAAGGCTCGGGGGCTCCAACAATATAGAGCACTTTGCAATATACAACAAATTTCTTCGACAAGGTTTTGCAATATGGAACAAATCAGTCAAAACCTAAAATACTATCTATTGACAAGCCTCTGGTTGTTTTATGCTCAGCATAAGATCCCTTGACGAAGAATTCTGAGTCCATCCGAAGAAGCTCATCTATCATCGACTCGGCCACGGGAGTCACCATCTCATTGATTGTGTCAATATCATTCTTCCGCCGCGATTTTTCGCCGGGCAATCAACGACAATCTTCGTCAGGTCTAATTTTGGATGGCAAATATTTATCATAATCATGGCGAATCTTGCCCCAGCAGTCAATTGAGCTCGCACAAAATTATGAATACGAGGAGCATCTCTGAATGTCTCCAGCAATTTAGGAAGAGTTTTAGGAACCTCATTTCGAGGAAACAAAGTCTTGAAAACAAGGGTTAATGTTGTCGAGCAAAAATTGAGAAATTCGCGCACTTGGCAAGCACGATCTTGGAACCTGACAATCTGCTGGGTTCGTTCAGGGGTGGCCCAGAATAAACAGCCATGGTTAAGGGAAAGATTGACAAGAAGATTCGTTCTCTCGTTCACTCTTCGATCTTCGGCGGCAGCATCAAGAACTGGGCCTATTAGGCAACAAGGCAAGAAACTTGGAAGAAGGCACAGCAAAATAAAGAGGAGGCATTGTGAGGTTGGAAAACATACCTAACATATCCGTGCTAGCTTCTAACATTAGCTCGAGCATGCTATTTTCTCGGGTAGTAGCTCCTTTTGCTTCCAATACAGCAGTATCTTTGGAAACCATAGCCTCTTGGGCTTGTTGAAGAGCAAGTTTCTCTTGTTCAGACGCTTTCCGAGATTGTTCCATGAGCATAAGTGATTGCTTCTTCGTGGACTGGAGTTGTTGTCGAAGCTCTTCCAAATCTTCGGCCGAACTCTTACTCGAAGAATTCTCAATAAATTCAACAGAGACAGGGGTTTTCTTCAAATGAGACGAAGGAAAAACCTCGGAAGGACCAGGAGTTGCCGTATAGTTGTCAAAAATCAACTGAAAACAGAAATTTCGACATCAATTATCGAGCAAAGATAGATTTCCATTCATTCTCATAATATGTACATGTCTATTACAAAAGAAGGACCTCTAGAGAACTACTGGAGCAATCATCGCCAAGAACACTACGGCGACAATGCCAAAAGGGGGAGATAAAACTAGAAAAGAAAAAAGCAAAGTGGTCTACTTGACCTCCGGCTTTGAAGAACTCGGAGCAGGTGCTGGTTTATATCCCAGATGTCAACACCCGGATTTTTAAGTCCGGATGCCTATTATGTCATTCATCGCAATCCCAGGAATATTGTTGTTGCGAGACATAACAGTTGATACCATAAGTCATCATTCATTACATACCATCATGGTCTTACAAAAGGGGATCACATGATCCAATATTACACCAATAGTTGATCTATTGATCAACGAACAACATAGTAGCGGAAGCGTAATAGGAGTGGACTATCTATTCCACAGGCCAACGCTTGACGTCAGGCGACTCCTAGTTGTTGTAGACGTCCTGCTGACCGTCGTCCTCATACTGTTGCTCTTCTTCATATTCTGGCCATTTGAATAGCCAGGGACACAGCCGTGAGTACTTTAAAGTACTCGCAAACTAATACCAAAGTAATCACTAACTATTTTAAAGAAAGGGTGCTAAGCTCTAGTTTTATTTGCATAAAGCCAATTTTAGTTCATAATCATTTCATATAGACTATTCATAAGTTAACTAACTCAAGTGGGAACATTAGTGTCATTCCCACAACTCAGTTGTGATTCACCATTACTCAGTATTCACCATTATTCATCATTCACCATTCATATTCCAGATTCTAATACTGGAAACTAGATGGCCTTTCCAACCGTCCGTATCCGTGGACACGGCTATTCGAATAGGTTTACACTCTGCAGAGGTTGCACACTTGTGCCACAATATTTGATTTCATCCGTCGGGATTTCCCCGAATCATCGTATCACGATGACGCGGATCATCAACCATAACCTTTCATTTACTAACCCTAGTATGAGCACCTCTCCCCATGAGCTTCGCCTCCCAGTGAAGACCAACTGTCAACCTGGGAACTGCACAGGGCTTGGCCGGACAATTCACCTCAGTTCACCTCATTTCTCAACAACGGAGGCAGCCTCGGCATAACCCCTATGATGTGTGTTCAGAGGGAACCCATACTAATGTTGGAGATATGCCCAAGAGGCAATAATAAATGGTTATTATATATCTTTATGTTTATGATAATGTTTATATACCATGCTATAATTGTATTAACCGAAACATTGATACATGTGTGATATGTAAACAACAAAGAGTCCCTAGTAAGCCTCTAACTAGCTTGTTGATTAATAGATGATTAGTTTCATAATCATGAACATTGGATGTTATTAATAACAAGGTTATATCATTATATGAATGATGTAATGGACACACCCAATTAAGCGTAGCATAAGATCACGTCATTAAGTTATTTGCTATAAGCTTTCGATACATAGTTACCTAGTCCTTTTGACCATGAGATCATGTAAATCACTTATATCGGAAAGGTACTTTGATTACATCAAACGCCACTGCGTAAATGGGTGGTTATAAAGGTCGGATTAAGTATCCGGAAAGTATGAGTTGAGGCATATGGATCAACAGTGGGATTTGTCCATCCCGATGACGGATAGATATACTCTGGGCCCTCTCGGTGGAATGTCGTCTAAATAGCTTGCAAGCATATGAATGGTTCATAAGAGACCACATACCACGGTACGAGTAAAGAGTACTTGTCAAGAGACGAGGTTGAACAAGGTATAGAGATACCGATGATCAAACCTCGGACAAGTAAAATATTGCGTGACAAAGGGAATCGGTATCGTATGTGAATGGTTCATTCGATCACTAAGTCATCGTTGAATATGTGGGAGCCATTATGGATCTCCAGATCCCACTATTGGTTATTGGTCGGAGAGAGGTCTCAACCATGTCTACATAGTTCACGAACCATAGGGTGACACACTTAAGGTTTGATGTCGTTTAAGTAGATATGAAATAAGGAATGGAGTTCGAAGTTTTGTTCGGAGTCTCGGATGGGATCCAGGACATCACGAGGAGGTCCGGAATGGTCCGGAGAATAAGATTCATATATAGGAAGTCATATTCCAAGTTTGGAAATGATCCGGTGCATTTATGGCAGGTTCTAGAAGGTTCTAGAAAAGTCCGGAAGAAATCACCATGGAAAGTGGAGTCCCGGAGGGACTCCACCTTGCATGGCCAGCCAACCCTAAAGGGGAGGAGTCCAAGGTGGACTCCCCAAGGGTGGCCGGCCAACCCCCCAAGGAAGGGGTGGGAGTCCCACCTTGAGTGGGATTCCCCCCTTGGGTAGGTTTTGTCCCTATGGAAGGTTTTGGTTTCGGGTCTTATTCGAAGACTTGGATACCAACACTTGGGGATTTCCACCTATATAATGAGGAGGAGAGGGAGGGGGCTGCCTACACTTGGCCGCACCACCTAGGGCTGCCCATGGCCGGCGCCCTAGCCACCCCCTCTCCCAAACCCTAGCCTCTCCTCCTCCACCACTTCTCCCGCATACGCTTAGGCGAAGCCCTGCCGGAGTTCTCCACCACCACCGCCACCACGCCGTCGTGCTGTCGGGATTTCGAGGAGGATCTACTACTTCCGCTGCCCGCTGGAACGGGGAGAAGGACGTCGTCTTCATCAACACCGAACGTGTGACCGAGTACGGAGGTGCTGCCCGATTGTGGCACCGTGATCAAGATCTTCTATGCGCTTTTGAAAGCGGCAAGTGATCGTCTACCGCAGCAACAAGAGCCTACTCTTATAGGCTTTGGAAATCTTCAAGGGTGAGTCTCGATCATCCCCTCGTTGCTTCCGTCTTCTAGATTGCATCTTGGCTTGGATTGCGTTCTCGCGGTAGGAAATTTTTTGTTTTCTATGCAACGAATCCCTACAGTGGTATCAGAGCCGTGTCTATGCATAGATGGTTGCACGAGTAGAACACAATGGTTTTGTGGGCGTTGATGCTTATGTTGTCTTTAGTTTGAGTACTTTGCATCTTTGTGGCATAGTGGGATGAAGCGGCTCGGGCTAACTTTACATGACCGCGTTCATGAGATTTGCTCCACGCTCGACATGCAACTTGTATTGCATAAGTGGCTTGGCGGGTGTCTGTCTCTCCTACTATAGCGAAGATTCAATTTACTCTTCTATTGACAACACTAGTATCACCGTTGTGGTTCATGTTCGTAGGTAGATTAGATCTCACTCGAAAACCCTAAACCACGTAAAATATGCAAACCAAATTAGAGACGTCTAACTTGTTTTTGCAGGGTTTGGTGATGTGATATGGCCATGATGTGATGATGAATATGTATGAGATGATCATTATTGTATTGTGGCAACCGGCAGGAGCCTTATGGTTGTCTTTAAATTTCATGTTGAGTAGTACTTCAAAATAGTTGTAATAGTTGCTACATGAGGTGAACAACCATGAAGATGGCGCCATGGACCTTGACGCTACGCCGACGATGATGGAGATCATGCCCGTTGATGATGGAGATCATGTCCGTGCTTTGGAGATAAAGATCGAAGGCGCAAAGACTAAAGGGCCATATCATATCACATATGAATTGCATGTGATGTTAATCCTTTATGCATCTTATTTTGCTTAGATCGCGATGGTAGCATTATAAGATGATCCCTCACATTAATATCAAGATAATAAAGTGTTCTCCCCTCGTATGCACCGTTGATATAGTTCGTCGTTTCGAAGCATCTCGTGATGATCGGATGTGATAGACTCAACGTTCACATACAACGGGTGTAAGCCATGTTGCACACGCGGAATACTTGGGTTTGCTTGACGAGCCTAGCATGTACAGACATTGCCTCGGGACAACGGAAACCGAAAGGTTGAACACGAGTCATATGGATGATATGATCAACATGTTGATGTTCACCATTGAAGCTACATCATCTCACGTGATGATCGGTTTTGGTGTAGTGGATCTGGATCGTGTACCACTTAACAACTATGAGGGATGTTGTATTAAGTGGGAGTTCATTAGTAATTAGATTAAAACATGAACTAATTATCATAAACATAGGCTGAGTAGTATTTTGAATTAATTTGTAGTATTGGCATCCGTTTTTCTACCAAGCGCTAGTCTTGTAATTGAGATAGAAATACTGTTAAAATCTGACAAGAAACTTTACGGACTGGTACCGTATTGTTAAAGAATCAAGAAATGATTAAGTCCTATTGCAAACTTTTAGTAAACCTCACATTGTTGATTCAAAGAGCTATGGTTTCAATTAGTACCTAAAGTCATCTTGTCTCCGTGAAACTTGAAGTTCAAATCTGTTTGAAAAGTAAGGAGCTGAAAATTTAGTTTTCAGAAATAAGCGAGGTATGAGATATATGTGATATCTAAGACCTTGTTGCAAGATGATAGAATATAATTTGGTGAGACTACATAAACTCATAAGTTTTATGGGAATGTATGAAGGTTGAAGACGCCAGGCGTCCCAATTCTCCAACTTTTGGGGCACTAACGATATTCGCATATCCATGAAGTGATCGTCCTTAGTATGCACCGTTGCTAAGACTCGTCGTTTCGAAGCATCTCGTTATGATCGGGTGTTATAGATTCTACGTGTGCATACAATCGGGTGCAAGCCAGATTTGCACATGCGAATACTGAGGTTAAACTTTACGAGCCTAGCATGTACAGACATGGTCTCGGAAAAGTCGTCATGATATGATGGATAAAATTATGAGTGAAACTGTTCATCATATTACAAAGTTACTAATAGTGAAATCTGAAACACTTGTCATATGATGATCAACTTCAAAGTAAGAATCTCAAGGTTATTGGTATTTGATCAACAAACCTAGAAGTTATTGATGTTGAAGTGTTTTTCTGAATAATGAGGAAAGCTAAAAGAGAAACTACAAAAGATTATTGGCAGAAAGAAAGAAAGAAAAGACTAGAAAGTCTAGCTCAGGTGTATATAAATGATATACATGTTATGGATGTATTCCTCGTTTGGTCACACAATAAAATTCTTGGGTATTTGTACCATATTGGTTGGTATGAAGTGTCATACAAAACAACGCAATACAAGAATACAATGGCCTAAGTGACTGACAAGGAATATGATAGGTATGCATGTCTGGAACAAAAATAAAGTGTTATTATGTTCATCGTTGGCATTCTATCTAGCCCTTAGAATTTATAATAAAGAACTTAATAATTGTTATTTTGCTCTGGTCAAATGAAAACAATGAGTTGTTCAAATTGTGACATTACTCCATGTACAATGGATAAGTTATTATAAATCTTAATGGTGAAACACACACACACATAATACTGACGCTAAAATGCCATAAGGCAAATGATTTGAATTCCACTTATTTGTGGAACCGCCATTTAGGTCATGTTAGAAAGGAACGCATGAAGGAACTCCATGCAAATGGATTTTTGGAGTCATTTGATTTTTGAATCGTTTGGCGCTTGCAAATCTTTTCTAAAAGAGAATGACTGAAATACCGTTCATAGGCCAAGAGTTGAACGGGCAACTAACTTAGTGGAAACATACATGATGATATATGTGGTTCACTGGGCATAGTTGTGTGCGGGAGATTCTTCTACTTTATGAAAACTTCCAACAATGAATTGAGTATATATGTAGATATATTCGATAAGGAAGAAGTTTGAAACATTTGAATGGATTCAAATAAATTTCAGCATGAAGTGGAAATCATCGTAATAGAAAAGTCAAATATCTATGATTGGATCATAGTGGAAATATTTGAATTACGAGTTTTAGCGAACATCTAAGAGAGTTATGAAGTTGTTCTACAACTCACGTTTCTTGGAGTATCATAGTGATGATGGAGTATCCGAGAGATGTATCCAAACCTTGTTGGATCAATGATGAGATAAAATATTGATGCCATTATATTTTTGTGGATTATGCTTTAGAGACTACCGCTTTTACACTTGAATAGAGCATCATCATGATCCGTTGAAATGACACCATACGAGTTATGGCATGGGTATGAACCCTAATAGTCCATTCTTAAATTTTGGTATGCATAGCATAAGGTGAACCAAAATCGGATGAATGTCTTTGTGGGTTATCCCAAAGAATTAATTGGGAATTCTTTCCACTATGGAGACAAAGACAAAAGTGTTTGTCGATGTTTCTTACTTATTTCCAAGAAATTGTTTTTAGCGAAGTATTTGAGTGGGAGGACAATAGAACTTGATAAGGTTTATGAATCGAGCATAATGATCGGAGTAGCGTAGCATCGGAATTAGTTCGGAAGCGGCCACGACGATCATGGCTCCCATGTCTACAAAATGTTATAGTCATGGAGATCAAAGTACTTATTGAACCTTGTAGGTATGATTTACTTTGTGATCAAATAAATGATTTGTGAACAAAGGATTGTTTTTGAACAATGATAAACCAACTACAAACAAAGAAGTTATGATGGGCCCTGACTCCGTTAAAATGGCTATACGCCATAAAATCCAAGATAGATGAATACTTTTTTAAAGTAAATGGATCTATAAAATTGATGAACTTGGATGGAATATCCTTGAATAAGCTCGATTTTTGTTTACGACAAAGTTCAAAGAGTTGACTATGATAAGATTAGATCTTCCGTAGCAATGCTTATAGTCTATGTGGATTATTCTAGTAATCGCTACATATTTCTTTCATGAGATATGATAGTAGGATGGCAAAATACATTACTTAACAGATGTGTGTATTAAAGGTGTATACAAGATACAACCAATTGTTTTGCTAGTCCGTGGAATACTAGATAGGTATACGAACTTCAATTGGATGAAGTGAGTATAGCGGAGTTGGAATCTTCACCGGATGAAATAGTCAAAGAGTTTTGGATTTCATCAGAAACGATGAAGATGCTTGCATTTGCAAGAAATTAAGTGGGAGCGCTGAGACATATTTATAATACTTTATGTAGATGACATATAGTTGGATATAAATGATGTAATTATATACTTGATTATAAAAGGTTTCATTGAGTATTAACTTCAATGAAAGAATATGGACTGAAACATATTTAGTGTCAAGATCTATGAAGATAGATTGAAACACATAAATAAGTTTAAGTCAAAGTACATAGAAAGGATATTGAAGTAGTTCAATATAGAAATATTAAGAAAATGTTCTTGTCATGTGAAGTTTTAACAAGACTTGAGTGTATCTGACACTCAATGAGTAAAAACACATGAGTGATTTTAGATCACAATTAATATGTACACAATCAGATGACCTGAGCTCTAAAAGTTAGGAGCATATACCAGAATGATTCATGTGATGATCATTGACAAACAGTAAGAATATCCATGTGTGCTTTAGAAGAACCAAGGATATATATATATAGTTTTATATGGGTAATGACAAACAAAATCGCTGTAAAGTGTTGCACCGATATTAGTCATATATAAAAATAAATTTCAATCTCAATTAGGCTAAGTGTTATTAAAAAAAGTAGCACAATGCTAGATTTAGAAGAGTTCTAAATATTGTGATGGATTCTACAAAAGAAGGCAGAGTATGTCATTGTTTTGACAATGATTGAGGATGTTGAGTCAAGAAGTTCTTTGAGAACTTGGTGTAGTTCCGATAGTGTCAGAACTTTGAAGCTATATTGTGTGTGACAATATTAGTGACATATTTCAGACCGCGGAATTAAGGTTCCACCGAGAAGACCAAACATATTTAATGCCGACTCATTTGGAAAATGAGTGATGCGTGAAGACGCAAATGAATTGCAAAATACATACGTTTACGAGTGTGTCAGAACCGTTGACTAAAACCTCTCCCGTGAGCAAAACATGATAAAGCACCAGAAGGCCAAGGTGTTATATCTTTACATATGTAAACTAGATTATTGACTCTAGTGCAAGTGGTAGACTGTTGGAGATATGCCCAAGAGGCAATAATAAATGGTTATTATATATCTTTGTGTTTATGATAATGTTTATATACCATGCTATAATTGTATTAACCGAAACATTGATACATGTGTGATATGTAAACAACAAAGAGTCCCTAGTAAGCCTCTAACTAGCTTGTTGATTAATAGATGATTAGTTTCATAATCATGAACATTGGATGTTATTAATAACAAGGTTATATCATTATATGAATGATGTAATGGACACACCCAATTAAGCGTAGCATAAGATCACGTCATTAAGTTATTTGCTATAAGCTTTCGATACATATTTACCTAGTCCTTTTGACCATGAGATCATGTAAATCACTTATACCGGAAAGGTACTTTGATTACATCAAACGCCACTGCGTAAATGGGTGGTTATAAAGGTGGGATTAAGTATCCGGAAAGTATGAGTTGAGGCATATGGATCAACGAGTGGGATTTGTCCATCCCGATGACGGATAGATATACTAGGGGCCCTCTCGGTGGAATGTCGTCTAAATAGCTTGCAAGCATATGAATGGTTCATAAGAGACCACATACCACGGTACGAGTAAAGAGTACTTGTCAAGAGACGAGGTTGAACAAGGTATAGAGATACCGATGATCAAACCTCGGACAAGTAAAATATCGCGT
This sequence comes from Lolium rigidum, assembly GCF_022539505.1. Taxonomy (NCBI): domain Eukaryota; kingdom Viridiplantae; phylum Streptophyta; class Magnoliopsida; order Poales; family Poaceae; genus Lolium; species Lolium rigidum. Next base: position 38,046,801 of record NC_061513.1, on the reverse strand, counting down.
GACAAAGGGAATCGGTATCGTATGTGAATGGTTCATTCGATCACTAAGTCATCGTTGAATATGTGGGAGCCATTATGGATCTCCAGATCCCACTATTGGTTATTGGTCGGAGAGAGGTCTCAACCATGTCTACATAGTTCACGAACCGTAGGGTGACACACTTAAGGTTTGATGTCGTTTAAGTAGATATGAAATAAGGAATGGAGTTCGAAGTTTTGTTCGGAGTCTCGGATGGGATCCAGGACATCACGAGGAGGTCCGGAATGGTCCGGAGAATAATATTCATATATAGGAAGTCATATTCCAAGTTTGGAAATGATCCGGTGCATTTATGGCAGGTTCTAGAAGGTTCTAGAAAAGTCCGGAAGAAATCACCATGGAAAGTGGAGTCCCGGAGGGACTCCACCTTGCATGGCCAACCAACCCTAAAGGGGAGGAGTCCAAGGTGGACTCCCCAAGGGTGGCCGGCCAACCCCCCAAGGAAGGGGTGGGAGTCCCACCTTGAGTGGGATTCCCCCCTTGGGTAGGTTTTGTCCCTATGGAAGGTTTTGGTTTCGGGTCTTATTCGAAGACTTGGATACCAACACTTGGGGATTTCCACCTATATAATGAGGAGGAGAGGGAGGGGGCTGCCTACACTTGGCCGCACCACCTAGGGCTGCCCATGGCCGGCGCCCTAGCCACCCCCTCTCCCAAACCCTAGCCTCTCCTCCTCCACCACTTCTCCCGCATACGCTTAGGCGAAGCCCTGCCGGAGTTCTCCACCACCACCGCCACCACGCCGTCGTGCTGTCGGGATTTCGAGGAGGATCTACTACTTCCGCTGCCCGCTGGAACGGGGAGAAGGACGTCGTCTTCATCAACACCGAACGTGTGACCGAGTACGGAGGTGCTGCCCGATTGTGGCACCGTGATCAAGATCTTCTACGCGCTTTTGCAAGCGGCAAGTGATCGTCTACCGCAGCAATAAGAGCCTACTCTTATAAGCTTTGGAAATCTTCAAGGGTGAGTCTCGATCATCCCCTCGTTGCTTCTGTCTTCTAGATTGCATCTTGGCTTGGATTGCGTTCTCGCGGTAGGAAATTTTTTGTTTTCTATGCAACGAATCCCTACAACTAAGATACATAAACTTCTAGTTAAGCCCTACCCATAATCAGGTATTGTGGGGGTACTCAATTATTGGAAAGGTATCGCATCCAAACCAACATTAGTTTTTAATCAAAAATCACTATCTTCTCTTGGTCTTATTCACCTTCAAAATTCCTTGCATAATTTCATCATCATCATCTCATACCACAATGTTCCCCTCTAGAGTAGTCAATTTTAGGTATTTAGCACTAGCCACTAGTCATGAGGGGTGCTAACTTAGCTTGTTTGCAATAAACTAACTTTGATGATATTGTCCTACTCTAGATCAAGTGACTCATGAATCAAAAAGTACTTTGATAAAATAAAGTAGTAAAACTTGAAAACAAAACTTGTAATAAAACTGGGATAGGCTTAGTAAAGATAAAACAAAATGGTGGGTTGCTTTGCTCTTGGGAGCTTTGCACTTTGTAAGTGTGTTAGCTTGCCTTGGTTGTTGTACTGATCAAAGTGGTCTTCCTCTCCTTGAGTGTAGACCTCCTCCTCCTCGAGCGTACTCCTCGGTACTAGCGTCTAAATACGAGTATAATACACACAATCACCACACAACTCAAATACTAAGCTAAGCACACACATGAATCACTCTTACTAGGCTATCATAGTAACATGCTTATTAAGTGAATTGATTTAATTATTATTCTTAAAAGAATAATTTCTTCTCATATAAATATAGATTTGTATTTCTATTTAGTTCTTGAGAGAGAATAATTTCCCCTCATTAAGTCTTATTAAAATTTAATTTCCTCCATTAATATCATATGACCTAGGTTGACCAAGGTCAACCTCTTCATAATCATTATTTGGGAAAAAGATTTAAATGAGGTATATCACCTCATGCCTTTTAATAACTCTTGATTAATGATTTAATATCATCAACTAATTTAATATGAGGTTTTAATTGGACCATGGTCTCTTCCTCATATTAACCTAGTTGAGACAAGATTTAAATGAGAGAGATGCTCTCATACATATTAATAATGGGTAAGCTCATTTAAAAAGTACTTTAAATAGCCTTAGGGCCAATTTTTAAACAAGGATATGATCATACAAACAACTATGCAATATTTTTACATATTAAGATAGATATATTGAAATATGATTTTTGGGAGTTGGTTTCAACTTAAAAGCATTTTTATTCAATTTTTAATAATTAATTGAAGTGGAAAAAGGCCCTGCCTTGTTTATTTTCTCAGATTTATTCGACAAACAATCTAGGGTTGGGACCAGTGTAGTTTTGTAGATATTTTCACAAGGTTTCCAGATATATAAAATTTGTCAAATTTGGTTTGGTAGATTTTATTCTATTTAATTTTGAAAACAGCATCTGAGAGTAATTACCAAAATTCGAAAATTAATATTTGAATTCACTGGGCTGGCGGGAAACGTTAACGGGCTAAGCAGAGGAGGAAGGGAATGGGCCGGCCCAGTAGCGCGTCCAACGCCACGGCCAACTGACAAGGTGGGGGGCACGCGTCAGTGAGATTTACTCACCGAATCGGTACGGGACGTGTGGAGCGTTGGATCAGGCGATGATCCGACGGTGGAGGGTTGTCGTCGTCGACGGCGAGAAGCAGCAGCAGGCACGGCGGAGGTAGGGGGTCGGAGCGGCCGTCGTAGCTCCGGCGAGCGTCGGAGTGGTGCGCGGCTACGTTGTCGACGACGGCGAACTCGACGGTGGTCTTGGGAGAGCTTGGGGTGGACTAAATCGTCGGCGAGTGGGTGGTGTACTGGCGGGCTACTCCGGCCAAATTCCGGCGAAGGAGGGGTGAATCGAGAGGGGAAGAGGGATTGGCGAGCCGGAGGAGTGAGGGGAAGCGAATGGTGTGGAGTTTGGAGGCCGGGTGGTGCTCCTTTTATAGCGAGCGAGGGGTGCCGCAGCTGCGGCGGTGACCTCATCGTCGGCGACGATGCTACGAGCGGTGCGGGGGCACCGGCGATGATGCACGCGGGCAGGCGACGTCACGGCGATGACGTGAAGCGTGATTGCGTTGAAAACGAGGCACAGGCGAGCTCGTCATCGTCCTCGCGAGTTGGGTGTCCGTGGCGGACGTCGTCGGCGTGGACAAGGGGCACGGCGTTCCCGCGGGCCAATGGCCATGTCTGGGCGGCTCACGGTGTCGTCGTGGAGCGTTTGGCGCTGAGAGGGGAGGCAAGGGTCAACGGAGGCGATGGCGCGACGACGTGGCCGGCGCGTTCTGGAGCGTGCCAGTGCACGCTCTGTCGTGCGCGTGCACGTTCTGGGCGTGCCTGGGCGCGCATGGTCCGGTGCGTGTGGTGCATGATTTGATCGGGGCTGGTGTTCAGTCGACGCAGGGGAATGTGGAGCACATGCTGGACACGGTTTGGCACGTTGGAGAGGGCCAGGGGTAGAGATGGCATGATGAGCTCATGCCATGCCACGGCATGGCATGGTTTGCATCTGTTGATGATGCAATTGTGTACCCAAGTTTGTCTGGTGTGCTTGGCAGGGTAGAGGGAGGTCAATGAGGGACAGAGGATGACCTAGGGTCGATGAGGAAGGCCAAGAACTGCTGGACATAACCATGTCCCGAGTTGGCGAGGTGGTGCTCACCACCTGCTCGATGAAATGGCCGCAAGAGATCTACATTCAAATTTTTGGATGAAATTTGGTGGGTTTGCATGGAATAATATTTGGAATGGTTTGGTAGTGGTGGTGGTCAAAGTTGAATTAGTTTGCAAAAAATCAAAATGGGTATGATCTTCACATTGATTTAAAGTCCTCACTTGTCACCATTTTTTCTGGTCAACCTAGTCAACTCTAGCCAGGGTGGTCAACATGAAAGTTTATCACCTTGACATGGTCTTGGATGACCTGGCTTTGGTTGACCAAGTTTAGTTTAAGAAATGATTTAATCAGAGGGGTAAAGAGGGGATCATGTTAAAAAGTGCACAAATGACCATCATCACATGTGAGATGGTTTTGAGTTCAAATTTGATTTAATTTTGGTTTCTTTGATGCATTTAGGTTTGTTTGAGTTATATAAGCATTTTAGAAACAAAAGATCAAGCCATGGTGGACTTTGGTGATGATTTGCATATTTGACCTATGTGTATGAGAGGGTTTTAGATCCACTTTGGTATTTCTTTTATTTTTCTCAAAGAGGGGTGTGATGATCATATATTAGGGTTTATTAGCAAGTGATAATTGTATCAACACTCATCATGGCAAAAGCACCAAAGAAAATCACTCATATGCATGAACTTGTATGTGACACCATATGCATATAAAAAGTTTTTGTTTGTTGCAAATTTTGAGTACTTGATCTCTCCTTGATTTCATTATTGTTAAAACTTGGGATGTTACAAACCCTTCCCCCTTACAAAAGATCTCGTCCCGAGATCTTAAAGAAAACTAGGTACTAAAGAGATCTGGGTATTCCTTCTTCATGTCTTCCTCTCGCTCCCAGGTGGCTTCTTCTTCAGTGTGATTGCTCCACTGAATCTTCAGGACCTTGATACTCCTGGTGCGGGTGGTTCTGTATGCTTCTTCCAGAATGCGAATGGGCACTTCGCGATACGTCAAGTCTGAGTTGATGTCCACCGATCTGTGATCAATATTCTTGAACACTTCAGTCCTCTCCGGTACTTCAAGGCACTTCCGGAGCAGTGAGATGTGGAACACATTGTGCACAGCCGCCATTTCTTCCGGTAGTTCCAGTTGATAAGATACTTCTCCGCGTCGACTCAGAACCTTGAAGGGTCCAACATATCGGGGCGCGAGCTTTCCTTTAACCTGGAATCTCTGCATTCCTTTGAGGGGTGACACCTTGAGATAAACGAAATCTCCAATCTCGAATGTCATCTCTCGGCGTCTCTTGTCGGCGTAGCTCTTCTGTCTTGATTGCGCAGTCTTGAGGTACTCGCGAATCTTGTGCACCTTCTCTTCGGCTTCTCGAAGAACATCCGGTCCAAAGACTTGGCTTTCTCCGACTTCCGACCAATTCGAGAGGGTACGGCACTTTCTTCCGTACAGGGCTTCAAAGGGGGCCATCTGTAAGCTGGCATGATAACTATTGTTGTACGAGAATTCTGCGTAAGGCAAACAGTCTTCCCACTTGGATCCATATTCCAGTACACAGCCCCTGAGCATGTCCTCGAGTATCCGGTTGACTCTTTCAGTCTGTCCGTCAGTCTGGGGGTGATAAGCGGTGCTGAAATTTAGCCGGGTTCCAAGTCCTTCATGTACTTTCTGCCAGAATCTTGAGGTGAACTGCGATCCTCTATCTGACACTATTGACTTCGGTGTTCCGTGCAGAGCGACTATTCTTGAGATGTACAACTCTGCGAGCTTCGGGCCTTGATAGGTGGTTTTGACAGGGATAAAATGGGCTACTTTGGTTAATCTGTCTACCACTACCCAAATAGAATCATTTCCTCTGCTAGATTTGGGCAATCCGGTGATAAAGTCCATTCCGACTGAGTCCCACTTCCATTCCGGGATCTGTAAGGGTTGCAACAGTCCGGCGGGTCATCGATGTTCTGCCTTGACTCTCTGACAGATATCACACTTAGCTATGTAGCTCCCGATTTCTCGCTTCATTCCATGCCACCAAAATTGTTCCTTCAAATCTTGGTACATCTTGGTACCTCCGGGGTGGATAGAGTATAAGGTGTCGTGGGCCTCCTGCAGTATGACTTGCTTCAATTCTGAGTCTGACGGCACACATAGGCGACCGTTGTACCAAAGTACTCCTTCTTCATCTTCTGTGAATCCCGGTGCCTTTCCCGCTGCCATTTGACTCTTGATTCCATCAATGCTTGCATTTCCCTTCTGGGCTTCCTTGATTTGACCAATCAAAGTAGGTTGCAGCTCTATGCTGGCTAGGTATCCTTCACTAACTAGCTACAACCTAAACTGTTCAAACTCTTCATGCAGGCTGGGTTGTTCGGCTGCTATCATGGAGTTCAGCTGACACGGCTGTCTACTCAAAGCATCCGCTACCACGTTGGCCTTGCCGGGGTGATAGTGGATTTCCATATCATAGTCCTTTATCAGTTCCAGCCATCTTCTTTGCCTCATATTCAGCTCTTTCACGTGTGAAGATATACTTCAGGCTCTTGTGATCTGAATAGATCTCGCATCGATTACCCATGAGGTAATGACGCCAAACTTTCAATGCTAACACTACGGCTGCAAGTTCAAGGTCATGGGTTGGGTAGTTTTGCTCATGCTGCTTCAACTGCCGGGACAGATAAGATATCACCTTTCCTTCTTGCATCAACACACATCCAAGACCAATCTTAGATGCGTCACAATAGACGTCAAAGGGCTTGGTGATGTCCGGCATGATTAGGATGGGGGCTGTGGTTAGTCTGGTCTTAAGTTGCTGGAAGCTGGCTTCACATTTATCAGTCCATTCAAACTTCTTATCTTTCTTCAACAGTTGTGTCATTGGCCGGGCAATGCTTGAGAACCCCTCAACAAATCTGCGGTAATATCCGGCTAATCCAAGAAATGCACGGACCTCGGTCTGTGTGGTTGGGGTTTTCCATTCTTCAACGGTTTTGATTTTGGCTGGGTCTACAGCAATTCCTCCTGCAGACAAGATGTGTCCCAGGAATCCAACCTCTTTTAACAAAAACTCGCACTTGCTGAACTTGGCATACAACTTGTGCTGCCTAAGGGTTTCTAAGATAACCTCCAAATGTTGTTCGTGTTCCTCTTCGGTTTTGGAGTAGATAAGGATGTCGTCGATGAAGACAACGACAAACTTATCCAGGAAGTTCATGAAAATCTTATTCATGAGGTTCATGAAGTAGGCAGGGGCATTGGTTAATCCAAATGACATGACGTTGTATTCATACAACCCATATCTGGTGGTAAAGGCAGTCTTGGGTATATCCGAGGCACGGATTTTCAGCTGATGGTAACCAGTCCTAAGATCAATCTTAGAGAACACTGTGGCACCCGTCAACTGGTCAAACAGGTCTTCTATCTTTGGCAAGGGGTATTTGTTTTTGATGGTGACATCGTTAAGTTTACGATAATCCGTACATAACCGGTTGGCACCATCCTTCTTATCCACAAACAAAACTGGTGATCTCCAAGGCGACGCACTCGGTCGAATCAGACCTTTGAACAACATATCATCCAGTTGCTTCTTCAGCTCTACTAACTCTGCTGGGTTCATGCTATAGGCTCTCTGTGCTATAGGTCCGGTTCCGGGGATTAACTCGATGATAAACTCGATATCCCGATCCAGGGGCATACCGGGTAGATCATCCGGAAACACATCAGCGTATCGACAGACGACCCTGATCTGATCCAGAGTTGGTTTGGCTACACTTTGGTTGCAGGTGAAATTTCTGGGTAATTTCTCAGACACATGTTCTATGGTTATTCCGGTGCTACTAGTCATGGTGATGGCCTTCTTGGCGCAGTCTATCAATCCATGATGTTTCGCCATCCAATCCATACCCAGTACTACTTCCAATCCTTTTGTTTCCAGAACAATTAAGTTTGCGAAAAACACTATTTCTTGAATTCTTATGGGTACTTCTTTGCAAAATTTTCTAGCTTTAGTGGTTGATCCAGGTATTTGAACTATCATGACATGTTTCAAGCTGATGGGTTGAATCTTACTAGTGCTCACAAAATCTTCTGTAACGAAAGAATGCGATGCTCCTGAATCAAACAACACTCTTGCTGGTATTGAGTTAACAGAGAACATACCCAGCACCACATCTGGTGCTTCCTGGGCTTCCTCGGCGTTCATGTGGTAGAGGCGACCTTCGCGGTTGTTCGGGTTGTTGGGGGCGAACTTCTTGCCGGTGGAGACACGGCGCTGCTGCTGAGCTGGTGCAGAGGTGTTGCCGGCGAGCTTGGCCAGCCTTTTGGGGCACTCATTGGAGAAGTGTCCCACAACTCCACATTCATAGCAGGTGATGGTGGACTTGTCCTTGGTCGCAACGGGGATGGAATTGCTTCCTGTCCTGGGTGCAGTGTTGGTGTTGTTGTTGTTGTTATGGTTGTGGTTGGGGGTTCGCGGCGGGGCGCGGTTGAAGTTGTTGTTGTGGTGTACATAGTTATTGTTGTGGTGGGGGCCTCCTGGCCTTGGGTTTCCTCCGCTCCGGTTCTGAAAACCGGGGCGCGACATCTGGTTTTGGGGCTTGGTGTTGCGGGGGTTGAAACCACCGCTTGAGCTGGGGCAAAACCGGGGGGTATTGCTGGGCCCACTTTGGTTCATCATGCGGCGTTTGCGGTTTTCATTTGCCTGGTGCATTTTGCCTTCCATCTGGATGGCAGAGTCCACAAGGGCTTCTAGGTCGGCGAAGGGGATGTTGACTAAGACTGTCTGCATCTCATCGTGCAGACCGTTGAGGAATCTCTCCTTTCTTTTCTCTGTGGTGTCGGTTTCATCGGGGCGTACCTTGACGGGGTGAGGAACATGTCGCGGTATTCTACCACCGACATTCTTCCTTGCTTCAGTTCCCTGAATTCATCCCTCATTTTCTTGATCAAACCTGGTGGCACATGATACTTGCTAAACTTGAGCTTGAAATCAGCCCAAGTCATCATCTGTCCGGCATTTAATGCACGGGCGCTTGTCCACCAAGCTCTTGCTGGTCCGGCTAGGTAGTGCGTAGCAAACAGCACCTTCTCATTCTCCTCTACTCCGGCTACCTCCAAGTTGTTTTCCATGGTTTGCAGCCAATCATCTGCATCTAAGGGTTCCTCCATCTTACTGAAGACAGGTGGGTTGGTGTTTTGGAAGTTCTTAAGTTTGGATCCAGGATGATCATGGTTTCCATGGCCCTGATTGGCGATTTGCTGCAGTCTTTGCTATGTTGGCTTGCCTTTCAGCCCTTTCATCTTCTCGGTCAGCCAACAGAGTTTGCAGTAATTGTAGCATTGCATCCTGGTTGCGGTTCGGAGGGGCCATCTGAACAGATAGATAGATCATGAGATGAGAGGGAATTTCTATGGCTTATTTTGAGTTAAGTTTAAACTTAAAACTTGAAATATTTCATGATGGACATAACACACATTTTATTTATTCACACAACATCACACATTACAGTTTAACACACTAAGGGTTTTAAGAACCCTTCTTCCACAAACTACGATACATGGTGCGGGATACAACTCACACCTACGTAAGTGAAGCTAGTGCAACTACTCCTCATCGTCTTCATCCACATCGATGGGAATGATCCCATCCTCCTCGGACTCCGAAACGCGTAGTCCTCCTCATCGGTGAACTCATCATCCTCAAAGTCGTTGTCGTCACTCGGGAAGTCATCGCCTCCCGGATGTCTTCTCCATCCTCCTCCATCTCATGGATCTGGTCCTGCTGGGTCCGGACAGTCACCTCCAAAGTGCGGATCTTCTCGCGAAGACGGCTGATAGTGGCATCCTTCTTGGCGCGCTGCAGGCGGAGTGACTTGCGGTCCTTGGCGAGCATCCTGATGGCCTCGGCATGATGAGCCAAAGCCATCTGGGCACGGTGGGCGTGGACACGCGTCAGCTCCAGGTCCTTCCGGGTCTCATGAAGCATAAAGTCCAAGTGCTGCACATGGATCTTGAGCACCGGGTGCGAAGAGAGTGCCATGGGTTCTCCCATGGTGTCGTGCCTCGCGAAGTAGGCGAAGCGGCTTCCCCGGAGTGCGGCGATGTTCTGTCCGCACACTCGGGCAAGTCCCTCCTTAAGGGCGTGAGCAAGACCGTCCACCCAGTTGTATGCCTTGAAGGAGAAAAGGATCCTCTCCGAGATGGGAGGCTCCGAGCTTCCCTTCAAGTCAGCGGTGATCATCCACTGCTGCTCCCCGGTGTGGGTGTCGTGGATCCGGACTCCGTGGAACTGGGGAGGTGGGCGTTCGAGCTTCTCGGACACCAGGTACAAGTCGCGCTCAAACACCAGACTTCCTCCGTTTTCCAGATCGTAGGTCTCCGTCTGGACGTAGGGCTCCATCTGAAAGTGAAAGGGATGAGTAAGTTAGAGAGGTGAACAAGTGTGGCAAAAAATTTAGATGGATTTAAAAGGAGGAGCATGGTCATCATTTGTTTTGAAAAGATCTTGTAGAGAAGCAAATGAGTAAGTTTTTCCAAGTATTCACTTCATTTGTTTTAGAAACTAAATTTTTCAGAACGTCCATTCTAAACTAGGGTCTCCTAAGGTCAAACAATGGCTCTGATACCAACTTGTCAACACCCGGATTTTTAAGTCCGGATGCCTATTATGTCATTCATCGCAATCCCAGGAATATTGTTGTTGCGAGACATAACAGTTGATACCATAAGTCATCATTCATTACATACCATCATGGTCTTACAAAAGGGGATCACATGATCCAATATTACACCAATAGTTGATCTATTGATCAACGAACAACATAGTAGCGGAAGCGTAATAGGAGTGGACTATCTATTCCACAGGCCAACGCTTGACGTCAGGCGACTCCTAGTTGTTGTAGACGTCTTGCTGACCGTCGTCCTCATACTGTTGCTCTTCTTCATATTCTGGCCATTTGAATAGCCGGGGACACGGCCAGTGAGTACTTTAAAGTACTCGCAAACTAATACCAAAGTAATCACTAACTATTTTAAAGAAAGGGTGCTAAGCTCTAGTTTTATTTGCATAAAGCCAATTTTAGTTCATAATCATTTCATATAGACTATTCATAAGTTAACTAACTCAAGTGGGAACATTAGTGTCATTCCCACAACTCAGTTGTGATTCACCATTACTCAGTATTCACCATTATTCATCATTCACCATTCATATTCCAGATTCTAATACTGGAAACTAGATGGCCTTTCCAACCGTCACGTATCCGTGGACACGGCTATTCGAATAGGTTTACACTCTGCGAGAGGTTGCACACTTGTGCCACAACATTTGATTTCATCCGTCGGGATTTCCCCGAATCATCGTATCACGATACGCGGATCATCAACCATAACCTTTCATTTACTAACCCTAGTATGAGCACCTCTCCCCATGAGCTTTGCCTCCCGGTGAAGACCAAGCTGTCAGCACTGGGAGCGCACGAGGCTTGGCCGGACAATTCACCTCAATTCACCTCATTTCTCAACAACGGAGGCAGCCTCGGCATAACCCCTATGATGTGTGTTCAGAGGGAACCCATACTAAGATACATAAACTTCTAGTTAAGCCCTACCCATAATCAGGTATTGTGGGGGTACTCAATTATTGGAAAGGTATCGCATCCAAACCAACATTAGTTTTTAATCAAAAATCACTATCTTCTCTTGGTCTTATTCACCTTCAAAATTCCTTGCATAATTTCATCATCATCATCTCATACCACAATGTTCCCCTCTAGAGTAGTCAATTTTAGGTATTTAGCACTAGCCACTAGTCATGAGGGGTGCTAACTTAGCTTGTTTGCAATAAACTAACTTTGATGATATTGTCCTACTCTAGATCAAGTGACTCATGAATCAAAAAGTACTTTGATAAAATAAAGTAGTAAAACTTGAAAGCAAAACTTGTAATAAAACTGGGATAGGCTTAGTAAAGATAAAACAAAATGGTGGGGTGCTTTGCTCTTGGGAGCTTTGCACTTTGTAAGTGTGTTAGCTTGCCTTGGTTGTTGTACTGATCAAAGTGGTCTTCCTCTCCTTGAGTGTAGACCTCCTCCTCCTCAGCGTACTCCTCGGTACTAGCGTCTAAATACGAGTATAATACACACAATCACCACACAACTCAAATACTAAGCTAAGCACACACATGAATCACTCTTACTAGGCTATCATAGTAACATGCTTATTAAGTGAATTGATTTAATTATTATTCTTAAAAGAATAATTTCTTCTCATATAAATATAGATTTGTATTTCTATTTAGTTCTTGAGAGAGAATAATTTCCCCTCATTAAGTCTTATTAAAATTTAATTTCCTCAATTAATATCATATGACCTAGGTTGACCAAGGTCAACCTCTTCATAATCATTATTTGGGAAAAAGATTTAAATGAGGTATATCACCTCATGCCTTTTAATAACTCTTGATTAATGATTTAATATCATCAACTAATTTAATATGAGGTTTTAATTGGACCATGGTCTCTTCCTCATATTAACCTAGTTGAGACAAGATTTAAATGAGAGAGATGCTCTCATACATATTAATAATGGGTAAGCTCATTTAAAAAGTATTTTAAATAGCCTTAGGGCCAATTTTTAACCAAGGATATGATCATACAAACAACTATGCAATATTTTTACATATTAAGATAGATATATTGAAATATGATTTTTGGGAGTTGGTTTCAACTTAAAATCATTTTTATTCAATTTTTAATAATTAATTGAAGTGGAAAAAGGCCATGCCTTGTTTATTTTCTCAGATTTATTCGACAAACAATCTAGGGTTGGAACCAGTGTAGTTTTGTAGATATTTTCACAAGGTTTCCAGATATATAAAATTTGTCAAATTTGGTTTGGTAGATTTTATTCTATTTAATTTTGAAAACAGCATCTGAGAGTAATTACCAAAATTCGAAAATTAATATTTGAATTCACTGGGCTGGCAGGAAACGTTAACGGGCTAAGCGAGAGGAGGAAGGGAATGGGCCGGCCCGATAGCGCGTCCAACGCCACGGCCAACTGACAAGGTGGGGGCCACGCGTCAGTGAGATTTACTCACCGAATCGGTACGGGACGTGTGGAGCGTTGGATCAGGCGATGATCCGACGGTGGAGGGTTGTCGTCATCGACGGCGAGAAGCAGCAGCAGGCACGGCGGAGGTAGGGGTCGGAGCGGCCGTCGTAGCTCCGGCGAGCTGCCGGAGTGGTGCGCGGCTACGTTGTCAACGACGGCGAACTCGACGGTGGTCTTGGGAGAGCTTGGGGTGGACTAAATCGTCGGCGAGTGGGTGGTGTACTGGCGGGCTACTCCGGCCAAATTCCGGCGAAGGAGGGGTGAATCAGAGAGGGGAAGAGGGATTGGCGAGCCAGAGGAGTGAGGGGAAGCGAATGGTGTGGAGTTTGGAGGCTGGGTGGTGCTTCTTTTATAGCAGCAAGGGGTGCTGCGGCTCTGGCGGTGACCTCATCGTCGGCGACGATGCTACAGCGACGCAGGGGCACTGGCGATGATGCACGCGGGCAGGCGACGTCCTGGCGATGACGTGAAGCGTGATTGCGTTGAAAACGAGGCACAGGCGAGCTCGTCATCGTCCTCACGAGTTGGGTGTCCGTGGCGGACGTCGTCGGCGTGGACAAGGGGCACGGCGTTCCCGCGGGCCAATGGCCGTGTCTGGGCGGCTCACGGTGTCGTCGTGGAGCGTTTGGCGCTGAGAGGGGAGGCAGGGGTCAACGGAGGCGATGGCGCGACGACGTGGCCGGCGCGTTCTGGAGCGTGCCAGTGCACGCTCTGTCGTGCGCGTGCACGTTCAGGCGTGCTCGGGCGCGCATGGTCCGGTGCGTGTGGTGCATGATTTGATCGGGGCTGGTGTTCAGTCGACGCAGGGGAATGTGGAGCACATGCTGGACATGGTTTGGCACGTTGGAGAGGGCCAGGGGTAGAGATGGCATGATGAGCTCATGCCATGCCACGACATGGCATGGTTTGCATCTGTTGATGATGCAATTGTGTACCCAAGTTTGTCTGGTGTGCTTGGCAGGGTAGAGGGAGGTCAATGAGGGACAGAGGATGACCTAGGGTCGATGAGGAAGGCCAAGAACTGCTGGACATAACCATGTCCCGAGTTGGCAGGGTGGTGCTCACCACCTGCTCGATGAAATGGCCGCAAGAGATCTACATTCAAATTTTTGGATGAAATTTGGTGGGTTTGCATGGAATAATATTTGGAATGGTTTGGTAGTGGTGGTGGTCAAAGTTGAATTAGTTTGCAAAAAAACAAAATGGGTATGATCTTCACATTGATTTAAAGTCCTCACTTGTCACCCTTTTTTTTGGTCAACCTAGTCAACTCTAGCCAGGGTGGTCAACATGAAAGTTTATCACCTTGACATGGTCTTGGATGACCTGGCTTTGGTTGACCAAGTTTAGTTTAAGAAATGATTTAATCGAGAGGGTAAAGAGGGGATCATGTTAAAAAGTGCACAAATGACCATCATCACATGTGAGATGGTTTTGAGTTCAAATTTGATTTAATTTTGGTTTCTTTGATGCATTTAGGTTTGTTTGAGTTATATAAGCATTTTAGAAACAAAAGATCAAGCCATGGTGGCCTTTGGTGATGATTTGCATATTTGACCTATGTGTATGAGAGGGTTTTAGATCCACTTTGGTATTTCTTTTATTTTTCTCAAAGAGGGGTGTGATGATCATATATTAGGGTTTATTAGCAAGTGATAATTGTATCAACACTCATCATGGCAAAAGCACCAAAGAAAATCACTCATATGCATGAACTTGTATGTGACACCATATGCATATAAAAAGTTTTTGTTTGTTGCAAATTTTGAGTACTTGATCTCTCCTAGATTTCATTATTGTTAAAACTTGGGATGTTACACCAGAGTGGCGAGGATCTTCTTCGAATTGGGCTTTGTCGCTTTAATTAGCGACTGCCACTTCTTCGTCTCAATTTTCCCCGTGTCGCCAACCTTGGACCAGTCGATCTGTTGCTGACTTTCGGCAATCAAAGCCATGGTACCTTCGACGCCAACCTTTAGTCCTTCTTGACGAACTTGGAGTCCAAGGTCTTCTTTGCCATTGAAGCACTGGGCAAGATCAATGAAAGTCGTAGGTTGCTCCTTCTTGTGGAAGAAATAGGGGAAGAGCCGCGATAGGCCAGCTTCAGCTTCATCTAATCCGTTACGAGCTTCCGTCCCGTGAATTTCGAGGAGAGAAAGCGCATCGAGAAGCTCATCATCTTCCGGATTTTCCAGCTCATATTCTTGATGTGTCCTCCCTGCTTAAAGCATAAATACAAAGAAGGTTATCGAAAAGAAAAAAGGAGGGAGACCAAAACACGAAGTGAGAAAACACCAAGGGTGTGAGAACTTACTAACAAAACGTCGACTTTGAGTTTCTAGTCGACTGAGGATCTCCTCTTCTCGAGGAGAATGCTGAGCTACATTCTCCTCCAAGGCCCTTTTTTCGTCGCCGAGTCTTTTTTCAAGATCCTCGACAGTTTTTGTGTGCGTACTCTCGCTATGTTCTAACTCAATAGCGAGGGCGTCAGCATGTTTGTTGGCTTCTGCCAGTTTCTCTGCCAACATAAAGACAGATAAGCACCGATAGTAACAGGAAAAACTCGACAAAGAAAGCTGGATAGGACGAGTGAGTACCTTCAAGTTCG
Organism: Lolium rigidum; assembly: GCF_022539505.1. Lineage (NCBI taxonomy): Eukaryota > Viridiplantae > Streptophyta > Magnoliopsida > Poales > Poaceae > Lolium > Lolium rigidum. The sequence goes on along the minus strand of NC_061513.1, from coordinate 38,031,400 downwards.
CGGGCGTAATCACGGTACCCGATAAATTGGGTACCAAAGCGGACGAGCTCTTTCATAAAAGGCTGGAGAGATTACAATGAAAAAAGGATCAATATAGGAAGAAGCAAAAGTTGATATCAAGGAGAAAAAGAAGAAAATTTCAAGCAAAAAGTGAATACAGAACAATTTACCTCTTCCATCAGAGAAGTCGAGGAACAACCAGTTAATATGGTTGGTTCCTTGGTTGTTTCTACCCTAGCTCTCTTCGGGGAAGGAGCTTGGGGGCTTTGAGATGGTCTTGGGTGTTCAAGGTTTTGCGGCGGAGGGGAAGCTTCGTCGCCATCAGGACGAGCTTCTGAAACAACCAAAGTATGAGACGTGCTCGTTCGGGCAGTCTCGTCAACAGGTGCATCTCCCTCTTCATCGTCACTATTATAAATATAGCGACAAGATAAAATAGCAAGCTCAAAAACATCGACAAAGGGAAAATACAGTACATAGCAATTCCAAAAAACTTACGAGCTGACGAGTGCAGCACCGTAAAGATCCAAAGTTTCTTCCTCGGCATCAAGTGCAGATTTTCCGGCACGGGAAGTATTAACTTTGGAGGTGCCGGAGTCAATGGCTTCATCCCTTTTCCTTTTGCCCTTTGGAGAAGCAGCAGGAAGAGATGAGCGCGTCGACGAAGAAACTTCTGCCTCAGTCTCTTTTTCAAGTGAAGCCGCAGATTTGTGGGAATCCCCGGCTCCACTTTCAGGGCGAGAAGTACCCTGGTTGTCGTCGGTGACAACGGCCCCTTCTTCGACTTCCCCACCTTCGGGAAGGGGAGGAAGAGAAGACAGAACAAGGTGACCCTGTAGAAAGTAAAGAAAATCGACAAAATAGTTATATTTCCCTATAAGTAAAAATAGTCGACATAAAAATTCGAGAAGAAGGAACAATAGCGGCGAAAAACAAAATACCTCGGGAAGAGGATTGGCGCGACAAAATGGCGCAACCTTGCAAGAAGTTGGAATGGTGTCTTTCTTGCTAAGCTTGGAGATTCTTCGGATTAGCTTCTCCAAATCTTTTGCGAAAAGATCCGTGGAGAGCCTCTCGACATCTTCATCACCAGCATACATCCAAAGGGGATTTTTTCGAGCTTGCAGAGGCTGCATTCTAATCCTAAGAAAGTAAGCTGTGATTTGGATACCCGAAAGCTCCTTGCCTCGGGTAGTCTGAAGTTCACGGATGCGAGTCATCAGCGCCTCTGTCGCCAATTTTTCTTCTTCAGAAGCTTCGGCATCCCAGGAGCGGCGGCGAAGAATTTTAGCCTTCCCGTCAAAAGGGGCGATGTTGTACTCCATCGAGTCAGAACTTTCCTCGTGCACATACAGGCACCTTTTGCGCCAGCCTTGGACAGAGTCAGGAAATTTGACGTCGAAGTAATTGACGTCAGAACGAACACAGATGACGACGCCGCCGATATTATAGGCGACGCCGTGAGAGCCATTACGGCGGAGGCAAAAGATGCGTTTCCACAGAGCCCAGTTAGGTTGGACTCCAAGAAAGCATTCGCACAATGTGATAAAAATCGACACGTGCAAGATGGAATTGGGCGTCAGCTGATGAAGCTGAAGCCCATAAACAAAAAGAAGACCCCGGAGAAACTCGTGGATAGGAGGAGAAAGACCGCGGATAAGATGGTCAACGAAACTAACCCGATACTCCATCGGAGGCTTGGGGTAGCTTTCCTCGCGGGGGAAGCGCAGTGCATCCTTCTTTTTGGTGAATCCCAACCTCTTCAGCAGGTTCATGTCTTGATTGGAGATCTTGGATCTCTCCCACTCCAGATCTTCGGCGGCCATTGGAGGTTGTTGGAGCGCTGGAGTATGCGTGTCGTGGGGAAGATGAATCCTACTAGAGGAGAGTAGAACAACACAGGCTTGGAGGAGCGCACGAGGCAATGAGCGCAATGGAGGATTTGTGGCAGAGGCGCAGATGGGCGGAGTGAGCGAAAGTGACAGAGGAAGAAGATGATGCAATTAAATAGAGGTGCGGTGAATCGACGCAGCCATTCGATGAAAAATTTACGGCGTAGATGGATTACACGTGGACAAGGGGTAAAAATGGCTTTTCACTGAGAAAAGAAAAGACAGAGGGCACAGTACGTGCGCCAGAAAAAGTGGAGGACGTGTGTCCCCCACTTGCACGACGTGTCAATCAGATGGGGAATTTGGACCCACAAGGCAGTGAGAGGAGCGGTTTTCGCATATTTCCAATACAGAAATCGTGGCTATCATCAGCAATGACGTCATCATGGTAAAAGAAAAGCTCGACTATGAAGTTAGGAGAGATTATCGACAACGCAAGATGATTTTGAGAGCCTTTGATCAAATACAAGTTTTTGCCCAAATGCTCGGGGGCTACTTTGGAAAAACAGAAAATTTCGAGTATGACAAGATAGAAATGGCGAGAGCCTATGATCAAATTTAAGCATTTGTTCATAGCCTCGGGGGCTACTCCCATCGGGAGCGCTGGTCGCGCACCCGATAGATACAAAAATATCGAGAAAGATTATAAATATAGCGGCAGAGGGTACTAATCTGTGGAGCCTACACCCAAGCACAAGTTCTTGGCTGTAGCCTCGGGGGCTACTCCCATCGGGAACGCTGTTCGCGTGCCCGATGAATCTTGATTAAAATAAAGAAACAGAAGTGAGTATATTTCGAGTTACACAGATAACTCTACATATACTCCCATCGGGAAGGCAAAATAAGTCATCAAATATGACTCGATAAAATGTGCTATTCCAACAGCCGAAAAGCACTCGACAATATATTCTCAGAGCGCTAAAAGTCGCGATAAAATCTCTGAATGCCGCAAAACGTTGCGAAGGTAAGACCCCAGATCCGTTCTGAGCGGCGTGGCACCGTCTCTGACGGCGGATTGCTACTTTTTTTCCGTATCAACAGATGCGAAGAAAAATCCTAACGGACGCGTTAGGTACCCGATAAAATATGACTGGGACTCGACAGAATGGTAAGACCTTAAGCGGCACCTGTCGAAGTTTACACCGGTATCCCGAGATCATGTCCGGGAGGTGATCTTGAAGTAGGTTTTTGCGGATTGCCACTAGAGCAGTTAACTAGTACCTGATCCGTCAGATGAACTAGCCCCAACTACCGTTATCCCTGTACAAAATAGTGTTTGCATGTCGAAAGATTATATAATGAGTAAAGTTGGAGATTTTCCCTGATTCTTCGATTCAAGAAAAATCTCGGGGGCTACTGACATAGGCATCCCCAATGGGCCTGCCAAAGATGGTACCCGGGTTTTATTAAAGGCCCATGATTCGAAGAATAAGAAGACTTGGAAGCCCATTTAGTGTTAAGGAAAGATAGTTTGTATTAGGAAAGATAGAGATTTGTAATCTTACGGGTTGGGTACGAAACCCTCCCGAACTTTGTAACTTGTGTATGACGAAACCCTCGGCTCCACCCTCTATATAAGGGGGAGTCGAGGGACGAAGAAAGGATCGAAATCTACTGTCAACATAACCCTAGTTTTCACAATCGTCGAGTACTTTTCGGCTGAAACCTTCGAGATCTACTTGCCCTCTACTTCTAGCAAAACCCTAGTCTACAATCTGTAGGCATTGACAAATTAATCCTTTGTCAGCGTCAGCTGGTGAAGCTGAAGCCCATAAACAAAGAGAAGACCGCGAAGAAACTCATGAATAGGAGGGGAAAGACCGCGGATGAGATGATCAACGAAACTAACCCGGTACTCCATTGGAGGAGATGGGTAGCTTTCCTCGTGGGGGAAGCGCATTGCGTCATTCTTCTTGGTGAACCCTAGCCTCTTCAGCAGGTTCATGTCCTGGTTGGAGATCTTGGATCTCTCCCACTCCAAATCTTCGGTGGCCATTGGGGATTGTTGGAACGCTGTGCTAGGTGTGTCGCGAGGGTGATGATTTCCACTAGAATGGAGAAGAATAGCACGAGCTTGGAGGAGCGTACAAAGCAATGAGCGCAATGGAGGATTTTTGCAGATGAACAGAAGTACGGCGCAGGTGAAAGTGTTGATTGAGGAAGACGATGACCTTATATGCAGGTGCGGTGAAACGACGCACCGTTGGATGAAGAAATTATGGACAGATGATGTACACGTAGTCAAGGGGTAAAAGGTAATTTCATTATGACGAGAAATTACAGGACCTGCAGTACATGTGCCAGTAAAAGCAGGAGACGTGTGTCCCCCACTTGCACGACGTGTCCATCGGACAGGGAATCTGGACCCACGAGGCAGTGAGAGGAGCGGTTTTCGCATGTTTCCAATACAGTAATCGTGGCTATCATCAGCAATGACGTCACTGAGGTAAAAGAAAAACTCGACTAAGAAGCCTGGTGAAAATATCGACAACGCAAGATTATTTTGAGAGTCTTTGATCAAATACAAGTTTTTGCCCAAATGATCGGGGGCTACTTTGAAAAAATAGAAAACTTCGAATATGACAAGATAGAAATGGCGAGAGCCTATGACCAAATGCAAGCATTTGTTCATAGCCTCGGGGGCTACTCCCATCGGGAGCGCTGGTCGCGCACCCGATAGATATATAAAAAAAACTCGGGAAGGATTACCAATATAGTGGCAGAAGATATTAATCTGTGGAGCCTACACCCAAGCACAAGTTCTTGGCTGTAGCCTCGGGGGCTACTCCCATCGGGAACGCTGTTCGCGTGCCCGATGAATTTCGATAAAAAGAAAGAAAAAGAAGTGAGTATATTTCGAGTTATACAGATAACTCTACATATACTCCCATCGGGAAGACAAAATAAGTCATCAAATATGACTTGATAAAATGTGCTATTCCAACAGCCGAAAAGCACTCGACAATATATTCTCAGAGCGCTAAAAGTCGCAAATAATCTCTGAATGCCGCAAAACTTTGCGAAGGTAAGACCCCGGATCCGTTCTGAGCGGCGTGGCACCGTCTTTGACGGCGGTTTGCTACTTTTTTCCGTATCAACAGATACGAAGAAAAATCCTAACGGACGCGTTAGGTACCCGATAAAATATAACTGGGACTCGACAGAATGGTAAGACCTTAAGCGGCACCTGTCGAAGTTTACACCAGTATCCCGAGATCATGTCCAGGGACGTGATCTTGAAGTAGGTTTTTGCGGATTGCCACTAGAGCAGTTAACTAGTACCGATCCGTCAGATGAACTAGCCCCAACTACCGTTATCCCTGTACAAAATAATATTTGCATATCGAAAGGTTATGTAATGAGTAAAGTTGGAGATTTTCCCTGATTCTTCGATTCAAGAAAAATCTCGGGGGCTACTGACATAGGCATCCCCAATGGGCCTGCCAAAGATGGTACCCGGGGATTACTGAAGGCCCAGGACTCGAGGAATAAGAAGATTCGGAAGCCCATTTAGTGTTAACGAAAGATAGATTGTATTAGGAAATATAGAGACTTGTAATCTTACGGGTTGGGTACGAAACCCTCCCGAACTCTGTAACTTGTGTATTACGAAACCCTCGGCTCCACCCTCTATATAAGGGGGAGTCGAGGGACGAAGAAAGGATCGAATCTATTGTCAACAAAACCCTAGTTTTCATAATCAGCGAGTACTTTTCGGCTGAAACCTTCGAGATCTACTTGCCCTCTACTTCCAGCAAAACCCTAGTCTATGATCTGTAGGCATTGACAAATTAATCCTTTGTCACCTATGGAGTTATATTGTGGAAAAGCTCTAAAATGACAAATATGGCATCATTAAATGATGCAACTAATTATGTGGCATGTTATGCGGCTATATGGCAGGTTGTATGTCAAAATGTATTTCCCGAAATTAAGGTGGTAGACAGCATTTCAAAACCACTTACTGCAATATGAACACACGGTCTTCTATGCGAGTAAAAACAAAGTCAAATGGTGTTGCTAAAACCATTGACAATATTATTGATGTTGTGAAAGATAGAATCCAGGATCAAACTATTGATATTGAACCTATAAATATGATTTGTATGTTTTTTTTGTGTGGATGCGTTAACGAAAGGCTTACCATCCAGTATTTTTATGAGGATGTTGCTGGCATAAGATTACTGGAAGCCAAATAATTCTAGAATAAAGGGACCACTAAAGGAACTACTTCCAGTAAGTAACATGTTATCCATTTCGAGATAGGATGTTATGCTATAAGTGTTGAGCTTCGGTAGCATTTCATTAGCCGTTGTAACACCTCACTTTGGTTTATCATTCCTATGGAGAATGGGCGAATAAGGTTAAAACTAACGATCAAAGGTGAGAATGTTGGGTTGATCTGTTAGTTTAACAGATAAAAGAGAAAAGTCAAAAGAATAACGCAAGATTAAAGTAGGGCCTACATGACCAACGCAGGACCTTTTCACCTAGGTGACTTTTTCTCGTACACGTCCTGATTGGGGGCATCGATAACCAACAGGTGGTTTTTGTCCTCTGTCATACTGGACCAAATATAAGGGAGGAGTCAGGTAGCAACGCAAGTTGACTAGATCACGATGTGCTACAACTGCTCCACGATATTCCCTCACTCTACCGATCTAGGGAGGCCAAAAGTGACGGGAAGACTATTCCCACCGATAGGCATCCAAAGAGAGGTGTGCCAGCCGCGTTCTAGATGACTACATGGAAGTGTAGATCATCTTCATTAACCACGGCATGGCCTACACCATACCTGCATCGAGGAGGCACGGGAATCCTCCAATTACCTGTAAGTTAATCTCATAATCTTTGTTAGGTTCTTTAAAGCATGATCATTTTACGTTTAATATTTCCCTAATGATGAATTAAGTTCTATCACATGTTAATCACCACAATTCCAGATTGCAACAATTCCATAAGCACGTCACGCGCGCATCAATAGAACACCTTGATGGCCTTTTCGTTCACCACCCATCCTTCCATCTCGAGGGTTAATTCCTTCTGAGTCCGCAGCGGCCCCTCGGAGAATTCGCAGAAGAGCTTCTCAAGAGCAGCGGCGTTGCGGAGCAAGAACCTGGCCAGCGTCCTCTCGGCCCTGCCGCCTTGGTAATGCACCAGTTTGATCCGCCTTACCGTGCTCCTGAGGCAGGGCGGGAGCGGGATGGCCGCCAGCTGATCGGAGTCGATCGTGTCGTACTTGTTGTGGTGGAGATTGTGCACCTCTAGGAGCTCCGTCTCCTTGCGGTCGTGGGAGTAGTGCTGGCGATTGATCCGGGACGATGACTCGGGAGGTGCTGCTTCGAAGAAGAGGGCCAGGAGCTCAAGGTGAGGGGCTTGCGAGAGGATTGTGCACGTCGCGGCGACGAGGTCCGTGCCAGTGCCGTCTCGCGGTACACGTCCGAACAGCTGGAGGTTGCGGAGGGCCTGGAACGCCGGCAGAGCCACGAAGCAGGACCCCATGTGAGCGGCGCGGAGCTGCAGGCGTTTCGTGGTCGATGCGAACGGCTGCAGGAACGAACTGAGCGCGGCGAGCTGCTCCGACGTTGTTGCCTCCTCCTCGAGGCAGACCGCGCAGACGTCGACCTTGCACGACGTGATGGACAGCAAACCGCCGCGCACGGCGAGGAACGAGTTGCTGGGGACAACGCCACGGTACTCGAATGAGCGGAGCTCTGACGCGTCCACGGTGACGGTGGCAAGCTTGTGGCAGCACAGGAGGGCGAGCCGGCGGAGGCACCTGTTGTCGAGGAGCGACAACATTGTCAGCGTGGCGCAGGCCTCGAGGGTTAGGTCCGCGAGGCGCGAGCAGGCAGAGATAAACTTTTGCACGTGCTCCTCCTCGTCAGGGACGTGGGTGAGGCCGAGCGCCTGGAGCGACGGCAGGCTGACAGCCTCCGGCGGGGAGAGCCTGCAGGAGGCTAGGTGTAGCGATCGCAGCGCCGCGCAGGAGAATAGACGCCTGGGGACGGTGTACACTGCAGGCGGGCGACTCCACCACCGAGAAGCCATCTCGTCCACACTAGAGGCGACATCGTCGTCCTCGTCGACACCCTCGGGGTCAGCGGGAGTCTTCCCGTCGTCCTCCTCCTCCTCGTCGTCAGAGCCAGCGACAGCGACAGCGTGGCGGTAGGGGTCGGGGCGGCTGCAGACGGGGACGCGGCGCACGCGGAGGTATAGCTTGAGATCGGGGGCAGCGTGCTTCATGGCATAAGTGAGCCACTGGTCCACAGTGAAGGCGTCGATGCCGGCGTAGCTCTCCATGGCGACGCGGAGTGCGCGCAGCGGCGCGGATGCGGCGGCTGGTGCTGGTCGGAGGCTGCGGGCGATGAGGGCTGCATTGACGAGGGCTGTGAAGGGCGGCTTCGGGTCGGTCTCTCGACGGCGGTATCCCTCGTCGTCGTACTCGGGGATGGGTGCTTCCGGCTCTTCCATGGAGACGGTGTGGACACTGGCGAAGATGTCCCGCCACCGCGACGAGAGCACGGCGGCGCGCGCGGCCTCCTTGGTGTCGAGGAAGGAGAGTATGTGGCCGAGCACGCTGTCGCCGAGCATGCTTATCCGGTCGTCGCACTGGCGAAGATGCTTATCCGGCCGAGCACTGGCGAAGATGTCCCGCCACCGCGACGAGAGCACGGCGGCACGCGCGGCCTCCTTGGTGTCGAGGAAGGAGAGTATGTGGCCGAGCACGCTGTCGCCGAGCATGCTTATCCGGTCGTCACGCCCCGGTCCGGCGTGGCCGGCGTTCAGCTGATGATCCATCGCAAGGTGGAGACAGGCGTGCGATCTCCGGATCTGGGTCTCTGGGAACGTTTATGTGTCGGGATAGGATGAGAACCGACGTTGCCTTTGGATACGGATACCCGACATATTATGCTGTTTATTGTAGATCGGTAGAAGAAAAAAGGAATACGTATCATGTACGTACACGTGCGTTCGAGTCATCACGAGTCCGGACTAGCTCCGGACCCAACCATTCATGGAAAATGAAAAGTAACATTTATTATTTTTGGGAGGATAGGGTTTAGGGTTTTTTCCTCTCTTTTCGCTTATCATTTTCTTCCCCTCGCGCAGCTTATCTTTTTCTTCCCCCCACGCATGGCCGGCTACGGAAGCCACCGGTCTGCCCACGCTTGTTGCCCTCCACCAGCCCACGGAAGCCAGAGGTGGCAGCAGTCAATCGGATGATGGTGGCAATCAATCCGACGGAATTGGCCAGAATCGATCCCGGGCAGCGAAGCATTGGTTGGAGGCTGCAGGCTCCATTTTGGGCTCGGGAAGACGAGGTTGGGCGGCAGAAGGTTCGACATGGGCACGAGAGGTGGCGGTGGAGGCGAGACGACGACCGTTGAGGGGCGGTGGCGGGAGACAACGGCGACGGGGCCGGTGGCGGGAGACATCGGCGACGGGGGCGGTGGCGGGAGACGACAACGACGGGGGCGGTGGGGCTCGAATGGAAACTAAATGATGCAGCAGTTTGTGCTCTCCCATGTTGTTTCGCAAGTTTTACGAAGTGCCTCTTGACTTCGTATATATACAAAGCCGAGAGGCAACTATAGCAAGCTTGCTATAATTTTGTATGGGGAGACCATTTATACAAAGGCTCTTGGAGCAATGTTTTTGAAGCAAATTGCTATATTTCTAAATTTTAGTAATCCTAGACATATATACAAAGGTTGTTGGAGATGTTTTACCAAGAGAAACCATCCAAAGTAGTCTTGGGCTATTGCATGTCATGATACTCTAATAAGAGACCTATGGAGACCGCGTGAAATGCAAGCATGAAGCCTAGACACACAATGCATCGATGCCGAACCATCCTCCAACAATATCATATTTGAAATCGTGCATTTCATGTTCTTGTGATTCAGGAATAATGAGAATCAAAGATGTTACGGATGATTGGTATAATTCCAAGAGTTGAGCTTTGGTGGGTCCCAAACATAAAAGGATAATTTAGTCTTTTGTTATACTCGAGGAGTTGCCATGCTTTGGTGAGCGAAGGAATACAACGAGAGGGGGGACCAAGTGAGGAAGAAGGTAAGGTGTGACACGGTCCTGCGTGGGTCCCGGCGAGAAGGTGGAGGATGTGAGGGACGCCTTCCCCAGGTAGATAGTAGTGTTTTCATTTCTTCATTTATATGGCACTCATTGTGTGGATATGAAGACCTATGGAGGCCGTGTGAAATGGAAGCATGAAGCCGAGACACGCAGTATGTGTCAAGGCCAAATCATCCTCCAATAATATCATATTCGAAATCATGCATTTCCTATTCTTGTGATTTTGGAATAGTGAGAATCAAAGAGGTTATGGTTGATTGGTATAATTCCAAGAGTTGTGCTTGGTGGGTCCCTACAATAAAAGGATAATTTAGTCTTTTGTCATACTCGAGGAGGTGTCATACCTTGGTGAGAGAAGGAATACAAAGAGAGGGGGACCAAGCCAGGAGGAAGGTAAGGTGTGACACGGTCGTGCCTGGCCCCCCAACTGACATCGTGTCATGGCGAGAAGGCGGAGGATGCGAGGGACGCCTTCCCACGATAGATAGATTTGCTAGTTCTCAGAACTAGGTTCGTGCTCAGTCAAGTACTAAACCGTTTAATTACATCTCGTGCATATGAATTGCAAGTTAGGTTGCAATTGGGGTTTCAGTTGCAATTGAAATTGTTCAGTTGCGTGTGGTGATGCAACTATGAAAGAATATCCGAAACATTAAAATTGCTTCGTGATTCGTGCTTAATTTGATGACCTCAACGAAGTTGGTTCTTAATTGACTGCGCAATAGTCACACCTTCACATCTCTACGCTTTATATGACTCGGAGATCCCTTAGCATGGTAGTACCACCTCCATTTCATAAAACAAGTTATAGAAATCTAGTCGAAAGCCAACATTCTCTAAGTTTGACTAAATTTAGAGACAAAAATAAGAACATCCACATTACCAAATCTATATCAATAGATCCATCATACATCTATTTTGTTAGTGTATTTATCAACTATTACAGATATTGATAATTTTGTGCATATCTCCGGTTAAATTCTTAGTATGATTTGGCTTTTTAACTAAAAAACTTTTTTTGGGGGGAATGGAGGTAGTATTATGATATGACTGAAATGGAAACATGTTTTTCAAGAAAGTAATTAGAGCATCTCCACTCGTCTCCCCGACGAGGCCCCCGGGCGACGTTTTTCCCATCCGGACGGCGAAATTCGGCCCAGTCGCGCCCCCGGTTTCTCGTTTTCGTCGGGATTTGGCCCTTCATCCATCCGGCGAGCCCAAGCCATCCTCGGCCCCCCGGGGAGCTATCGGGGAGTCTGGACGAGTGAAAAGCGGGGAAGGGCCCGATCTGTCGGCGACTGGACACACGAACCCCACCACCACCTCGCTCAAAATCCCCCCCACCCCTCGTATCTCTCTCGCCGCCGGCACCACCCCGCCGGCTTGTTGCCTAGATTCCGCCGTCCCTCCTTCCCACCCGCCTATATTTCGCCGTCTTTCGACGACGGCCTATCTGCCCGCTCGTCCGCCGAATTTTCGCCGAATTGTACTGATTGTACTGATTTTTGCCGAATTTGTTTCAGCAATTTTCTGAATCTTGTTTGCCGAACTTGTTAAATTTATGTCGAATTTGTTTGAAATATATCAAATGGCCGAGGTTGGGGGTGTCCTGCCGGGGGGGTGGGGGGGGGGGGACGGACGGCTGGAACTTCGGCGTTCCCCAGGCCAAATTTTCCTCCAATCCGAAGGAAAATTTCGTCGGATTTGGGCGTGAGGAGCGTCAACGAGTGAAGATGCTCTTAACCTGCAAGAAGAAAAAAAATACGGCCGGGTTAGTTTGGAACACGGCCGGTCTGTCCGATACGTTGTGGACTCGATCGAACCGACTCATGGTGATGTACCTATACATATACTACACCAGTACAAATCCGATCGAGATCAAGATCGTATCCCTCGTCGCTGCTCTGATCGCGGCGCCGATTCACACGATGACCGGTGGCGACGACCGCCTGTCCGAACTCCCCGACGACCTTCTCCGCCGGGTCCTCCGCTTCGCCCCACTCAAGGAGGCCGCGTCCACGACCGTGCTCTCGCGGCGCTGGCGGACGCCGCTCTGGCTCTCTTCGGGCGCCGTAAACCTCGAGACGCGCGTCGAGGACTACGACCGCAACAACTACGGCAGTAATCGCGACGAAGAAGTGGCCAAGTTCTTCTCTCGGCGAAATGCTTTTGTCTCCGCCGCGGTGGCGGCGCTCGATGCTGCCGACGACAAAGTCACGAGGCTCACCTTACGCGTCAAGTCTTGCAGCGACAAACCTTTGAAAAATTTCCTGAACGACTACACCGACAAGGGCCGCGTCGTGTCGCGCGACAGAAACGTGGTCGACGTCGTGCTCTCCCACCGGGCGGCACGCCGCGTCGAGGAGCTCCGGCTGGTCATCAAGGAGAGGGGGAGCGGCGCGTACTATGACGGCGAGACCTTCAGGAATAGGAGTAATAGTTTAGGCGGCCTCTACTCGATCACCCTCGAGTCCCTTCCGTCGGAGACCCTCCGCGTGCTGGAGCTCACGAACTGCTGGGGACTCTACCAATGTGAGGCTACTGCGATCGTGCTCCCGCGGCTGTCCTCTTTACGGCTACGCCACTGCTCCCAGTACCTAAGCTCTCTCCAACGCGTCATTGACGCCGCGCCGTCGCTCGCCACCGTCCGCCTCGAGTCTGTCTGCGTCCTCGTCGACGCAACAGAGGAGGAGGCGCGTCCAGCACGCCAATCTCATTGCCATGGCTGGCACAGTACCGACGATCAGAACAGCGGCGACGACAACGAAGAAGACGATCCCCCAACGCCGCCCAAAGAAGCCACACCTAGCCGCCTCAGATGCCCAACGGCCACAATACTCGTGCTGGAGAGGTGCAGGTGGGAGGAGCAGAACGACGGCCGCCGCTCCTACGGTGGCTACAGCGACGACGATGAGAAACCAGTCACCCTCATTGGCATTGAGATCGACGCACCGAGGCTGCGTCGCTTCAGGTACAAGGGGCTACTCCGGCCTTTCTCATTCAATCCACGGCCACCGGAGTTAGAACAAGTGGATCTGCATTTCTACCCGGACAACAACTGGAGGAACAAGGATCCAAACCGTGATCTAAAAACCTTCTGGCGATTCGCTCAGAGCTTTACCAACACCAAGGCGATGAGGCTATGTGTAAAACATCTCGAGGACATCGCCGTCCTTAGTGAGGCGAGGCGGGTGGAGCTCCTGCCCGTGTTCTGCCACCTGGAGCGACTCGACCTGCAAGGAGTGCATAGGCCGAAAGGCAAGACCGCGGCAGTGGCGATCGCAAACCTCCTTCGATGTTGCCCCCTGCTCCGCGACCTCCAGATCGACCTCACCACAGAACCTCACGACACCACCAAAAGATACAACTACGCACAAGAATTCCTCGAAAGGAAATTTAGATCTGATCGCGACAAGTCCATGGATTGTCTCGACCGTTGCAGTGATTCACAGCCAACGATAGTTGCGCCAGAAGGAGTTGACCTTGGTGCTAACTGTGACGACCTTTCTGATATTCCAGGCTTAAGTCGACGGCGCTCGACCAAATGCCTACAAACCTCGCTGAGGAGAGTAGGTTTGAGATTCTGGTTAGAGAAGTCAGACAGTCTTGGTGTTAGACTGATTAAATTCTTCAGCGAGAATGCGATGGTTCTTGAAGAAATGCATATTGATGGCGGAAATAAAAAGTTTCGCGACCACATAAATTCCAAGGTTGAAAGATGGATCGCCAATTCATCTGAAAGAATACAGTCCGGAAAGAAAAGCTTTGTGGTCTTACCCCTTAACAGATGATTCTACAAGGAATGAGAATTCTTTGATATGTATTGTGGTGCTCCCTCCGATTCATATTAATTGACTCTAATATAGCTACATTTTAGTTCTAGATACATTTATATTGAAGTAATTAATATGAATCGGAGGGAGTAGCATTTTTCTAAAGTGATTACTATTATTTTTCATGGGTCACAATTTTGGTTAAAGAATCCTGGAACATCTTTTGCTTATTAGCGTAGTACATAGTGCTTGTTTACATAAAATATATAAAAAATGGACCCAAGAAATGCCCCGGAATATCAACCCAGAAGTGGAGAAAGTCATGGCGGATTTCCCACATGTATGTTGGGGTCCTGACACTATATATGGATCATCAACGAGCTTTCCAAGATTTTTACCCACGTCTTTTGTACTAGATGGGTACGCGCGCTTCGCCGCGCCGCCTACAATGCATTGGGCAATATGTGGTCTGCCTGGTGATATTACATGTGTTTTTCCTGGGAAGAAACGACAATAATTTTTTTTGAGTGTTAACACTTTTTTCATCAGCAGACAAGTCTTAGTTTAGGTGTATCATTTAAAATCAAATTATAAAGACATATTATACTAATCCTATGTTATTTTTCCTAAAGATAAACATTCATGCGTCATATAATTCAAATTATTTACTGCTTCACTAAAACACACACAAAACGATTCATGCTCTAGGCGTCCACATATAATTATTTTATCTAAACACAACATAATATTTTTACTTGAGGGTACACATAACAAAGATTATGTTGACGCCTCTTTTCCAATGGCAATGTAAATACCTAAAGTAGCTTTGTTATGTCAGGAGCAATGGATCAATCCTTATCTAATGGGCACCCTCCAAACCAGAACATATATTCATCGATACATTAGCCTATGTGGTAATAAAGAACAAACATAGGTTCAAATGTAAAATACATGTTCTCCATAGGACTAATAGTATCGGAAAACCAGTTTTGAACTTGGGAGCATATATCCCTGGTACCTAAGAAAACATTTTAAAATGTTAAACAAAATCTAAACTAAAATTTAGCGCATATATGTCAATATACATGCACGCCAATTTCACGGAAAATTGATATTTTTTGTGTCATGTGCAAAAAAAGATAAAGAAATGTCTTGTAAAAAGTTTTTTAAGCCCATTTTTTTTTCTTTCTTGCACACAACACAACAAATATCGGTTTTCCGCGAAACGACTTTATGAACACATATAATATTGAGATGCACGCTTCAATCTTTTATTCAAAATTTCCTGACATACTTAACTATGTTTAAAAGTCATTTCAAAAACCAGGAGCATACTCCTGGGTGCAAAAACGCCTTCCTGCACCTTTATAACCATAGAACTTGCCCCATTGTCTCACTAACACATCAACTAATTAACCTCTTCTTCAGTTATCTCTTAAAACATACATCACAGATAATTACCGGCATGGAAATGACACAATGTTACAGTACTAAATTCAAGTTCACCACTCTCATCATCTAAGGTTTGGAACTCCCTGCCTACGGTTCAACAATATGGACATTTCTTCTTGCGAACTTCTAAGATACTGGGCTTCTTTATAAACAACCTTCTTATTGGTTCTAGGCTTTGCATCAACTTCTTTGAGATGCTGTTGCAAGATCTCAACTCATGTCTAGATCCCGACTCTATGACTAACTCTTTGCTCTCACAACCGGCTGCCATTTCTTCTGGCAAACATAAATATACCTTTTTGTTTACATCATATGCAAACAGAGGGAAATTTCCGGGCTGAGGAGTGACTTCATGAATCTCTGCATGTTAAACAACACCTATTCGGTACAGATGATCTGCGGCTCTGTACTTCTTCATCAGTGCGTACATCTCAAATGTATAGACTGAGCCTTCCTTCAATTGTTCTCTGAAATGAAATATGCGATTGGCTGTTACACAAATTTCCATTGTGTTTCCCTGAAATGGCGGCCAAATTTCTATGTTAGTTGTACATGAAAACTAATTAAATTTGTTACCAAAGAATTGCACAGCATGAGAAAATTTCTATGATCTTTAATGATAGAATTACAGTTTAACCGCACGTACTTTTTTCCTATATAAATATATGGAACTGTTATAGCAATAATGTGGCATTCTTACTCTGTGTAAGTGCGCATGTACTGGGAAGCAGACATCTTTAACGGTGTACTCTGTATATAACTGAAAATTCAGGTGTGCCTATATTTTGTGTCATCTTGCAATTGTTTATGTAGCATATGAAAATGAAGTAAATACATGAAGATTCCATCATAGCTGAATTAGAATTGTGTTATGTACTTATAAAAGAATTTCATTGAATTATATTGGTAAAAACGGAAGACTCTGTCTGACTGTCTATGAAGTTGAATTGCAACAAATAGAGGTATCAATATATTATTTGGGAAAAGAAGAGTCACTTATGGGTTCCAACAATTCAGGTGGGATATTAAGCTAGAGCGATTAAACAAAGTGTTCCATTTTTCGGATATACCTCACGGTCGCTGACAACAAAATCGAGATTCTAGAAGTGCTGCCGTGTCTACTGACCTGTGCATTGTAGATGGAAGTAGAGACTTATAGCTGTATAATAGGGTGAGCAAAGATAAAGAAAGGAGGAGATATAGAGGAAGAAAAACATACACAAATTAAGCGAGCAAGAATTCACCTAATTGATCCAGTTATTCATGGGACTACCGAAGGGCGTCTTGTGCTGCTTGCCCAGCCAGCCCACCTCGCCTGCAGCCAGCAGCACAGCGTGCACTCACATGACTGTTTGTATCAAGGAGAAATATCCACTGTAACACCATAATCAAAACCTAGAGGAAGCTGCAGAAATCAAGAAGAAAAGTATATGACAACAGAAATTCCGCCACTGACCACTTGCACGGTCCACCTGCCTCCGCCTAGCTATCAACATCATCCTCATCAGGTACCAGCATAGCTGCTCTGTGCTCCCAGATCAGGTTTTAGGCAGCTGCGTTGCAGTCCGTAGAGCAGCTGGACGGAAGACCGCCCAAATTCAGAAACACAGATTGCATACTGAAGCAACATTCGGATTCATGCCAACCATCTCTGGCAGGTTGACGACCTGAATCTCATCGGACTCAAATCGCCGTCCACTTTCCATAATAAGCTCAACTGGATAAGGAGATCATGCCAGCCTGCATATGACAAACCAATGACAACATATTAATGAGCCAGAAAAATGTAAGACAGTAGAAATTCCTCTAAGCTTGTATTACAACAACACTACTCCATCAGCACAAAATAGTAGCCCTCTCATTCACAATACGCATCTGACCAAATAAAGATGCCATTGTCCCTAAAAATACATATTCAAATCATTACGGTTGAAAATACAATTTAGAATCTTCAAAAACTAAAAGGATGACTCAGCGATATTACGAAAAAAAGGTAAAACATAACTCCATTGCTTACATTAAAAAAGAATACACACATCTTTCGCAGCAATGAACCCAGTTCTATTTCTGGAAAATACCGTCCAATCAGGTCAGACACTTGTGCCTTTAAAAAAAAGTAAATCGCACAAGAAACAAATAACATAAAGCAAAATCTAATAGGATAAAACGTGGTTTCATATAGCAGGCCCGAGCTACTAATAAACATAATCTAATAAGCCCACCTCACATCCTTTTCTTTGGGCAACAACAACACACTAACTTAATCACACTCTCTTCATTTGTTCTTTTTACAATAATGTAGCAACCATCCTGCTCTCGCAATAAGCCTTATTAACTGTAGAACATAAAGCTAGTGATACGTGAATAAAACAAACTGGTAAAACAAACACCATCATTGAGGTTGTTTGTTTCATTACAACCTCAGCGATTCTGTACCCCTAACCATGAGCCAACTGTACATGAATTTCCTAATTCTTTTCATAAAAAGAAATATAACAATCTAGTAAAAACAAACTACATATGGCACTGTATCCCTAATAAGGAAACACAGCTTGAGCTTCTCCACAGTCTTAAGGATTAGCCAACTGCATATGCACTTGCCAGCCCTCATTACCAATCTAAACATGCTGGTTTACTTCTACAGAACCCCACCTCATCCTCCACAAGAACCCAACCAACAGTGCAGCTGGAAAAAAGCAAAGATAAGGCAACGGACAGACACACCAACCTACCCCCTACAACACAAAGCAAGAAACAGGTAGATCCTACAAAATCGAAAAGCAATAGAAACCACAACATCTGAGGGAAGCAGAGATTCAATACCTACCACGGAAGGCGACAATATCCTGGATATCCATATTGATGCAAACCTGAAGATGAGGAAGAATGGAATAGCAAGGAAATACCTCAAGCAGCCCAGCCGGGCGGCCGACCGCACGAAGAGGGGCGACACCCACCAGAGAGGCGCCTCCTCCAGACGGGATCCAGGAAAAATCAGCACACGGCACAACCAGAGAAGATCCGCCGCCGCCAAGCAACTCCAAGATCGCCGAACAGAGCGAAGATCACCATCAGGGAAGATCCGCCGAGAAAGAGAAGAACCGACGACAAGCACCTCCAAGATCGCAGAACAGAGCGAAGAAAGCTAATCCCTCTCGGTCAAACCTCGCTGCGCTCGTGGGAAAAGAAAACGCCACACGAAAGGGGCCCAAATCTGGCCCGCCATGCGCCGACCATGCGCAACCGTCCAAGTCCGGATCAGCCGCCACCTAGTCAGCTACACAGGTCCACACGTGCATGTATCCACCGTCAAAACGCTGAGAAGCCAGCGATTGTAACAGCCTTAAGTTGTTTAGATAATTTGAGCCCCTAAAAAATTAGCAAATTATTTGGAAATTACCTCTTATTCTTATACGCACCATACGAACTCGAAATCCAAATCGACACCACCCCGCTTTCCTCATCGGCCTCCCCACATTCCAACGACAACTACGGAAAGAAACTGCTCCGCTAGATACTGGCCTGGCGTCGTGACAACACCAATATATGGAGGAGATCGTGGGCATCATCCCCGGACTCTAACGTGGCCTCGAGCTGGCAATGCACTATGGTGCAAATTAACCCTACAAGCCATGCGTTCAATGGCGAGGACGGCTAGTGTGGCCAGTCGGCAGCCACGGAGGACAACTAGTGCCCGCTGCAAGAGGAGGGTGTGAGTGTGGTGTCTCTATCTTGCCCCTAAATCCAGAGGTGACAAGAGCCTAATGATCAAACCATTGTCCTCACAGTCGCAAGCAATAACAGTTATTAAGTAAATGAATACATACCAAAGCCTTAAGCTAGATGATTGTGCTATGATCCGAATCCCTAAACATGTATCGTTACTTTCTCCTTTTCTGTCACTGAGGTTTCGCGGTAGAACGCCGTTCTCCACTCATCGCACCACTTTTCTTGATCGACTTGAATGATATGGATACCTACAGATCATCAAGACAAGGCAAAGAAACAAGGATACAAGATTGCAAAACTCATATTCAATCCGTACACATAATATAAGATTAGATGCACATGAACGCTGCGAGGATTCACCCCAACCTGCAGCCTCTGAGGACTACTCACACATAATATCAAGATCAAATAAAAAGATAGAAATCATTGTGCAAAATATTTAGATTAAAATCACAATATTCTTACAATGGTCGTCAATTCTCAAGGATATCTCTATTGCAATGGCGATGGCTATGGCTATGGAGGAGATGAGAGATGGGGTGGATGAACAATGGTGATGGATCTCCTTCGGTGTGGTTCAGATGGATCTGGTGGATGGCGGCTCTGTTTGGCGACGAATGACTCTCTTTTCAGCGTCGGTCCCTTCACGACTTTCATAGGGTTTGATCTCGGGAACGCAGCGGCGAGTGGTACGGGTGGACGGTACGGGCGGGGCTTGCCCGTACCGATGCCCATTAAAGCCCCTAGAACCGCCTTTCCGAGTGTAGTCAAATTTGACATGCTCCTGACGTGATTTTCTTCAGTAATTACAGGTCCACTTACCATTATAACGTGATTTCCTGCACAACATCCAAAAATAGAAGAGATTGCACATCTTTGAGTTGAGTAGGCATTAGTGGCAAGTGGAGAGGTAAACTTAGAATTTCTTGACATAGCTAACGGTTTAATGCGAGAAAATATGGCGTATTTCACGGTCATCAACTACCGAGGGGGTAACCCAACCTATGTGATCGGTGATCCCAGGAATTAGGACCTAGGAAACAAACTAGATCAGCTACATTGAGAGAAACTTTCAATATTCCCACTCCGTTGTAGATGCAATTCACTCATAGATACCATAAGGCAGGTAGATTATTTCTTAATGTGTTATGTTGCTATGTACGAGCGAAGACTCTGTCCTATATGGCGATCTTTTAAAAACACACCTATATGAATGACAGTGTTTGTCACAATGTGTGAGATTTCGGCGATTCTCTAGTAAGCTAATGAAAGGCTAAGGAGTATAACTTATAAGCTCCACCCGGAAAGCTTCTGGCAACCTAGTACAGAACCGACATTGAGCGAAACTTGTTGCACACGGCTAAATTCAAGGCATATTCCATTGCCCAGTTATAGTCAAGCATAGCCCCTTGTCTAGGTGGAAGTTCAACTTAAAAAGAAGGCATGTCTACTAAACAGTGATTTAGAACTAATGTGCCATCTGATGTGCCTATGCGATATGGTGGGGGATTGTTGAATTGTATGGGTTGTAACTTAGATCCGTAGCTGATATATTCTTCAAATCCTGAAATCTCAAGGCCCATCTAGTATACAAGCTTGGGATTGTGGGAGACAAATAAGTTTAGTACCACATTTCTAGTGGGGAGAGAGTTGGTGCAGCTTATAAGGATAGTTGTTGCAGCTCCACTAAGTGAGTGAGAAGAGAATGAGTTCACGTGCACTATTCCCCCTCCTCTGCTGCGGCTTGCCTCCCATGCATCACACGCATCACACGCATGCATCTCACGTTTTGTTAATCGAATTCAAGTTAGAAATAGGTTTTTGGAGGATTAAAATTTTAGTTAGTGCACCAACTGAGGTGGGTACATGTCAGCATGCGTGTGCATGATCGATGTGTGTCCTTGTCTTCCAACGTGTGGCAGGCCGGTCGGTGATTCCCCTTCCGAGCTATACCAAGAGACGAGTGATATAACCGATCTAGAGTTCTCCACTCCTTTTATGTCTCTCGCCATCAGTGCCATGCTGCATTGCTCTCTAGTCTTCTCCATCTCGATGATTGTGTTCATACCTGGCCTTGCACCAGGAGTCTAGCGATAAGGTTTTAGGGAGCGTCTGGACGCGAATCCTCGCCTTTGTCTAACTAGTTTTTTTCTGGCCTACTGTTGTTGAAGTTCTTCCTCGATAGATCTATAACTTCCACAACACCATGGGCAACCTCAATAACAACTATGGGTGTGCTGCTGCGGCGACCTTCCCAGCCACATGTACATGCTTCTTATCTCATATAGACCTGGCCATGGGCAGCCCGACCCGTCGGCCCGACCCGGCCCGGCCTGAAATTTCTGGGGCAAGCCCGAGCCGACCATGCGTCCGGGCCGGACCTGGGCCTGATTTTTTGGCCCGATGGCTGGGCCGAGCCGAGCCTAGGCCTTGATTTTACGCGATTTAGTGAAGCGGTCCGGCCCGAGAAATGCTCAGGTATACTCATACCTCACACTATTAATTGTTCCATAATTAGATTATATGTGCTTAGCCTGATATATATTGTTAAGTATGGTAGTGCATATGCAATGTTGTTATCAGTAATTAAACTCGCTTGAAAATTGCCTAATATATAATCTAACATGCACATGAACCAAACTTCTAGGATCTTGTAAGAATCAAAAAAAAAATCTTTGTCAATTCTTGGTGCATCGTTTGGCGGGATTTTCGCAGTAAGCCATGATCGATGCCAACACAGATCATGTGAGAGATTAACTAAAAAGCATGTACTCCCTCCGTCCACGAATAGGTGTTGTTTTTACATGTCTTAAGTCAAATTTTATTAACTTGTATCAACTCTCTAGAAAAAAGTAGAAACATTTGTTACACTAAATTAGTATTGCTATATTCATCTTGACATATAGTTCAGTAATAAAATAATTTTATGTCACTTATGTTACTTTTTGTGTAATGGCTTTTTTAATCAAATTTAATGTTTGACTTGTAAAAAGGGAAGACATATACTTATTCGCGGACGGAGAAAGTATGCATGCAAGTAAATAAAACATAGGGATTTTATTAGTTCTACACTTCTATGATCCAAGTAAATCGATGAAAAAAATGACTGAACCTTGAGAACTCCTAATAACCTTCTATGAGTACCAATGTGACCGTAAATATCTACTACCAGAAAATCTGGAGACGAAATTAACTGCTAGCTGTGAAGACACAACCACGGTTCATTTTTGCACCAATTGGAAGTTACCAAGACCAGATCAAGTGTTAAGCCTATAAAAAGTCAAGAATCAATCAGGAGTTCATGCATGTAGCAATTTAAATCAAGAACCCTAGGACCGAGGTCAACTCACACAGGAAAACCATAGCACTAAATCAAGAAAGGACTGGAAGAGGCTGAAGAGACAAATGTCGTGCACTCATGAGGACGTATTGGTGCTGCTTCCCTGAAGTCACAAATTCAGTCGCTTGCTCAGAAGGAAGGCATAGTTCAGAAACAGGGGAATGGGCGCATGGAAAACCCTATCAACAACAACCGCCGCATCATCCGCATAGCAATTCCCTACGGAGAACCTGCATTTCCCTTCCTAGGGAACTCAATTAAGTAAACGATCTTCCATGAAGTGATCATCGAGATAGTGTTCTAAACTAGATAGCTCTGGTTGTTCAAGAAATGAGATAGCTATCTGCACAAACTAGATACTCTACGGTACTCACGAAATTAAATGAGAGTACTATCTTGAGTAAATTAGATAGACTGAATATATGCTTACTGGCTTGTATGATTTTGATAAAATCACATCCACTGCAGCATCGCTTGCAACCAAAGTGATGCCCTTGCAAGCAACCCTAGCAACGGCCTTGTTTATATGAATTTTAACAATATTTTTCAACTAGTCCGGCGGAAGAGTCTCACATATCACAATCTCACTCAACCAGTTGAGGAACTCGGGCCTAAAGTGCTTTTTAACCTGCAAAAATAGTATGTAAGATAGTCATAAGGAAACTTTGTACCATGAACTTTTCATTATTGGAGCAATCTAAGATTCATTATCCTACTTCATAAGGAGGTTCTGTGCAACTTTTATTATCTTTGTGTTGGTCATTGTTGACATCAGGTGTTTTGCTCCTAGATTCGAGGTCATGATGATGAAGGTGTTCTTGATATCGATAGTCCGGCCCAAGCCATCACTCAGCATACCATCATCCATGAGTTGCAGAAAAACATTGAACACCGAAAGATGCGCCTTCTCCACCTCGTCAAAAAAGGATGACACTACATGGGTGCCTCCTGATTTTTTTGGTTAGATGCCCACCATTTTCATGGCCGATAGTGCTATACGATGTCATAGTTAAAATAAATATTAAGATTCATAATAAAAAAATGTATGATGATGAATGTTGAAAAAAGTATGTATTCAAACCTTGGAGGTGCCCCGGTGAGATGCAACACATAACTAACTCCAACATATTCTAACATGTCAAAACAAACCAACATCTTCTCACTGTCAAACCAGTGCTCGGCAAGGGATTTTGCAAGCTCCGTCTTCCCAACACCAGTTAAGCCCAAAAAGAGAAAAGATCTAATGGGTTGACAAGATTGATCAAGGCCAGCCTTTTTTTTTTGCGAAACACGGTACAAACGTAGACGCTCACATATACGCACATACACTCACCCCTATGAATGCACGCACGTACACCCTACCCCTATGAGCACCTCCGAGAGACTGCGTCCAAGAAACTTCATCGACGGGTCTTGAGATTGATGAAGTCACCACAGGCGCATCGCTATCGACGGGAACGCCGTCTCCCACTGAAAAATATTCCTCCTTTTTAATGAGACACCAAAGTGTCAAACCTGAGGTTTGAACTCTGGTGGGCTGGGGGTGCCACTGCCCTCCTAACCACCCAACCACAGGTTGATTGATCAAGGCCAGCCCTGGAACGTAATACGTCTTGCGCAAACAGGTTCACAACTTTATCTTGGCCAATAACTCGCTTGCACAACCTATCTGCCAAGTGTATTAACTTGCTCTTTTCTTCTTGGTCACAACCTTTAATTAAGTAGGAAAATAAAAACATATGATTGGGAAAAAATACATAATATTCACACAAATTTGATTATGGGTGCATACTTGTGCAATATGGTTTGGATAAACAACTACTTCCCGTGTTGTCTTCAATTTCTTTTTCATTTGAGTTTGTGCCATAGCAGTCTCCTTGTTCGTTTTATTTTATTTGTGGCACACATTCTTGTGGTAGCACATGCCTAGTCAATCAGATCAATTGCCTTATCAGGAAACTGACGACCTACAAGAATCAAGAGATAAGACTTGTGAGTTTCCGTCGTACATTGTTCGTTACAATGCATGAAAGTGCCCTCTGAAAATTTGCAAAGTCATTCTAACAAAGGGCACTTTAGCTAAAAGAAACTGGCAAGGTAATATGAAGTGTTGTTTTTGTAATAAAGATGAAACAATTCAACACCTTGTTCTTCGGCCAAAATAGTTTGGTGAATTATTCATATGACCTTCTAATATATCACCTCCACCAACTAATATAATGAAATCGTTTGATAAGTTGCATGTGACTAATAAGAAGGATGAAGTTAAGATTTGAGTAGCTTATGCTTTAATTTAGGCTATACGGATCACACGGAATTATTTTTTATTTAACAAAACAAAAACTACATATTTTTGCAGGTTATTTTAGGCATTCAATCCGTATGTGGTCTAATCGCCATGAATATTAGGTGCAGCTATTTAAAATTGGTTGTAGGCTAGCGAGCTGTTAGTAAAATTGCTTGTTGATGTATCGGGCTCGTATTATGGCTTCTTTTTCTATTTACAAGTGGTTGATATATGTACTGAATCTTTTTGACACATGAACTATGAAAGATACCAATTATTGTTAACAAAATAATGTCCATATGGATCATTGATGGTCGGGATGCTTCCAAAAAAAAATTGTCGAAACTCTAGGAAGGTACTGGTTATCCACGCGCACAAAAAATTAAATGCAAATAAGTTCCTGCAACATATTCATACGGTATATATGGTCATAAATTTATCCGACCTAAAAACCAAATATATAAATTACTGATGATAGAGTATTTGATCGTAATCTACCGAACGTTACATGGAAGACTTGGTGATCCTCAACTGACCATGGTTGCTTTTGCCCTAAGATTGTGCTCTATATGTAAGTTGTACTTACTCAAAGTCATTTCCTATGGTGTACATGAGGCGGCTAAGGGCTCCTTTGATTCATAGGACTGTATAAGAATTGTGTAGGATTTAGATCCTATGAAAAAAATTCCTACACTGCTTGCTTGATTCATAGGAGCATATCCCATAGGAATTATTTCTGTAGAAATCTTGTAGTGCAAATCCTATAGAAAAAAACTTGAGATCATACATCTTGGTAAATTTCTTTGATACAATCGAACAGAACTTATCTTTCCATATGATTCAACTAGACATAACATCTCAATGCTATATTTTTTCTATTTATATATTTTTCCTATTCTTTGAATTAAAGGAGGCCTAAGGTTCCAGTGATAAAATCCGATCTAGATGCCGCTCCGAAAGATCTAAGCCGGCCGGCAGCACGATATATATACGGTACAGAATCCAATCTCTCATTCAATTTGAAAATGGAACCCCAATATCTTAAAATTCTCGGTCAATGAATACAAGGTATAGTACTTCCTCCAGTTCATACTAATTGACTCTAATATAGATGTATCTAGACATATTTTAGTTCTAGATACATCTATATTGAAGTCAATTAATATGAATCTATGTTGACCGTCGAGGCAACAATTCATTCTCAGCTATACTTGCCGGCGATCCTGAGCAGAACATCGCAGAGCTCCTTGGGTCTGGAGCACATGGCCATGTGGTCGGCTATGGCGATCTCCTCGGATTCCGTGCCGGGGCTCTGGTCCACCATATTTTAGTTCTAGATACATCTATATTAAAGTCAATTAATATGCGGAAAGTACCATGTGCACATGAGCGTCGAGGCAACAATTCATTCTCAGCTATACTTGCCGGCGATCCTGAGCAGAACATCGCAGAGCTCCTTGGGTCTGGAGCACATGGCCATGTGGTCGGCTCTGGCGATCTCCTCGGATTCCGTGCCGGGGCTCTGGTCCACCATCCAGCGCTGCATCTCCTCGGACATGCAAGCGTCAGCCTTGACTACCACAAACACCTTCTTCACTGACCCGTAGTTGGCCTCGGTGAGTAGCGTCTTGTCCTGCATGATAGGGTCGTCCACGAACTGTCTGCCTACTCTCATCAGCATAGTGGCCAGCGCCAGATCCTGCATAACCACCGTCAGCGTTGTTGATTAGTTTACAATTGTTTACTTAAAGTCGAATAGAATAAATTAATAAGTCGTCGCTGCTATGTATGTGCTGGGTACTGATTTTTGGATGTGTAGGTAAGGTGATATGGGAGTGAAGATTTGTGTGGTGGACGTAGTTCGTAGTTTCTAGATGTAGCCCTGAAGATTTAGCATAATTAATCTTCTGATGATGGAAGGATGTAGTTTCCAAAACCTGTCTTCTGAACGTTCTATAGATACAGCCATGAATATGATGATTTTTGGGGTTTTATCTAGCGCACTACATAGTTAGCTGGTAGTTTCGGAAAAAAATTGGGATGCATTTTTCTGAACTCTGGATGTAGTTCCGGTTTATCGAGTGCATTATTGCTGTTAGGTTCTGAACTTTTCCGGGATGAATATTCTGGATTTCGGGATATACTCGAGCTTGGGAATTGCATGTATTTTCTGTAACTTCTTAGTTTCTAAAGTATTTTTTAATGTAGTTTCTGAAGTTCACGGTTTAGTTTCACCTTGTTGTGTGTAGGTTTATAAATTGCTGTTAATTTGCGAACTTGTTTTGGATGTACCTTTTGAAGCCCAAGATGTAATTCCAGCTTGTTGCATGCACTTCATATAACTTGTTAATTTCTAACGTTTTCGGGATGTATACTCTGAAGTGCACGGTGTAGTTTCAGCCTGTTAATTGCATTTACTTTAGATAGCTTGTTGGTTTCTGAACTTTTTCCTAATGTAGTTTCTCAAGTCTGTCATGTAGTTTCAGTCGTAGTTCAAACTTTTTGAAATGTACATTGGTAGTTAAAATGCATGTGGCGTCCATAAAGCATTACTATTGCAAATGCAACTACTATTTTTTAGTATTTTCCTTCTAGATTTAGCCCGTGTACATTATATTAGATGCATCTTCCTTTTCTCTTATGTTCTAGCTTTTCAGCAAATGTATATTCTTGTCAACATTCCGTTTTCTTAGAAAGTACATAACATCTCACTATATTTTTTTAGAACCCGCAGAAGATTCGTGCATTATTTCATTAAGCTCGAAGAAGGAATACAACGAAAGTTACAAGTCCATCGAGGACCACTAACCCACCACGCGACCTACAAGTGGCACCAGAAACCCTATTCGACTCCTCTCACACGCCTGCCCACGTCTAACAATTGTCGCTATGTATTTTATTTCTACCATGAGAATTAAAGTAAACCGAAGATTAACTTTTTTATACTGTTACTCTAGAAACTGCAGCAAGACAACATTTTACGCAAATGGTTTGTACAACTCAGACTTTCCTTGCAATATTCATACAGTACAAAGCTCAGACGTGAGTATGGTGGAATTGTTTGTTAACTTTTTTTTAGCTTTTTGGAGCTATATAAACTGCTGATCTAGTTTGTAGGCATCTGGGGATAGAAAAGGGACGTTGGCTGGAGCTCACGCCACCTCGCCTAGCTGGGTGACGGACTATGCGTGTACTAAATCGGAAAATTCCAAATTTGGTTGATTACCTCGGCTGAGCTTCGCTCATACATTTTAGCTGCCAACAATTTGGGGCCAAGAACAACTGCAGCTCGAGGGCCTTGATCGGTGTTGAGAACCATCCTCTTGCTGTCCATGAAAAAATCGGGTTTGATCCGTCCCAAGATCTACCAAGATTCACCGAGAATTATCGTCATCACCATAATTATCACGACCAGTCATAATTTTGACTGCTCGATTGCTCACCTCCTCCAGGGTGAAACCCAGGCGCGTGCCGGCGCACGGCATGACGGCGGTCAGGAACACGGCCGCGGCGACTTTGCGCGGGAACCTCTCCGTGGCGAGCGCGACGCCGAGCCCGCCCATGCTGTGCCCGACCAGGACCAGCCTCTCGTCCTCGCCTGCGCCGGCCACGGCGTCGAGCAGCGGGCGCGAGTAGTCCTCGAAGGACGCCACCTCGTCCATGCGCGCCGGGTGCGCGCCGGACGCGGCGAGGTCGAGCGCCGTGACGCGGTGCCCCGCGGCGCGCAGCATCGGCACCAGCTTGTACCAGCACCAGGCGCCGTGGCAGAGGCCGTGGACCAGGATGAAGTGCTTGCCGCTGCTGCTCCCCTCCATTGAATTGCACCTCCGTCCTCCGATGAGGGATTGCGATGTCAGTGACTATACTCGGAGAACGACGCCACTGTCCTGTTTCTTGAAGTGGAGCGAGGGTTGGACACTGCACTGCAACAATGATGTAACAATACCTGACCGAGAACGTGGCAATCATACTCCTAGCCGATTTCCCTGGAGCATTATCTCCAGCAAGAAAAAACCAACCGAGATACGGCAT
Organism: Lolium rigidum; assembly: GCF_022539505.1. Lineage (NCBI taxonomy): Eukaryota > Viridiplantae > Streptophyta > Magnoliopsida > Poales > Poaceae > Lolium > Lolium rigidum. Next base: position 38,002,795 of record NC_061513.1, on the reverse strand, counting down.
GTGAGGAGTCCCGCTCTGATGCCGACACGTAAATCTTTTTCCTAGAAAATGGGCTCTGCCCATCTAGCTTTTATGAAAATAATAAGGATCTATTTGATTCACATGCCGGGAAAAATATAGAAACAAGAAAAATATAGGATTGCAATAATCCTACAGGAATTCATATCATCTAAAATTTGTTTGATTCCACCACAAAAACATCTAAGGATTTTCAACAAAATGATACGAATGGATGTTAGATTTTCAATTAAATATGTGCAAGGGATTGCGTAGAATTTTTTTTTAATGAAAATCAATCCTACAAATCAATCAGCCATCATAGGAAAAAATTATATTGAATTTAATCCTACAAATTTTCTTAGCAAATCCTTTGAATCAAGTAAGCAGCTAGTTAATCAAGATTTTTTATGCTAATGACGCAATGTTTGCACGGGTGCAGGGCGAAGCCAAGCCCAGGCAGCATATGGTATCAATCAATTAGGAAAGATCTCAAATGCATATGATACTAATTAATTAGGAAACAATATTCTTACTTCGTGAAGGCGGTATCAATCAACTACGAAATTTTATGAAATCATCGATCACACTAGAAAATCATTCCAGAAATCTGAGCGCGGCTTCACCGCCCATCACTTGTATGTCAGCCCCGCATGGTGACTTTGTCCCACCTTTCTCCAGAAAATACATGAGGTCAGATGCTTTGTCAAGAACATGTTGCCATTATAAAATTGCAGTGTGACTTCATGGCAAAATAAAAATTCTATATAAATTCTTATATTTCAGAGTTACTACAGGTTCAGGCAGTCCATCAGTGTTCATAACGTTTATGGCTTGGAGCATATCTCAGGTGTGATAAAGTGACCTCTCAATTTCTCTTCTTACTACCATGTCTTATTTTCATGATCAACATCACAATTGATTTAATGATTTTGTAATTTCTCTTTTGCAATGTCTATTTGATGATTGCGTTAAGATGCATTGTCTTGATATACATAGTTCGCTCTGAAAGCATGCTGCAGCTTGCAAAAAAAAAGTTTGGCTTATTTGCACTCCTAGGCTAATTTGATTGTATACCAAGTTTGTGGAATTAATGATGTCTTGAGCACAAAGTATTGTCGGTTGATAATGTTGTCCCAAATGAATTAACCTTATATATCATTTTGTTTAACTGAATCAACGTACTGATAATGTCCAAAGCACTTCTTAGACCTCACCTCATATCCTAAAAACTACAACATCCTCATCTGCCCATCGGCACACCAAAAAGATATCCTAGGATATTTTTTTCAGCACCACAGCACCCCATCTCCTTCCTTTTGCATCTCCTTGCACTTCAAAGCCTACTCTACTATACTTAACAACCTAGCATTGCGGGTCCAATCGGCAAGGGAGATGTGCAGACGACGAAGGGCATGGAATCGTGGATCGCAACAGCTAGGGACTCCTTGTCAGAAGAGAAGGTAACATGGTAACAAGGGAAGAAAAATAGATCAAGATCGGCAAAGAATAATGCAAAGCCTTTTGTTTGTTTTAATTCACTTTCCATGTCAACTCACATAAATAGGTCCTAGGCTATTTTTCAAGCCTAGGCTCAAATAGGGAGAGACGAATGATGGCCAGCACTAACAAGTTGAGTACAAAGCCTCTGTATCCTCAATGCACGCTTGTGATTGTTACTTTTCTGCCTCCTTGCAAAGAATTGTAGATAAATGTGATTGTTGATGCTTCTTGTCCACATAGTATGGTTATTTATGTTGTCTAGTTTATATTATTGTTGATGCAACATGTTGATGGACACTCCAAACTTAAGTTAGCTATTTTTTCTCGTACACATGCCAAAGCATGCGTTATTATATATTAGAAGAAAACTGTCGAGAAGATGGGAGCAAACAGGAGGTAGCAGTGCTACAAGAGAAAAAGAAAAGAAAGGAAAAAAAAACTATACAGGACTAACTTTGTTAGCTACTCTCTTTCACTTAGGGTTCAACATCGGGGGGCTAGCGTATAAGGGCATCTCCAGCGGCGCGACGCATTTTATTGTGTGCGCGTGTTCGTTTGCGTCGCACCGCGGACACTCAAATGACCATTCTTGTTCGCGCGTCCGTTTGCGTCTGGGTGGCTCCAGCGGGACGACGCATTTTTTGTACTTGCTTTTTTTTCTCTTTTCCATTTGGACATAGTTCCAAATATTGCATATTGGAACATTATTTTACACAAACTAATGCATAGTTTGGAACATGGTTTACACAAACTAATACATAGTCTGAACCATGGTTGACCCAAATAAAATAAAAACCAGTTGTGTTGATTTCCCTTTGTTCGCTGCCAAGAAAGAACATTCGAGCGCACACACAGTCACCCAAACTGGAAAATCCAACTTGGGACGGTGCCCTTGTTGGTTCTACCGAGGAAGAACAACCAGAAACCTACAATACTGGCTTCGTCTGGCCCGTAGCCATATTCGTTGCAAAGAAAGAACACTCTAAGTTCTAACTATCGGTGTCGGAGCCGGATTCGCTGGTGTGGTAGTGCCTGCGGCAGGCTGTGTCGTCAAACACCTTGACGATCATCTCGTCGTCCCCCTCTTAGAGGAAGGTGAGCTGGCAGCCGGGCTCGAGCGCGAGGTCGCGGGCGAACTTGTCCCACCCCGTGTGCAGGTACATCTTGCTTTGCCCGTCGAACAAGAACTCCACGGTCCACCGGCAGAAGTTGCAGCTGGCCTCCCGTAGCTGCAAGTGCGCCGGCTCCACGCCATCGACAAACTCGGCGAACTTGTCCGGAAGCCGCTTGATGCCGAGTGGGTCGTCGTCGATGCGGAGGAGGAACTCGAAGCAGCGGTCCTCATGCGAAGACGAGGAGGACACAAGCGACGGCGAGCGTGGGGCCGTAGCTGCTCCACCACGGTGGCCCCTCCCCCCGGCCCTGGGGGCGCCCAAGGCCGCGGCCCCGAACGCCTCGCCGGCCACCAGGACCCGCCATGGACTTCCTCGCGGGCCTGGCTGCGTCGCAGGAAGAGCTAGGCGGCACTGCGGTGGAGCTTGTGGCGGCTAGGGTTTCTTTTGGAGGAGTGGATGAGGAAGAAGAACACGCGCCCTCTTTATATAGGCCGGAGGTAGGCGATGGCCGCGGGACGCGTGGCGTCGCCATTAACGTGGTTGACAGAGGTAGGCTGCGGCCGCTCGGCAGCCGAGGCATCGCCATTAACGTGGCGCAGACTGCCGAAGCGACGCAGGGGCGCCAGTCGCTGGCGAGTTTGAGAAGACGCATCGACGCAGGGTCGTTGCCAGGCGGGCCCGACGAAACGTCCGACAGCGCAGCGTCCGTAGAGACGCATCTGAGACGCATATTTTGTGCCCAGTTTGCGTCGCCGCGAACGGCCCGATCACTTTGCGTCGTAACGGTGGTACCAGGCGCATTTCTCGACCCGGCGGACGAAACGTCGCTGTAAGAGCAAGATCTATATCCCTTGTTTTGTGTGTTTGTTAACAACACTCGAACAATTCTAACCGTTTGCAAGGTGTACGGTGCCCTCACCGGACACATTATGATCAGAAGACCGAAGCATAGTTCTTAGGCTTTCTGGTTTTGTATGTGTGTCGCGAGGTAACATGGTAGGAGAGGAAAATAGGAAAAAACTGTTTTAGCCATAGCGGTACTACCGGTACCAGGAGCGTTAGTACCGCTACCTCTACTGGTACCGCTCTGAGATACCGCTCTGAGGATTGCACATGAGATTGTCCCACAGAACAAGTTACGGTATCTTTACGGTACCTCGAGCGGTAGTATCGCCCGCAAGCGGTAGTACCGCCCACGTTACCGCTCAAGTACCGTAACACGTTACGACAGTACCGCTCTGGTACCGCTTCGGTACCGCTTTGGATCCAGTAAGGTCTGGACCCTATTGCGGTACCTCAAGCGGTACCGCGATCGGTAGTACCGCTATGTGTCCACGTGGACAAGTTCTGTGGGGATTCGAACTCATAGCGGTAGTACCGCTTCCCAAAAGCGGTAGTACCGCTTAGGCAAAAACAGCACATAACGGTTGGATTTGGACGGACCTATAAAAAGGCCCCTTCTTCTCCAGCTCGTTTTTAGCTCTTCTCTCTCCCTCTCCTCCATTGTTGCTGAGCTCAAACTTAGTGGATCTCCCTCCCTACCCAATCAATCTTGCTCATATTTTGAGGAGTGGTGGAGGAGACCCCGATCTATCGTTCTACCGAGAAATTTCACCAATTCGTGGTAGTCCTTAGTGGATCTTGGTGGTAGAGTTCCTATGGTGGAATCTTGGAAGAAGTGCATCCATGGAGGCTAGCTTGATGTTGTACTAGCCCCATGGGTTGTTGGGAGCCTCCTTGTGCTGTGGAGCTCGCCCCAACCTTGTGAAGGAATCACCGCCTCGACCGGTGCCTTAGTGGAGAAGGGGGAGCACCTTCGTGGAGCTCTCTCGAGGAAGAAGGTGAGGCCTTCCTTCGTGGTGTGGCCGTCTAGCCTCTTGTGTGAAGCTAGCACCTCCTCAACGCAGACATACTCCCTTTTGTGGGAGAAACTGCGGGAAACAAACCTCGCCTCGTCTCCGCGCCCTCCGGTTGTCCCGCTCCTTACTCTTATTATCTTGTGTGATTCTTTTGCTTGTTATACTTGTCTAGGATCATTGTAGGATCACCGCCCTCGCTAACGCTACATCTTTATCTTCCGTTGCACTATCCTACACCGCCCTCGCTAAAGCTATCACCTTTATCTTCCGTTGCACTAAAAATAGAAAAAGAATAAAACTTAACGTAGCACCCATTCAACCCCCCTGTTCGCTACGATCCATTCAGTCGCTCAGCTAGCTTACCTCCCTCAAGGATTGTGACGACCACATCATGCCTGTTGGATGCAATATTTTTGAAAATTGCATCTTTCCGAGCTTTACAAAGTCTCCAAATGATAATAAGGATAATGATCGACCTGGCACCCTTCTGAACTGTGTGTATTCGACATCGGGGCTCCATAATTATTTTTTAGTATATAATATTATCACAATATTACCGATGTTATTCTTAAATATTATCTTAATATATTAAGAAAGAAAGAAAATTATGGAGCCATGGCAGCGCATGTACATGCATCTTTTGACAAAGAAAGAAATTCTGGAGCGATGGACATTCCACTAGTTTCAATACAAAGCAAATAGTTTAAGGGTGTGTCTATATCTCAGTTGACTAAGATTTTCTTACGTCTCAATCAATTCAGACAAGTGCAACTGCAGTTTAAAGAAAAGTGCAACTTGGTCCAGTTGCACATTTCTAACAGAAAAGTGCAATTTCACTTTTTTAACAGAAATGTGTAACTCAAAGCACTTTTTTGCAAGTAACTTAGACTTAAGAAAATCTCAGTTGACTGAGACATGGCAAAACCGATAGTTTAAACTCACCACACAAATGCAGCCTAGAATCTGCAATCACAACAACTTACACATCTCACTTGCTGAACACTATTACAACACCAAATGCATCAAAAAACCAATACAAAGGTTCACATGTTTGGTAGCCCACATCAACTGAACAATGCTTCAAGGATGCATACTAGGTATTCTTTGCACACTATTATCGGGCTTTACAAACAAAGCTCAAAGTTCGTTCATGAGACGATAGAGATAGCAGGATCTTGCAAGCTGCAAGCAAAAGTGCTGTAACATTCCACCTATTTAGCGCTCTCATTCTCACCATCAAAAAAATCCATCTTTCCCCTTCGAGCTCTATATTGCCGGGAGCTGCTTCACCCAAAAGATCTATCTTGTTGCGCCTCATATTTTTTGGTCAGCAACAGTTGGTCAGCAACAGTAGACAGGGACAAGCCTTATTAGCAGTATGGTTCAGCTAGCAAGGCAAAACGAAATATCAATTTGCATTCCACTTCTGCAAAGCTAATTTTGCGATGTCATCATTCCATTAGTCAAAACAACCAATGGCAAACCCAAAAGCTTCCAGAAGACTCCAAAACTTCAAACAAAATCAATAGAGAGAATAACAAAATGCAATGGTTGCACCGGAAATTCAATTCGGCTCCCTATACGAAAAAATTATATTTCGAGTTGTCGAAAAATTTTGACAAAAATTCTACGTGTACATCTCCATAATATATGAGCATTCGTCAAGTTTCATGAAAAATCAATATTTTTTGTGGTCTATGTAAAAAAGAGAAAATTTATCTTGTAAAAAACATTATTTTTAGCACTGAGTTTTGTCTTTTTTACACACGTCACATGCCAAGTCTATTTTTTATGAAACAACTTTGTGAGCCCACAATTTTTCGTTTCAATTTTTTGGAAATTCAAAATTTGTGTAAGATGAATTTTAAAATAGAGGGAGCATATGCTCCCATGTTCCAAAACACCACTCCCACCACCATCAAGTAAAATGAACAAGGCTAGAGGGGCGCTAGGTCCACCCATGAAAACATCACTCTAGGTTACCTAGATAGGACATGCTCAGTGGTAAAGGTAAGGCAGCTTACGACTAATGCCACCGATGACAAAACCTAACTAGCTACTAGACTGGTTTCTGAATGTTGTTTCAGCACAATTCTAGGCTTTTAATCCATTTGGCATTACTATAGAAGTATGTTAAAGGAATAATCATCCAAGGAATTAACTGGCAGCCAATCGTGGGCATACCTAGGTATCAAGACCAAATATAAACGTTATCCATCCACAAGATGTGCAACAAACTAGCAGCAATATGTTTTGAAAATCAAACCTTGTTCTATCATCACGCCACGAATTGAATAACCACCACCTCCTTGTATCATCAATTATAATGACAAAGAAAGCCATTTCTGGACAATCAATGCAACAAAGGCAGAAATATGCCAATTCAAAAGACAAATATCAAACTAAAGAGTACGTTAAAAATGGAGATAAGGATCAGACATCCAAGGAAGGAATAAGCAGCACTAGTTGTCAAGCCTGTCTGGACGAAAGCTCTTACGCAGCAACTGCGAATGTTTCAGAAACAAGCCTCTTTTCTATCTCGCCAAGAATTGAGTTGCCCACATCCAAATCAAATGCAAGAGTTGCTAGCCCACTAAAGATTGTAGTGTAATCACAAAAAAACGGCTCTGCGTAACCATAGATTTCCAGCCACAGGTTCCTATCAAATGTGAAAGAACTTCCTCTCGGCACAATGTAGCATCTCCGGTCAAGGCTTGTGGCTACCAGAGACGTGGCATCGGGCCCAAATAAAGAGCAACCAAATACAAGAAAACTGGGAAATTCCACAACAGTTTAAAATCAAGCAGGAGTGAAAGCTGTACCATCCAGGACCATGAGGTTATGATCAAGGATGGACAATTACAATCGCAAAGAAGCAGCTGCTGCTACAGTGACATACAACAATTCAGAACCATGAGGTACCATAAGACATACACAACCTAAGCCTGTGGGATGAAAATTACACACATTGGTCTGGTAAAAATGTCAAAGAATCAAGCATCCGATTAAGTCTAAATTATAAATGGCAAACAAATAAAAACTAAACAGGAAAAATTAGAATGGCTCAGACATCCAAGGAAGGAATTAGCAGCACTAGCTCTCAAGCCTGGCTGGGCGAAAGCTCTTAGGCGGCAACTGCGAATGTTTTGAGAAACAAGCCTTAGTTCTATCATCATCACCAACAAGTGAGTTGCCCACATCCAAATCAAATGCAAGAATTGCTAGCTTACAGATTGTGGTGTAATCACAAAAAACGGCTCTGTGTAACCATAGATTTGCAGCCACAGGTTCCTATCAAATGTGAAACTTCCTCTTGGCACAATGTAGCATCTCCGGTCAATGCTTGTGGCTACCAGAGACGTGGCATCGGGCCAAAATAAGAGCAACCAAATATTAAGATAGAAAACATCCAAGAAATCCCTCAGAGACCCGTTTAAAATCACACACACAGCTGAATCAAGCCAGAGCAAATGGTATCCCATCCTAGACCAAACCACAGAGGTTATGATAAAGGATGGACACTTACAACGGCAGAGAAGCAGCTGCTGTTTACAGTGTCATACGGCACTTCCTGGTCAAGAGCTCTTCACTGAGACAAACTATAACAAAGATAAAGGAAAGTAAATGAAGCAACAATCAAACAGCATAGATGGAATTGGGAGGAATAGATGAATCAAGGCAATGCTCAGTGGAAAGAGAAGTCGATTTTGGTTTGTAGGATCACGGTGACAATTGCCACCACTCAAAAACCTAAATGAATCATCATCGCATCATGAATCATAAAAAACAAATCAAACGGATGGAAGAGAAAAACATAGAGGCTCCAGTGTGTAATGATCAATCAGCTGTGAACAAGCTGGCCTCCCCAAAATCCACTATGATCCTATTGGACCTCAAACATCACCAGCCAGCCTACATAGCATCTCCAGATAGTAAATGTGACTGCCTAAGAAATGGCAACAGATAATCCTAATATTTGATTTAGAGTTACAAGAGACACTACAATAGGCAGCATTCAACATGACATTAAATCCTACAATTTCAAAACCCAAAACATGGCAAACTTGCAAAGATACTTAATCTGCAAAATTGTTTTTAGCAGATTTTATATTGGTAAAGAGGGAGAATTATTTCTTTATTAGATCAAGTTGTCAAAAATATTTAAAATAGAGCAATGACAAACATAATTTGGAGAAAAATTTCAACAGCTGCAAAGCAGACAGTTATATAGTTTGACACAGATTTTTATCAGCATTGGCAGTAAAGGTCATCAGCTAGGAGCGAAAGACTATTTGTTCAAGTAATCACAGTGAGATCATCTGAACTATGCACTTGTAATCATCATCTAACCTTATATGCCAATAAGCCAATTTACTCCACAAAGCTAATATGGTTTAGAATAGCAAACGAAAGGGGTGGCAACTCAGCATGACAAAACAACTTCATCAAACACATCTATTTTATAACACATTACCAGAAACATTAATAAATCAAAGACCTCACCAAACATCAGGCTTCCACAAGACAATTGAGACATATGCTTGTCAATAGATCTAGTTTATTTTTAATCAATAGCAACAAATCGTTAAATACAATGAAAACAAAATATATACATATAGGACTCAGAATTTGGGTAGTCGGCAAGGCAAACAAATGCCAGTTACGACGAACGAGACCAAATATCAATCATCCCAGTCCTGTATACTGGAGTCAAAACAACAGAGTGCAATGAGGTAAATGTGTCAGATTATAAAGCATACTCAGCACCCTTCCGAAGAAGTAAGACAGGGATAACTGTATTTTACTTGTGATATCATCATCCACATATATTCAATAAAATAAGGTTCAGACTGAAATCAGTAGCACAGAATTTTGAAGCATCTATCAGGTATTCCTATGAAACATTTAAAGAACTGATGACAGTCACTAGAGCCAACACTTTCACTTTCAAAGTTCAATCTAATTTATTTTACATACAGAACTGAACCTAATAGTCAAAATAAACATTTAATTATATGTGGCGTTTCCAAGATCAGCTGGCACAATGAAAGCCACCAATCAGGATATACCACACATCAACGAATCGGATGTCGCATCCGAGCCATTACACCATGAGGAACTTAAATCATCCTCAGGAATTGGTAATGGACGCATGAGACCTTACAGACAAGGTCGATCAAATCTAAAACAAACTGATTTGGTAAATCCTTGAGCTCAGACAGCCAAGGGTTTGTCTTCAAATACTACTGAAGTGGTAGTATCAGAAACTCTAGTCCACAATGTATCATCACCGCTCCAAAACCATAATCAGACAATACAAACAGGGACAAAGGAAGATACAATAGACCAATAACAGATTGGTCGATAATATCTGTTTTCAAATACTACTGAAAACAACCAGATTATTTCCCACGTTGCCCATGCACTTTCCGTGTGTAAAGTATTTTCTAGCTTTTCTTCCTATACCGCATAAAAATAACAGAATCTGACTGCTGTCCCAATTAGCTAGAGTACTCGTACCTTTGATCCTACATGAAATTTATATCAATCCATCGCCGCTGCTAGCGGACGACAATCACAGCCTCCAGAAAAAGGCAGGACCGTGGGTTGTGCAAACCCTGCAGAATGTTTAATATGGGATGAATAAGCAATGTGTGTCAAATCCAGGCCCGCGAGATCAAAGCCCGAAAGCGTCAGGGCGAGCAGACATGCAGACCAAGTTCAGTCACTCTCCGTGAACATTACCATGCTTCCTTCCTCTTCACATCCAGAGCATCGGCTTGTTGTGCACGGACGGCATTAGTAACCAGATAAAACGGGACATTCTGGCACGAAGTCTCTTCAGATTAGGATTTTGCATCACCAATAATAGAAGAGGTGGAAGATTCAGAGAAACAGGAGAAAAGATCAGTGCACCAAAGATTTCAGGAGTTGATCAGATAATTGTAGTCTGTAATTTTAGTCAACACTAAATTTAATTTTCAGTGAAAGGTTATCATCACATCAACTCGACAAATATTGCGATTTTTCGTCTGTAAATCAAAGGCAAAAAAGAAGGAAGGAAATTTACGGAAACATCTAGCAACAGAGAGCAGAAATTGCAGAGATCTTAGAAGGCTCAGACAAATAAATTGGTTTCTCTGCAGAGGGATCGAGATCCTTCAGAAAATAGGTAGGTATTTTTCATCATCACAGCCTCAGATTAGATCTAACAAAGCAGGCAGAACAAAACCAAAAAAGAACGGAAGAAAATCGAACGAGCGGAAGATTTCATGATGGATGGAAAATCGCCGCGCCCTGCGAACCTGAGGATGATTTGCACAGGAGACGGTAGGCGGCGAGAAGAGGGAGGAGAGCGTCTCGTATATAACGGGGCTGGTGTGCTAGGGTTTCCGGAAGCAACATAATCTCAGCTTGTTGGGTTCTTATTGGACCGGCCAAGTTAGGATATTGGGCCTGACTTTTTACAACGTTGGGCTGGGCCAGTTTGAAGGCTCGACCTAATAGCGCGCCAGCCCAGGAGCGGAACTCAACGGCTACTCCATCGACACACAATGGAAGGAGAGACACCGCCGCCGCCGGACAAGTAATTTGGATCGGAGTGAGTATAAAACATCATTCAAAAGGATTAACAGCTGAAAGATGCCTTAGCTTTTTTATCACATTGACCACTGTGTTTTCTTGCCCAGAAATATTGTCGCAAACCAATCAAGCTTGGAATTTTAGTTTCATGTTCCTTAATTATAATCATGGTGTGACTTTTTACAGCCTACTTTTTAACAAGGAACCTCAAACTTGTATGAGATTGCTTAATCGATCATATACCCTTTTTTTCTCGAACACAAGTGTTAGCTTTTACGCTGGTACTCTTGGATTATGCATGATTTGTGATTTAGATATCGCAATGAAAATTTCCTTTTATATGACATTGGTAGTCCAGCTAACAGTGGCTAATCCCATTTTATATTTGTGTTGCATTTCTCATTCTGTAAATCAGAGTTTTGTTGACTATAAGGCGGAACATGTTCGCCTGGACTATGAAGGCATTTATTTTTTAACTGTTGTAGTTTGTGAAAATATTACTTGACCAAATTCTTCACTTTGACTTACGGCAGGGGCGTACGCAGAAGGGTGGGCAGGTGGGCCATGGACCACCCTGAATTTTTAGAAAACATTTTATATTTAGTCGTTTGAGCAATTTTTTATCACACATGAGCAGTAAAAAATAGAAATTAGAGGTGTGTGTCAACCCCGTGGTATTTTTGTGCATCCGCCACTACTTAGGGGTGCACATCACATTTAATAATCGGTGTGCTCTCCACTTGCCTTGTTATTTCATTCGTATTTTGATGCTTAACGTGGGAAAACAAATATCTTCTAGTGCTTAATTACCTCTATCCTGATGCTCTGTTTTGTCTGAAACAGTGATGCCACAATTTGCGTAAAACCCTGGGTCAAATCCAATTTTTGCTTCACAAAGGCAAATAATTCTTACCCACTGAGTGTTAATTTGTATGATAGGGGCAGTCAGAGATGTGTGAGCTATATTTTCAGTTTGATGGAGCAAAATTTGTTTAGAATACATTACATGGGTCAGACATAAGGTTTCTGAATTTGTTGTCCATCATGGAGGAAGAGGGATATGGAATGTGTGATTCCTTATATTATGTTAAAAATGAAGGAGTGGGACTGAGTGGATTAGAGCTAGTAGACAACAATTATAAGGTAGATGAAATGCTACTGAAATATGCAAGTACAAAGAAACTAGTGCTCACTGTGATGAGGGACATTAGAGCTAGTAGACAACAATTATAAGGTACATGAAATGCTACTGAAATATGCAAGTACAAAGAAACTAGTGCTCACTATGATGAGGGACAGTAGGAACAGAGCAATTGTTTTATTACCATTGAAGAGAAAACATGGAACCACTATTGATCTTGATCCACAGGAAGAAGAGCCTATTACACACCCATTTCTGAGCCAAGACAGTGGCTTCTGTGATGATTGGCAGTCACAACTGGATGATCACAATCTTTATCAGATGCACACGCGTCAGAAGGAGAAACATATAATGGATATAGAGACATCTATGGCAGAAGAACAATAAGAGGGATCTGAAGATGAGCTAGTTAGTTGGCTATATCCATGCAAATTTGACCCAGTAGCTGCAAACAAGATGAGAAGAGCTGAGGAAGAGGAAATGCAATAGATAATTGCTGCTAAGAAGAAGAGGAAGCTAGATCCAATGCTCCATTGTTAGGGGGAAAGTGATGTGGAGGCCATTTATGACAATGAAACTCAGTCTGAGGATATTCCAGCAATTACAACAGTGAAGAAGCAAGTGAAGAGGCCTTGTTCAACATTGAGGACACATTCTCAAGTAGAGGCAGAAGTTATTCAAGATTGGGTTCCTTCTGATGATGAGGGTGTTCAGAGATTTCTGAAAGAAGAAGATGATGATGGGTATGAGGCATTGCCTTTTGTCTTAGCAAGAGGGAGAAAGAGCAGAGCAAAGAAGGCCAAGGAGAGGGTATGGTATGATGATACTAGAGAGAATCCAGAGCAACAATTCATGGCGGGACTTTGTTCCAAAGATGTGTACCAATTTAGGCAAGCATTGGCTAGACTCCACATTGTGCAGGTTAAAATTTCCATTAGCACAGAAATACACCTGATAGGATCATTGTTTGGTGCAAGGAGAAGGAGAAAAAAGATGGAGATAATGTGAAGGAGAAAACGTGGGATTGTCCATTTTATATGACAGCTGCCAAGATAGAAAATGAGTCTACTTTTTTGCATCAAGAAAATGCAGTTGAAGCACACCTGCCCAACAAAACCAGCTAGCGCGCACCTAGGTTAATGCAAAGTGGCTTAGCACTGCATATGTTGATGAATACAAATCAAACATATCAGCGTGCACTTGCATCACTACTTTGCAAGATAAATCACATAAACACTTTGGAGTGGATGTTCCAAAGAAGATGGCTTACACGACAAGAACTAAGGCAATTGAGATGGTCATGGGGGGTCACTGATACGTCTCCAACGTACATATAATTTCTGACGTTCCATGCTTGTTTTATGGCAATACTTACATGTTTTGCTTGCACTTTATGATGATTTCATGCGTTTTCCGGAACTAACCTATTAACAAGATGCCACAGTGCCAGTTCCTGTTTTCTGCTGTTTTTGGTTCTAGAAAGGCTGTTCGGGCAACATTCTCGGAATTGGACGAAATCAACGCCAAAGATCTTATTTTTCATGGGAGGCTCCAGAACACCGAAGGAGAGTCGGAGGAGAGCCAGGGGGCCACCACACACGTGGTCGCGCGGCCCCAGGCCTGGCCGCGCCGGCCTAGTGGGAGGCCACCCTGTCAGCCCTCCTGCGCCGCCTCTTCGCCTATTTAAGTCCTTTCGACCTAAAAACGCAGTACCGATTGACGAAACTCCAGAAAGACTCCAGGGGCGCCGCCGCCATCGCGAAACTCCAATCCGGGGACGAAGTCTCGTTCCGGCACCCTGCCGGGATGGGGAAGTGCCCCCGGAAGCCATCTCCATCGACGCCACCGCCTCCATCATGCTCCGTGAGTAGTTCCCCCATGGACTACGGGTTCTAGCTGTAGCTAGTTGGTATACTCTCCCCCATGTACTTCAATACAATGATCTCATGAGCTGCCTTACATGATTGAGATTCATCTGATGTAATCGGTGTTGTGTTTGTTGGGATCCGATGGATTGTTACGTTATGATTGTCTATCTACAAAGTTTGTGAAGTTATTGTTGCTGCAATCTTGTTATGTTTAATACTTGTCACTAGGGTCCGAGTGGCATGATCTTAGATTTGAGCTCTATAATTATTGCTTAGATTGTATCTACAAGTTGTATGCACATGTCTATGTCCGGAACCAAAGGCCCCAAAGTGACAGAAATTGGGACAACTGGAGGGGAAGGCTTAGATATGAGGATCACATGTTCACGGAGTGTTAATGCTTTGCTCCGGTGCTCTATTAAAAGGAGTACCTTAATTTCCAGTAGATTCCCTAGAGGCCCGGCCGCCACCGGCTGGTAGGACAAAAGATGTTGTACAAGTTTCTCATTGCGAGCACGTATGACTATATATGGGAAACATGCCTACATGATTAATAGACTTGATATTCTGTCTTAATGCTATTTCAATCCTATCAATTGCCCAACTGTAATTTGTTCACTGATACGTCTCCAACGTATCGATAATTTCTTATGTTCCATGCTACTTTATTGATGATACCTACATGTTTTATGCACATTATATGTCATATTTATGCATTTTCTGGAACTAACCTATTAACAAGATGCCGAAGAGCCAGTTGTTGTTTTCTCGCTGTTTTTGGTTTCGAAATCCTAGTAAGGAAATATTCTCGGAATTGGACGAAATCTTCGCCCGGGGTCCTATTTTTGCACGGAGCTTCCGGAAGACGGAAGAGGGAAGGAAGTGGGGCCACGAGGTGGCCACACCATAGGGCGGCGCGGCCCAGGCCCCGGCCGCGCCGGCCCGTGGTGTGGGCCCCTCGCGCCGCCTCTTGACCTGCCCTTTCGCCTACTTAAAGCCCCCGTCGCGAAACCCCCGCACCGAGAGCCACGATACGGAAAACCTTCCAGAGACGCCGCCGCCGCGAATCCCATCTCGGGGGATTCAGGAGATCGCCTCCGGCACCCTGCCGGAGAGGGGATTCATCTCCCGGAGGACTCTTCATCGCCATGATCGCCTCCGGAGTGATGAGTGAGTAGTTCACCCCTGGACCATGGGTCCATAGCAGTAGCTAGATGGTCGTCTTCTCCTTGTTGTGCTTCATTGTTGGATCTTGTGAGCTGCCTAACATGATCAAGATCATCTATCTGTAATTCTATATGTTGTGTTTGTCGGGATCCAATGGATAGAGAATACTATGTTATGGTGATTATCAATCTATTGTTTATGTGTTGTTTATGATCTTGCATGCTCTCCGTTATTAGTAGAGGCTCGGCCAAGTTTTTGCTCTTAACTCCAAGAGGGGGTATTTATGCTCGATAGTGGGTTCATGCCTTCATTGACACCGGGACGATGTGATGAAAGTTCTAAGGTTGTGATGTGCTGTTGCCACTAGGGATAAAACATTGATTCTATGTCTAAGGATGTAGTTGTCGATTACATTACGCACCATACTTAATGCAATTGTCCGTTGCTTAGCAACTTAATACCGAATGGGGTTCGGATGATAACCTGAAGGTGGACTTTTTAGGCATAGATGCAGTTGGATGGCGGTCTATGTACTTTGTCGTAATGCCCAATTAAATCTCACTATATTTATCATATCATGTACATGCATTGTTATGCCTTTCTCTATTTGTCAATTGCCCGACCGTAATTTGTTCACCCAACATGCTTTTATCTTATGGGAGAGACACCTCTAGTGAACCGTGGACCCCGGTCCTATTCTTTACATAGCATACAATCTATCGCAATTGTGTTTTACTATTTTCTTGCAAACAATCATCTTCCACTCGATACGTTTAATCCTTTGTTACAGCAAGCCGGTGAGATTGACAACCTCACTGTTTCGTTGGGGCAAAGTACTTGGGTTGTGTTGTGCAGGTTCCACGTTGGCGCCGGAATCCCTGTTGTTGCGCCGCATCACATTTCGCCACCATCAACCTTCAACGTGCTTCTTGGCTCCTACTGGTCCGATTAAACCTTGGTTTCTTTCGAGGGAAAACTTGCTATCGTGCGCATCATACCTTCCTCTTGGGGTTCCCAACGAACGTGTGAGTTACACGCCATCAAGCTCTTTTTCCGGCGCCGTTGCCGGGAGATCAAGACACGCTCGCAAGGGGAGTTTCCACTTCTCAATCTCTTTACTTTGTTTTTGTCTTGCTTTATTTTATTTACTACTTTGTTTGCTGCACCTAAACAAAACACACAAAAAAATTAGTTGCTAGTTTTACTTTATTTACTGTCTTGCTCTCCATATTAAAAACACAAAAAAATTAGTTACTTGTCTTTACTTTATTCGCCTAGTTTACTTTTTGCTTATTGCATCATGTTTCCTTTTAATTTTACCACAAAAGACATACCGGTAGGACGTGGGTCCATAGTTGGGAGAAATAATATAGAAGAATTTTTCAATCATGTTAGTATTATCGAAGATTTTGAAGATAGACACTTGGTAGAACTTGCACCTACCTATGAAATTGCTGCTCGTCTGCTTTAGTTCGCATGTTGGAAACTAAATTTGTTAATCTCAATCCTATAATCCAACACATGTTTCTTACACTCGGTGATATGGAAGAAGGGGAAAAGAAAGATTTTGTTCTAGAAACTCTTCTTAGAGAATTTGGGGGATTAGCAAGAGAGGCTAGAAAGGTTTTTGCTAAATTTAATATGCTAGGTTCTCATACTAATTTTGTTGGTCTCCTTGAAAAAATGGACATAGATAGAATAAGATACACTAATAATATTAATGATGGTGGGGAGATCAAAGCACCAATACCATGTAAACTCCTAGCTATGAATGATGCACTAGAAAATAACTATGCTTGGCTTGTTCCTGAAAATTTGTTCGATGAGAGTAGCAAGCCTAAGACTAATGAAAAGGGAGACGCTAAAACTTATATATCAAATATACTATGCTTGGTTGAGAAAACTCCCAACACCCCTGGTAATGATGTTGATGTCTCATCTCTTGATAATACTTGATTTGCACTTTCTGCGCCTAGCTGAAAGGCGTTAAAGAAAAGCGCTTATGGGAGACAACCCATGTTTTTACTACAGCAATTTTTTGTTTTGTTGAGTCTTGGAAGTTGTTTACTACTGTAGCAACCTCTCCTTACCATGTTTTTGTGCCAAGTAAAGTTTCTATGTCAAAGTTGATGTTATATTTGGGATCGCTGCGCAGAAACAGCATTGCTGTCTGTCACGAATCTGGGCACAGGCCTCTGTAGAAAATTCGAAAAAATCTGCCAATTTACGAGCGTGATCCTCAGATATGTACGCAACTTTCATTAGTTTTGAGTTTTTCCATTTGAGCAAGTCTGGTGCCATCTTTAAATTCGTCTTTACGGACTGTTCTGTTTTTGACAGATTCTGCCTTTTATTTCGCATTGCCTCTTTTGCTATGTTGGATTTATTTCTTTGATCCATTAATGTCTAGTAGCTTTATGCAATGTCCAGAAGTGTAAAGAATGATTGTGTCACCTCTGAATGTGTGAATTATTAATTGTGCACTAACCCTCTAATGAGTTTGCTTGAAGTTTGGTGTGAAGGAAGTTTTCAAGGGTCAAGAGAGGAGAATGATATACTATGATCAAGAGGAGTGAAAGCTCTAAGCTTGGGGATGCCCCCATGGTTCACCCCTGCATATTTTAAGAAGACTCAAGCGTCTAAGCTTGGGGATGCCCAAGGCATCCCCTTCTTCATCGACAACATCATCGAGTTCCTCCCCGAAACTATATTTTTATTCAGTCACATCTTGTGTTCTTTACTTGGAGCGTCGGTTTGTTTTTGTTTTTGTTTTGTTTGAATAAAATGGATCCTAGAATTCACTTTGTGGGAGAGAGACACGCTCCGCTGTTGCATATGGACAAATATGTCCTTAGGCTTTACTCATAATGTTCAAGGCGAAGTTTCTTCTTCGTTAAATTGTTATATGGTTGGAATTGGAAAATGCTACATGTAGTAATTCTAAAATGTCTTGGATAATGTGATACTTGGCAATTGTTGTGCTCATGTTTAAGCTCTTGCATCATATGCTTTGTACCCATTAATGAAGAAATACATAGAGCTTGCTAAAATCTGATTTGCATATTTTGTCTCTCTAAGGTCTAGATAATTTCTAGTATTGAGTTTTGAACAACAAGGAAGACGGTGTAGAGTCTTATAATGTTTACAATATGTCTTTTATGTGAGTTTTGCTGCACCGGTTCATCCTTGAGTTTGCTTCAAATAACCTTGCTAGCCTAAACCTTGTATCGAGAGGGAATACTTCTCATGCATCCAAAATCCTTGAGCCAACTACTATGCCATTTGTGTCCACCATACCTACCTACTACATGGTATTTCTCCGCCATTCCAAAGTAAATTGCTTGAGTGCTACCTTTAAAATTCCATCATTCACCTTTGCAATATATAGCTCATGGGACAAAATAGCCTTAAAAACTATCGTAGTATTGAATATGTACTTATGCACTTTATATTTTATTAAGTTGCTTGTTGTGCGATAACCATGCTTCGGGGAACGCCATCAACTATTGTTGAATATCATGTGAGTTGCTATGCATGTCCGTCTTGTCCGAAGGATCTATCATTTTAGTGATTGGAGCATGCAAAATTGTTAGAGAAGAACATTGGGCCGCTAACTAAAGCCATGAATCATGGTTGAAGTTTCAGTTTTGGACATATATCCTCAATCTCATATGAGAATAATAAGTGTTGCTACATGCTTATGCATTTAAGAGGAGTCCATTATTTGTTGTCCATGTTGTCCCGGTATGGATGTCTAAGTTGAGAATAATCAAAAGCGAGAAATCCAAAATGCGAGCATTCTCCTTAGACCTTTGTACGAAGCGGCATGGAGGTACCCCTTTGTGACACTTGGTTGAAACATGGCATGCAAAGATCCGGTAGTCCAAGCTAAGTAGGACGAGGTGCGGACACTATTAGTATACTATGCATGAGGCTTGCAACTTGTAAGATATAATTTACATAACTCATATGCTTTATTACTACCGTTGACAAAATTGTTTCATGTTTTCAAAATAAAAGCTCTAGCACAAATACAGCAATCGATGCTTTCCTCTTTGAAGGACCATTCTTTTACTTTTATTGTTGAGTCGGCTTACCTATCTCCCTCCACCTTAAGAAGCAAACACTTGTGTGAACTGTGCATTGATTCCTACATACTTGCATATTGCACTTGTTATATTACTTTATGTTGACAATATCCATGAGATATACATGTTATAAGTTGAAAGCAACCGCTGAAACTTAATCTTCCTTTGTGTTGCTTCAACACCTTTACTTTGATTTATTGCTTTATGAGTTAACTCTTATGCAAGACTTATTGATGCTTGTCTTGAAGCACTATTCATGAAAAGTCTTTGCTATATGATTCACTTGTTTACTCATGTCATTACCTTTGTTTTGATCGCTGCATTCATTACATATGTTTACAAATAGTATGATCAAGATTATAATGGCATGTCACTTCAGAAATTATCTTTGTTATCGTTTTACTCGCTCGGGACGAGCGGAACTAAGCTTGGGATGCTGATACGTCTCCAACGTATCGATAATTTCTTATGTTCCATGCTACTTTATTGATGATACCTACATGTTTTATGCACATTATATGTCATATTTATGCATTTTCCGGAACTAACCTATTAACAAGATGCCGAAGAGCCGGTTGATGTTTTCTGCTGTTTTTGGTTTCGAAATCCTAGTAAGGAAATATTCTCGGAATTGGACGAAATCTTCGCCCGGGGTCCTATTTTTGCACGGAGCTTCCGAAGACCGAAGAGGGAAGGAAGTGGGGCCACGAGGTGGCCACACCATAGAGGCGGCGCGGCCCGGGCCCCGGCCGCGCCGGCCTGTTGTGTGGGCCCCTCGCGCCGCCTCTTGACCTGCCCTTCCGCCTACTTAAAGCCCCGTCGCGAAACCCCCGATGCCGAGAGCCACGATACGGAAAACCTTCCGGAGACGCCGCCGCCGCGAATCCCATCTCGGGGGATTCGGGAGATCGCCTCCGGCACCTGCCGGAGAGGGGATTCATCTCCCGGAGGACTCTTCATCGCCATGATCGCCTCCGGAGTGATGAGTGAGTAGTTCACCCCTGGACCATGGGTCCATAGCAGTAGCTAGATGGTCGTCTTCTCCTTGTTGTGCTTCATTGTTGGATCTTGTGAGCTGCCTAACATGATCAAGATCATCTATCCGTAATTCTATATGTTGTGTTTGTCGGGATCCGATGGATAGAGAATACTATGTTATGGTGATTATCAATCTATTGTTTATGTGTTGTTTATGATCTTGCATGCTCTCCGTTATTAGTAGAGGCTCGGCCAAGTTTTTGCTCTTAACTCCAAGAGGGGTATTTATGCTCGATAGTGGGTTCATGCCTTCATTGACACACGGGACGAGTGACGGAAAGTTCTAAGGTTGTGATGTGCTTGTTGCCACTAGGGATAAAACATTGATTCTATGTCTAAGGATGTAGTTGTCGATTACATTACGCACCATACTTAATGCAATTGTCTGTTGCTTAGCAACTTAATACTCGAATGGGGTTCGGATGATAACTCGAAGGTGGACTTTTTAGGCATAGATGCGGTTGGATGGCGGTCTATGTACTTTGTCGTAATGCCCAATTAAATCTCACTATATTTATCATATCATGTACATGCATTGTTATGCCCTTCTCTATTTGTCAATTGCCCGACTGTAATTTGTTCACCCAACATGCTTTTATCTTATGGGAGAGACACCTCTAGTGAACTGTGGACCCCGGTCCTATTCTTTACATAGCATACAATCTACTGCAATTATGTTTTACTATTTTCTTGCAAACAATCATCTTCCACTCGATACGTTTAATCCTTTGTTACAGCAAGCCGGTGAGATTGACAACCTCACTGTTTCGTTGGGGCAAAGTACTTGGGTTGTGTTGTGCAGGTTCCACGTTGGCGCCGGAATCCCTGTTGTTGCGCCGCATCACATTTCGCCACCATCAACCTTCAACGTGCTTCTTGGCTCCTACTGGTTCGATTAAACCTTGGTTTCTTTCTGAGGGAAAACTTGCTACTGTGCGCATCATACCTTCCTCTTGGGGTTCCCAACGAACGTGTGAGTTACACGCCATCATTCACCCAACACTTGTTATTTGAGAGTTACCACTAGTGTAGATAGCTGGGAACCCCGGTCCATCTCGCATCATCATATACTCGTTCTACATGTCATTGGAAGTAGTATCAAATATTTTCTGGTGCCATTGCTCTCATATTGCTATTACTCGCTGCGTGTTCTATCGTTACTACTCGCTCTCATATTACTGCTACTTTCACGTCACCCCTGTTGCTAGTGCTTTTCCAGGTGAAGCTGAATTGACAACTCAGTTGTTAAGGCTTATAAGTATTCTTTACCTCCCCTTGTGTCGAATCAATAAATTTGGGTTTTACTTCCCTCGAAGACTGTTGCGATCCCCTATACTTGTGGGTCATCAAGACTATTTTCTGGCGCCGTTGCCGGGGAGGCATAGCTCTACTCATAAGTTCACCTGGGAAGTACACTCAACCTCTCTCTCCACTTTTATTTTATTTTGTCTTGCTAGTTTATTTCTGTCTAGTTTATTTGTGCTTAGTTTATTTCTGTCTAGTTTTATTTTGCTTAGTTACTTTTGCTTAGTTTCTTTTTGTCTTGTTTTATTTTCCCTATATACCCGAAAATCCATAAAAATTTGAAAACAAAAAAATTAAAAACTGCTGTTATGGGAGAACCAACAACCTACTTTGAGCTTATAGAATGTTATAATAATTATAGAGAATCAAGAACTGGTAAAATAATGAGTGCTATGATAGAAAAATTGAATACAATGGCTAGAATCTTGCTTAGACGCCATGATATAAACTGGTTGCTCTCAACATGATACTAAACATCTTAAATTTCAATGTGGCTTTAGTGAGGAATTTTTAATTAAGAACTATAATCGGAATTGCTATATTCATTATGGGTTCGAAGAGGTAGAACAATTTGTCTTATTTATGGGAGCCTCCGAGATAGAATCCTTCATGGTTGAGAATTATGAAACTTGTGCTATTTGTAAGGACCTTAAAGATTATGTCTCTACTATCCTTAATTCTTGCATAGAATGCTACAGGTAGGAATCCTTATATCCTTGATTGTAAAGAGAGACGCATTAATGCACAAGAATGCACTCACAATCTGCAGGAACTCGTGGAAGAAGAAATTGATGAACACTGAAAGCTCATTGGATGAAAAAGAGGAGGAAATTGATGAACCTGAAAGCTCATTGGATGAAAAAGAAGAGGAGA
>NC_061513.1:37910029-37980159 GCF_022539505.1 Lolium rigidum | reverse complement strand
ACAATTGCATTAAGTATGGTGCGTAATGTAATCGACAACTACATCCTTAGACATAGAATCAATGTTTTATCCCTAGTGGCAACGAGCACAACACAACCTTAGAACTTTCTCGTCACTTGTCCCGGTGTCAATGCGGGCATGAACCCACTATCGAGCATAAATACTCCCTCTTGGAGTTAAGAGTAAAAACTTGGCCGAGCCTCTACTAATAACGGAGAGCATGCAAGATCATAAACAACACATAAACAATAGATTGATAATCACCATAATCATAGTACTCTCTATCCATCGGATCCCGACAAACACAACATATAGAATTACGGATAGATGATCTTGATCATGTTAGGCAGCTCACAAGATCCAACAATGAAGCACAACAAGGAGAAGACGACCATCTAGCTACTGCTATGGACCCATGGTCCAGGGGTGAACTACTCACTCATCACTCCGGAGGCGACCATGGCGGTGTAGAGTCCTCCGGGAGGTGAATCCCCTCTCCGGCAGGGTGCCGGAGGCGATCTCCTGAATCCCCCGAGATGGGATTTGCGGCGGCGGCGTCTCTGGAAGGTTTTCCGTATCGTGGCTCTCGGTACTGGGGGTTTCGCGACGGAGGCTATTTGTAGGCGGAAGGGTAGGTCAGGGGGGCTCACGAGGGGCCCAGGGGACAGGGTGGCGCGGCCAGGGGCCAGGCCGCGCCGCCCTATCATCTGGCCGCCTCGTGGCCCCACTTCGTTAGCTCTTCGGTCTTCTGGAAGCTTCGTGCAAAAATAGGACCCTGGGCGAAGATTTCGTCCAATTCCGAGAATATTTCCTTACTAGGATTTCTGAAACCAAAAACAGCAGAAAACGACAGAATCGGCTCTTCGGCATCTTGTTAATAGGTTAGTTCCAGAAAATGCATAAATATGACATATAATGTGCATAAAACATGTAGGTATCATCAATAAAGTAGCATGGAACATAAGAAATTATCGATACGTTGGAGACGTATCAGAGTGCCACTCAAAAATAAAAATAATTCATGGGAAGGTTTGTCTGGCAAGGGGGTTAGAGTGCCCACTACCATTCGTTGACAACAACAAACACCTCTCAAAACTTTTACTTTTATGCTCTCTTTATGTTTTCAAAACCAAAGCTCTAGCACAAATATAGCAATCGATGCTTCCCTCGTAGAAGGGCCTATCTTTTACTTTATGTTGAGTCAGTTTACCCATTTCCTTCCATCTTAGAAGCAAACACTTGTGTCAACTGTGCATTGATTCTTACATACTTGCTTATTTGCATTCATCATATTACTTTGTGTTGACAATTATCCATGAGATATGCATGTTGAAAGTTGAAAGCATCCGCTGAAACTTAAATCTTCCTTTGTGTTGCTTCGATGCCTTTACTTTGAATCTATTGCTTTATGAGTTAACTCTTGTGCAAGACTTTTGATGCTTGTCTTGAAAGTACTCTTCATGAAAAGTTTTGCTATATGTTACCTATTTGTTAGCAACTATAGATCATTGCCTTGAGTCACTTCATTCATTTCATATGCTTTGTAATAGTATGATCAAGGTTATGTAAGTAGCATGTCACTACAGAAATTACTCTTTTTATCGTTTACCTACTCGAGGACGAGCAGGAACTAAGCTTGGGGATGCTGATACGTCTCCAACGTACCTATAATTTCTGACGTTCCATGCTTGTTTTATGGCAATACTTACATGTTTTGCTTGCACTTTATGATGATTTCATGCGTTTTCCGGAACTAACCTATTAACAAGATGCCACAGTGCCAGTTCCTGTTTTCTGCTGTTTTTGGTTCCAGAAAGGCTGTTCGGGCAACATTCTCGGAATTGGACGAAATCAACGCCAAAGATCTTATTTTTCCCGGGAGGCTCCAGAACACCGAAGGAGAGTCGGAGGAGAGCCAGGGGGCCACCACACACGTGGGCCGCGCGGCCCCAGGCCTGGCCGCGCCGGCCTAGTGGGAGGCCACCCTGTCAGCCCTCCTGCGCCGCCTCTTCGCCTATTTAAGTCCTTTCGACCTAAAAACGCAGTACCGATTGACGAAACTCCAGAAAGACTCCAGGGGCGCCGCCGCCATCGCGAAACTCCAATTCGGGGGACAGAAGTCTCTGTTCCGGCACCCTGCCGGGACGGGGAAGTGCCCCCGGAAGCCATCTCCATCGACGCCACCGCCTCCATCATGCTCCGTGAGTAGTTCCCCCATGGACTACGGGTTCTAGCTGTATCTAGTTGGTATACTCTCCCCCATGTACTTCAATACAATGATCTCATGAGCTGCCTTACATGATTGAGATTCATCTGATGTAATCGGTGTTGTGTTTGTTGGGATCCGATGGATTGTTACGTTATGATTGTCTATCTACAAAGTTTGTGAAGTTATTATTGCTGCAATCTTGTTATGTTTAATGCTTGTCACTAGGGCCCGAGTGGCATGATCTTAGATTTGAGCTCTATAATCAGGGGCGGAGACAGGGGGGCGAGCAGGGGCTAGACCCCCCCAACGTTCGGCCCCCCTCAACAATTCTTCTTGTTCACCAGTAGTTCTAAGCATTGTATACATCGTTAATTTTCATTAGTCTTCGGCGATTACTAGGCAGGGAAATAGAAGCGTAAGTTCCTGTACTACGGTAGACCAAGCCCAATAGGCCAACAACCCATAACGATTAGTATTCAGCTAAGCAGCCTAGCCTATACCGTAAGCCTATACCTTGCCCACTAATTGATCGCATCAGTCATCGGCTTTTGGTTGTCTTGCTCGATTCCCATCACCCACCGACGCTAGGGCATGACTCCCCATAGATGGAGTCAGGCGCCTCGCTGAACTTCGGTCACCATGATGGCGCACAGGCGCAGGGCGCGTGTGGATGTTGCGCGTCACCACCCATATATCCAGTTCATCTACGGGACGCCTTGGATCCGAGGTACATCGTATAATAGTAGTCTTTTGTAGATCCGTGATAAATTAGGCTCTGCCTTGTCTTCAAAAGTTTAATCGAAGGTCTCCAAAAGTGAAATTAGACGCTGCCTGTTTCCAAATAATATGCTAGACCTCCTTTTTGGTAGTACAAGATAGCATAGCTTGATAATAACTGCTACAAAAATTTCACCATTCATGAGATTTTAAACTGGTTTCATAAGTATGCTGAACATATAGCTGCAATCTATATGATCTAGCTTTCTTCCAAATGCAAATCACGTGATATCTAATTTGATCGGTTGATTGCTATTTTATTGAAACTTGAAATACATCTCGGTGACATGTGTTGCACGATTTTTTCTTCGACCCCCCAAGCCGATATATATTTGTGACATATGATGTTGTGCAATTTTTTCTTCGCCCCCCCTATGCTTGAATCCTGGCTCCGCCCCTGTCTATAATTATTGCTTAGATTGTATCTACAAGTTGTATGCACATGTCTATGTCCGGAACCAAAGGACCCAAAGTGACAGAAATTGGGACAACTGGAGGGGAAGGCTTAGATATGAGGATCACATGTTTTCACGGAGTGTTAATGCTTTGCTCCGGTGCTCTATTAAAAGGAGTACCTTAATTTCCAATAGATTCCCTAGAGGCCCGGCTGCCACCGGCTGGTAGGACAAAAGATGTTGTACAAGTTTCTCATTGCGAGCACGTATGACTATATATGGGAAACATGCCTACATGATTAATAGACTTGATATTCTGTCTTAATGCTATTTCAATCCTATCAATTGCCCAACCGTAATTTGTTCACCCAACACTTGTTATTGGAGAGTTACCACTACCGTAGATAGCCGGGAACCCCGGTCCATCTCGCATCATCATATACTCGTTCTACATGTCATTGGAAGTAGTATCAACTATTTTCTGGTGCCATTGCTCTCATATTGCTATTACTGCTGCTGTGTTACTGTTACTACTGCT
Source organism: Lolium rigidum (assembly GCF_022539505.1). Classification (NCBI taxonomy): domain Eukaryota; kingdom Viridiplantae; phylum Streptophyta; class Magnoliopsida; order Poales; family Poaceae; genus Lolium; species Lolium rigidum. The sequence continues at coordinate 37,976,240 of NC_061513.1, read as the reverse complement.
CTCATATTACTGCTACTTTCACGTCACCCCTGTTGCTAGTGCTTTTCCAGGTGCAGCTGAATTGACAACTCAGTTGTTAAGGCTTATAAGTATTCTTTACCTCCCCTTGTGTCGAATCAATAAATTTGGGTTTTACTTCCCTCGAAGACTGTTGCGATCCCCTATACTTGTGGGTCATCAGTCACAAGAAGCAGTATTGTAGGAAAAGCGATTATCTGCAGACTGTTATTGACAAGAACCCTGGTTCCAGGTGCATTGTGACCACTGTCAGAGGATCAACAGAAGAACATGTTGAAGCTATGCAGAAAGGACAACTGGTAGCCATATCTTACTGCCCTAGATTCCATGGGTTCTTCTTCTGTGTGAATGAGAAGGATTTCTACAGGTTTGTAGACCATTCATTTGGTTTGGATGGTTGCTTCATAAAGCTCACATCTGGAGCTCAAATCCTTGCAGCTACTGGCAGAGATGGCAATAATAATATCTCTCCGATTGCCTGGAGAGTGGTTGCAAAAGAAGATATAGAGAATTGCCAGTGATTTCTTGAGCAGCTGAAGTATGCATTAGGTAGAGATCAGGGACAGTTTGGATACTACAACATAATGTCAGATAGGCAAAAAGGGCTACTGAAAGCAGTTTCCATAATTTTTCCTAATTCACCATAGAGGTACTGCCTCAGGCATATTTATGCCAATTTTCAGACAACAGGCTTCAGAGGAGAGGATTTGAAGAAGTGCATGGATAATGCAACATACTCTTACACAAAAGATGGTTTTGATGCAGAAATGGAGGAGATGAAGAAGCAGAGTGACAAAGCATGGAAATGGTTGAGCAAGATACCAATGGAATCATGGGCAAGGTTTACCACATGGACACCAATTGCCAAATAGATTTAGTGGTAAACAATCTCTCTGGGGTATTTAACAAGTACATTCTTGATGTCAGAAACAAACCAAATATGACTATGCTAGTAGGAATATATGATAAATGCATGGTCAGATGGGATGGAAAAAGACAAGGTGCAGAGGACTCTTCGTGAGAAATTACACATCACTATGCATAATTGCTTGAGTTAATGAAGAAGTACTCAAGAAATTGCATCCCAAAGAGGGCATGCAAAGGACTATGGCAAGTTAAAACTTAAAAGTGGGAAAGTTACACATGAGCTCAACATTGAATCTAGGACATGTTCTTGTAGGAAGTGGCAACTCATTGGCTTGCCTTGCAACCATGCAGTCAGTGCCATTTACAAGGCTTCTATGCATCCAGAAGATTTCGTGTCCCCCTTTTTCAAGAAAAACATGTACTTGAATAGATACAAGTTGACATTTAATCCAATGCTAGAACCGCATGGTTGGACAAAGACATATACAGTTGACATCATGCCACCTGCATTCAAGGATCATTTGAAGGGAAGAAGGCAAGAAAAAAAGGAGGAAAGGCAAATTTGAGCCTCCTAAACCTAAAGAGACATCAAGAATGTCCACAATTACTTGTAGCAACTGCAAACTACACGGGCACAAGTATATAAGCTGCTCACAACCTTTGAGGAGGCCAAACCTAGCTATGAGGAAAAACAGTCACAAGGTAATGCATACATGATTCTTGTTCTCATTTCTCTCCATTGCAATCTCCTAATTATTGGTACATGACATATCCAGGCCAATAGGACAATGCCAACAATAGATCATGCAGCTCCAAGTTCTTCTGGGACTACTACAGGTCAAGCAGATCATGCAGCTCCAAGATCTTCCGGGACTACTACGGGTCATATATGTAGCCCCAATAATTTATGGGGCTAATGCTGGTCATGCTCCAAGTCCAGGTCCTAGTTTTAGACAGCCAGCCAGAGGATTGGCTGGTTATTTCAATGCATGAGCTAATGCTGGTCCAGAGAGATGCTTCTAATCCTCCTCTACTAGGACATTAGGTCCTCTGATGTGGAGTTCTCTCTGATGTGCTATGTATGGAGTTCTCATATGTATGCCATGCTACCTAAGATGTTTAAGACCATTTTGTGATGCCTGTAATAATTAAGGCTATGCTACATGGCCATATTTAAGACAATTTGAACCTAGGATGATGTATTGCTTAAGACCAACTATGCTTTAATTATACATATGTAATGCTTAAGACCAATTGTGCTTCATTTCGTTTTTCAAGTTTATTTGTTACCCTAAAGGTCTCGACAAAGTCGACGAGTCGATGTCGAGACCTTTCTAGTTTTAAAATAACCCTCAAGGTCTCGATAAAGTCAATGGGTCAATGTCGAGACCTTTCCAATAGTAAAATAACCCTAAAGGTCTCGACAAAGTCGACGAATCGATGTCGAGACTTTTCCAACAATAAAATAACCCTAAAGGTCTCGACAAAGTCGACGGGTCGATGTCGAGACCTTTCCAGTCGTACAATAACCCTCACATAACACATATTTAATATCATTCATAACCTGATAAAAGGGAGTTCAGTTCAACATCGGGGATCAAATTTAACTAATACAACAAATATTGTTCAACATTACAAACCAACATAATTTAGGTCAACATTACAAACCAGACATAATTTTGTTTAACGTTACAAACCGAGGGAATAAAATTCAACATTGCAATCAAATTAAACTGATACACCTTCACGCTAATATGAAAAATAGCAACTACTCTTCAGACATCTCCTTAATCTACTTCATCTTTGCCCTTGTGGCTTCCTTCTACCTAAAAAAATCCCCAATGATGTACTCCAACTTCCTCTTCTCTTCTTTCAACTTATCCCCTCCTTCTGTGCGTTCATCCTCAATCATTTGTGCATATTGCTAGTTGATGTATCAAGTGACTTCTTCGGCTCTAATTCAGCCTTGGCATCAATCAAACCTTGTTCAGCTTGGGCCTTCAGAGCTAGTATGACCCTTCTCCTCCACAACTTTTTTTATCTCATCTTGGCCATTCCTCACGTCAATGTGCATCTTTTCAATCTCATCTTCCAGCTTAAACCTCTTCTCAAGATTATCTAGAGAATCACTAACCCTGCCTTCGTTTTCTTCTCCATACAAATTCCAGAGCTTTGACAGTGCTTTCTGAATTGTAGGTGGCCACTCACCGTCTACCCAAAGATGAAAATCACCGAAAAGTGTATTTGACACGTGAGCACCAGTGCTCCTGATTTCTAAAAATCATATTTTTTGGATTTCATAAAATATGAAATTAAATACCCACACACATACAAACATTCTGAAGCTACGGTAAAAAAATTGGAGAAAAATATATTATATTTTAAGCTATACAAAAAAGACAAATTTCTGACAAATATATACCTCTATACGTAGCCACAAATTTGTTTTTTTCCTGTAGCTCAAAATACAATGTAATTTCTACCGAAACTTTGCATGAATATTCAGAACATGTGTATGTATTCATGGAATAAATGTGATGATTTTTTGGAACATAGAAATACAGTTTTTAAATATTTTAAAAAACCGAGAGCACTGGTGCTCATGTGCACCAAATTTGCTTCCGAAAATCACATGCTACTTCTCCATCCTGACATGCACATCCTAAGAACCTCCTCCCTGTCCAGCCCCAATCAAATGCTACAAATCCTACAACACTGTGTTTGCAAGTGGCAAGCCTGTCACCGTCATCAGACAATCCGTAGAAATCGGAGTCGCACGTGGTGTTAACACTCTAACATTTTAATGGAAAGAATCAGCTAAAATCATGCTCAAAATAAAAAATCCCCAAATCGACACCCTACAAATTGGACAGACTAGTGTACTCACATCACTACCGAGGGAGCTCATCTCTGGAGAGGACTCCTCGCCGTCACCCCACAAAACCATGGCTGAAATGGTATGCTACCGCCGGAGATTTGCATCGCCGACGAGGGGCCGCACTGGGATGGCACAGAGAAGAAACGCGAGGAGGGAGACGACGACCTAGCCGACCACTCTAACACGCGGCCCTAACGCGAGCCCTAACGATTGTGGCCTCCGGCCGTCAAGTGAGCGCCACGTTGGACTTGACAGTAGGCCACAACGGTCAGAAACACAGTTAAGACGAGCAAATCATAGAATCAGTGCTCCGCGTCTGCACGTGTCCCAGTTGTGGTAGTCGCGTGCTCCAATTGTGGTAGTCATGTGACAAATCGTAACACAAGTTTTTTTGTCACTAGGACAAATGCCCGTGCGTTGCCACGGGAGAACGAAAAAATTTACTCACTATGAAGACTCTCTTTCTCCTGTTTTTTTTCTCCTTTGCATATATCATGTCTTGTGGTCTCTTCTTCCACTTCACCCACTTCACCTCTCTACCCACTTCACTTGCTTGGTTTAGCATTACCATCTCCACCCTCTTTTGGTCTTGTTGTTTTAAAAATTTGCCATCTCACATAACCTGATGAAACATCAAATAGTGATGTCAAACGTTGTGACGTACTAACCAAATCTACGTAGGTTAATCTAGGGGGGCAACTCAATAGGAAGTATATAGGCTAATTGGCTTGCTTCACCTTAGTACATCATTGATAAAAATGGGGAAAACGAGCGGCGTTAACTATATGATGAATATGATAAATTTCTGGTAAACATCAACAAACTTAAAATCCCGAGTTGGTGGAATCTTTCATAACAACCAACTAAACAATACTACTCCCTCCATCATGTTTTAGGTGTTTTAGGTGTCGGAAGTCTAGTTGAAAACATTTTTTAAAATATCCATCCTTTCTATTTCGAAAACGTGCCAACGGATCCCCGATCCCCGATCGATATTAGCCTCGCGTCGGCGGAATCGCGCGCTTGGGCTCCAGCTTCGCGCTGGCAGGCCTCCAGCGCTCGCGCCCGCGGCTTCCCCGGCGCTCCTCGCAGCCTCGTTGGCCTCGCGGTGGAGCTCAGAGCCTCGCGCCAGCGAGCGACCTCTGGCCTTTTGTCGCGCCGTGTGAACTCGCCTCTTGTCGCGGGGCCCCGGCTATGTCTTGAGCTGGTAGGTCTGCAACACTTGTTGATTTCACTTGATACTTCACCATAATCTGCAGCACGGGTTGATTTATACGCATCAGTATAGCAGCACATGCTGAAGAGTTCAAAGTCTAATTTTGAAACTGAAGAACGTGTTAATTCTATCAAAATAAGAACACCTTGATTATCTTGCCCCCCACCTAGATTCTTTCAAAATAAGAATAGGCCAGGTTATATGCCTCCTGAAAGGTTATGCATCTATGAAAGATAACAACTACTCCCTACTCCTATTTGCAAGGATAAGTTCATACTACACTGCATTCCCATTTGCAAGTTAAGAGGGATTAGGTTTCTTGTATTTTTGCAAAAAAGTGGTTTGCTGCCATTAGTTTACTACTGCAGCCGGTCAGACTATTGGGATCTCAAAAGGAAAGAAAGACATCAGTGACATCAGGATCTTTTATGATTAGAAAGTAGCAGTAGTAACGGCAATGTAAGCAACTAATACTATTGGTCAGTATGTAGCTAAGTTTCAGAGGCCAAATAATTCGCTTGAAGTTATTATCTCCCCTAACCGTGGTAGAGACAAATAGCATGTGCTATAATGTAGTGGTATCTCCAAAATGAAGTCAACTAACAGTAGATTTTACTCCCCTAGTCGTGGCAGAGACAAATAGCATGGAGTATCTGTAAGGAACAAATCTACCTGGCAGATGCAAAATGGAGTATAGTACTTTTTAGTTAGCTAATGCCATATATGCCATGTACACTTACCAAATTCCAGTTGCCAAATACGTTTGGTCTTGTCTGACCATCGATACCAGGCTGGATTCCTTGCACATTCTTGATCTACCCAAGCATGGAGTATTAAATGGCCTCCTTTCTCTGTCAGCGTCTGTTGCAAAGTGAGGATATTTAAGTATACAATATTATCCAGATCTTAATCGTGACAAAAATAAGGAGATCACCTGCAACGTGAGGATTGTTTTGCACTTTTGCTGCTGTATATTCTGCCATATATCATCAATAACAGCGCAAGCTAGCTTTAGAACAACATTACATCACCTGCACAACGGTACATCATCTTTGGGCCATTCTGTTTTAACAATACAGTCTAAATAATCCCACACGATAACACATAGAAGAATGTTTACCTCATCCCTCATGTCCTCGAGGGCACCTCTGCTATTTACTAAAACCTCGTCCAACCCTCCTAGTATAATTCTGAAAGCATCAATCTACATAAATAAAAACCAATTTAAGCGATCAATCTAAATATACCTCGAATCCATTACATTTGCCACAAGTAAAAAGGAAAATTAAAGAACCAATGAGCAGATAAGCATGAGAACAAAAAAAAACTAATATCATAATGGTAGGTAGGAGCAGAAGATATGGTCGCTACGGTCTTAGCATATAATACTTGTATTAGATAAGCATACTTGCATTACTTTGTCTCACTAATAAACCAAAATGAAACATGACTGTATGAGGTAGTATAGAATAGTTAAATGGTGCAACAATAGATGTACAACAACTGCATATTCATTTGAAAAAATAAATACATAATACGACAAGTTTGAGCATCCACGTGACAAGGGAACTGAAGCTTTCTCACATGTACAACAACTTTGCTTTATAATTCTGATATACATGCCAAGCACAAACTTGTTGAGTAATATTTGACCAGGGCTGCAGCCGTTGCACTACTCAACTGAATAGATTGATCTATTAAAGCTACCGCTGGCTGTTTCCCATGCATGGCGATCTTAAACTCTCTAACAGCCGCTTAAACGACTCAAATGATTCATCATAGAGCAAAGCTGCACCAAAAGTAATTGTTTGCCTGTGATGATTCACGCCAAGGAACAATGCCAATGGCCTGCCATATCCATTTATCTTGTATGTTGTGTCTAGGCAGAGCACATCGCTGAAGTAGTTGAAGTCATTTCTAGATTTTGGATCTGCCAAAAAAAAGTTGGTTAGCTTGTCATCCTCATCAATCTGCACGGTATAAAAGAACGAGGTTTTATCCATTTGCATAGTCTGCAAATATTTCAATATGGCTCCACCATCGCCAGGTTGCATCGTCTTCATGCGCTTTGAATGGAGATAATTCTTATAATCTGCTGGGAGGAGGAAAATATTTCGAAGGAAACCAACTTGTCTCACAACAAGATCACCAGTTGCTTTTGTAGTTGGTGTCACTACAGAATCATCTGACAGTTCTGTGTGCCCAGACTGAAGTTCCATCAATATCCTCTGTGACCTTAGCATATGCATCGTCGAAAGAGGGCCAGCTGATGATTGCACTCTGCTTTAAAATCAGTGAGACCATATTTACATTCTAGTGTGACTTTAATAATCAACCATGCTAGACAGCCAGTTCTTATACCTAACCTTGGCTTCTTGGCTTCCAATGGATTCTTATTCCTGTTGTAACCCTCTCTTGAGCACACGAAAGTCCTTACTTTGGTAATATTTTCAGAAGATTTATGTGATGTGATTTTTCGAACACTAAAACCAATATGCCCAACATATTTATTGTAGAATTCATATGATATTTCCTCTCAAATTCCATGTCCACCTCAGGAACCAGAATAGCAAGCGAAGCCTCATCTATAGGTGATTCAGTTTCTATCATTCTTCTCATTTTTCCCTGAAGAGCCAAACATAAATAAGTTCAGTAACAAGAAAAAGGAGGCACATTTAATTGTACCAGACGTTAACCAGTACCACCATAATAAGACGAAAACAGTAAATGGATCTATTTTTTGATGGTTTAGGTACTTGTACCACTTGAAAAAATTCACCACAACTAAATGGAATTAAAGACATTGCAAAGGCGAGGAGTAAAAGACGTTATTACAGATGACAAACGATCCATGTCATATACAGTAAGGTAAAAGTAATTTGGTGTGTATCTGTGCTACATGATATTGTCCCCATACTTTATGCAAGTACTGCAAGATCCTAAGAAAGGAATCTTCTAATGTCATTATCCCTGATGAAGATGGCTAGTGCACCAGCGTATCCTCGCCATTGCCTCTCCGAACAGTCTCTTTAGTTTCACTAAAAGGTAAGGGAAAAATCATTTGATAATAACATGCAAGTATCTAACGACATTGACCTAAAAGTGCTTCAGAACTGTAGAGAAGGCAGTAGAGAGATAATGTAAAACTCAATTACCGTCTAGTTTCTACAGACAACGTGCAGCAAAATCCATCTAATTTTTAAATTTAAGCATAAACAATCATATAATTTATGCAGAGTACCATCATGGTATGTTAATATGATAATGTGCCAGAAAACGAAATTATCTTCCATCCGATTTGTAGCTATATTCAAAATCAGCACAAGACCTTGAAGTTTGGGATGTTAAAAAGCGTTGCAGCAACCTCGGTGTGTCACAATCAATTTTGTCAATTCACATATTTAAAACAGGTGTACACGTACAGATTGGTGATAACAACTTCTTCCATCACGAAGCAAAATTTGAAATTAATCTAGGACAGATCAGGAACATCACAATAACTAATTTGTTGGTCTCCGTTCGAAGAAATTTTCCGTCTCTCTGGTTCCATGGTTCGGGACTTACCTCTAGACTGCAAGGTGATGAATCCAATGGAGGCGGTCGGCAGCGAAGTCCTGCTTGAGAAGGAAGGGGCGGGCTGAGGTGAGTACCGTGGGGACGAGCTTCCATAACCTCGAGGTACCGCACGCCCTGCATCTCACACCACCGTGCAGAACCTCGTGTGTGCTGAACCAACTCGCCACCGGTAGCGCCCCTTCCGGCAAGACGGGGGTTCCTTTACTCCAGCCGAAGGAGGTTTCCGGCGCCGCCTGCCGGAGATGGACCGACAAAGAAACGATAACCTAGATGCGATGCGATTCTGTTCGTTGTTTGGTCATGAGGACGGGGGAGAAAGAAACGAGTCTATGAAATTGGGCCAGGCCCATAAGGGCCGACGAAATTGACGAAGCAGGACGACGAGAACTGGAGCCTGGAGGTATGCGCGTGCGGAACGGATTTGACGACGAAGGGTTGTGACGTATTGGCAGAATAAGAAACATGTTCCTTCTTTTTAAGTAGTGTAGATTTACTCCATCATTTCACTCCTCTACCCTAACCAGTGACCTGCGACAATCTCGAATTCTCGATCCCCTTTCTACCTTAACGGTTAAGGCTTAACACTCAAACCCACGGTAACCTCGACCCGCAGATTGTGCTTATAAAATGGGGCGCAGTTGATATCATAGCCGTTGTTTATAGTTGTGTTCCTCGAGATTCGGTCCAGCATGACCCCACGTGAAAAAGGAATCTACAGCTGTCATGTGTGTAAAATCAACAGTACTTTTGACATTACTACATGTACCATATGAAAAATTGACAAGGACTTTATAAATCTAGCAGTACTTTTTGCAGGACTACATGAACATGGCATATGGACTACATGCGCAAACAATAGAGGACTTTATAGATACAGTTCACGAAATCAATTTTAAAAAATTAAATATTAGACTCATTTTGAAAAGTTCGTCGGGAGGAAGTCAAATATGCAAACAAAATCTCATTTACATTTATTACGCGAAAGTTATACTCATTTTAGAATTAGTAGTGTATTTCAAGAAGAGAATCTTTTGCAATGAGTGGATAAGCTAGCGGACCCCACAGATGAGCATCCATATGCATGTGAATGGCTGTGATTTCACTTGCGCCCCAATTCATAAGTGCCAATGCATTTTCGCGGTAACCTACCCAAAATGGAAGGAGAGATTCAGCCCCCGCCCCCGCCGGCCGAAGTGGCGAGAGAGAACCAGCTGCCGCTGGGCGAGACGCATCCGCCGCCGGCCGAAATGGAGGGCGAGACGGAGCCGCTTCCGGCGTGCGTGTCCAAGGTGCTCGACGACGACAACCTCCTCGCGGAGATCATCGTCCGCGTCGGGTTCCCCACCAGCCTCGTCCGCGCCGCCGCCGTCTGCAGGCGCTGGCTCGGGCTCGCCTCCGGCCGCGCCTTCCTGCGCCGGTTCCGCAAGCTCCATCCGCCCAGGCTCCTCGGCTTCTACCTGGGACCGATGGACTACAGGGACGCAGCCGCGCGCTTCTTCCCGATGCTACTTCAGCCCTCGCCACCGGAGCTCGCCGCCGTCGTACGCCGCGCGAGCTTCAATCTGGACTACGAGGGCGCACGGGCACGGACCAACATGGTGGGCTGCTGGAACGGCAGAGTCGTCACCTGCTTGTTCGCATCTCATTTTTATAAGCGCAAGGAATTCCGAAACGAGATTATGTTTGTAGTGCACAGCCCGCTGTGCTCCGAGAGAGGTATGGCCGTCATTCCAGCATTACACCTCCCAATCAGGGATGGCAATTTCTGCAGTTACAGACAACTCTTCTCCAAAGAAGAAGGCCATGTTTGTTCCTACTTTTATGTCATGATCGAGTCTACCAGGGATGAAAGGGAATCTACGATTCATGTATATATGCTGCAAAATGGTGATGATGCTTGGCGCATGCATCTTACCTTGGCTGCTGACAACTTCATTTATGCACTCTATATCCCAAACACCATTCTCGTTGACGACAAAATCTACATGCCAAACGGCTGGAATGAAATTCTTGTCTTGGATTTGACGGCCGCAAGCTTCACCACGATACAGCTCCCAGAAGGGGTGGATTTTCGTGAAACCGGCACCACCATGTTATCGCGGGCTGATGATGCTTCTGCTGTGTACCTCATCCATGCCAGGGAGCTTCAACTTCGCATCTGGCTCCACAAGGGGGGCAATTGGTTGCTGGTGGATACCATTTGCCTGCGTGAAATGTGCACCCATTTGCTTGAGGATGAGCCTACTCCTCTGCTCAAGATAAACCATATGGGGGACTATACTGGTGACTTTCTGTTTTTGGAGATTGGTCGATGCGCACACTACTTGGATGTAAAGTGCAGAACGCTGCACAAAGTGTTTGAGATGTCAGAAGAGTATGTGTATCTTGGCAATATCTTTCCCTTTATGATGAGCTGGCCTCCCATTTTCCCTGTGCTCAAGGATGGTCCTGCAAGGTTTGTCTCTTTGCCTTTCGATGATCTGTACAGTTCCCTTCTTGAGGTTACATAGTCATGCAATGTACATCGTGTGTCTTACTGTTGTATAGCAGAACGGTGTCAGGTAAATGATTGATTTCTTGGGCCATTTAAACAATACTAGTAGTAGTTAAGCGGCATTACAGAATGCTCCGCTTAAGATTGTTTCAGTTCTGTATTGATTCCTTGGGCCATTTAACAATACTAGTTAACAACATTAGTGAATGTTTGTCAAAAGATGGTTTAAAACCACTTGCCTACTAAGGACTATTACAAGGTATTTACTTATGGTCATAGTAAGGTGGACATTTGTGCGTCATTGGCTATCTAGAATGTCCATGTAGATAGGTAAGAGAATTAGAGAGATATGTTATTTGGTTACTGCTACTTGGATGACTATTTTATATCTAAATGCAACTATCAGCCATATATTGTCATCCGTAATAGGTTTTTGCATAGCTACTAATATTATTATGGGATCAATTTTACTTGTAAAATCACGTTTCATAGTGCCCAACTGGCCCTGGCTACTGTTATCATTTTCTAGACGCATCACCCATACTAAAGTATCAGACTACAGCGAACGACTTCATGGAAAAACCTTGTGGCACCAGACATCAAGCTTCCTGAACTTGTTCTTCCCCCGTTGTAGTCTGACATAGTAATTTGTAGTGCTGCTGTAAAATAACTTGGTTGTTATTTTAGCATGGACCTCTCATTCCGTTATAATATCACAGTTATCTGAACTATCAGTGCAGAATTACAGTTTGAACCTACAGATGTATAAAACATCATGTATATAAGACTAAAAGCTGAAAGATGCCTAGCCTTTTCTATCATATTGACCAGTGTGTTTTCTTGCCCAGAAGTTTTGTCACAAACCCATCAACCCTGGGATTTTAGCTTCATGTTTCTTAAATATAATCGTGCTGTAATTTTTTTACAGCGTACCTTTTAATAGTGAACCTAAAAGAAAAACAGTGAACCTCAAGCTTGTTTGTGATTCCTAAATACTTTGTTTTTCAATCTTGCTTAGTTGATCGTATATAACCTTTTTCTCGAACACAAGTGGTATATTTTACACTGGTACAGTTAAGTGATTCAGATGTAACAATGAAAATTTCCTTACATATGATGTTGCTAGTCCTAGCTGACCGTGGCTAATTTTTGTTTGTGTTCCATTTGTCATTCTATAATCAGAGTTCCGTTCACTCTAAAATGGAAACATGTCCACCTGGGATATGAAGGCATTTATCTTTGACTGCTGTAGTTTTTGGAAATATGAGCTATATTGCCTGACCCAGTTCACCACTTTGATTTATGAGTGAACATGACAGTTAACTATTGATGTACTAGTCACTTCAGTTGTTAGTCCATTTGATATTTTGATGCTTAAGGTGACAGGGAAAATATATTCTGGTGCTTAATTACGTCCATCCTGATACTTCTGTTTTCTCTGATACAGCAATTCTATGTGAAGAACAAAGACAAGAGGAAACTTTTGGATGGTCGGAGACACCATCCTTGAAGAGCTGAGAGCTGAATTTCTTTAGTAGCAGTTCTTTAACTATGCTATTAATTAGGATGATACATAACTGGAAGCAGGTGTCCTATCCTATGGTATTGTAGCTGTTACCGACCAGCATATTTCTGTATCGCTAGGAAAACCTTTATATTCAGTAGTGGATTAATTAGGATGATATGTAACTGGAGCAGGTAGTCCTGGAACCGGCTCCTCTAACGTTGAGGAGCAAAGTCAGTGAAAACAATGTAATAAAGTCAGGGCATTGTAGCCTAATTACCTTATTATGTGATGCAATCAATTACCGTAGATAATTACTGTAGATAATTACCGTAGATAATTACTGTAGATAATTACTGTAGACATAAAAGTTTAGACTACATTTTATTACATCATAATTTGTCCATACGTAGTTACTCTAAATCCATAACATAATTTTGCATTATGTAGAATAATTTAAATCATTTTGTCTTTAATCATATAATTTGGAAGAAGAGAAGTCGGGCTATTGTAGCTTACCTGACTTTGCTATCATATGGTATTGTAGCTGTTAGCGACCAGTATATTTGTGTGTTGCTAAGAAGACCTGTATGTTGAGTCATGGATTAACTGGAGTAGAGGCAGTCATATCCTATGGTATGGTAGCTATTACCCTGGTTGCAAGCAGTGTATTTATGTGCCGCTTAGAAGACCTGTATGTTGGGTAGCTATCCTGCCTGATTTGCTTGCCTTGCACTCTGATGTGGTTCCGTATCTGCTGCTAGCATGCTTGCTGCTTGTCGCATTTTGACAATTGTCTTCTTGTTTAGTATTGCTTGATTGGTTTCAGTTATCTAAGTGTTTCTTATTGTTCACCATTGCCTGGGATTAGTTTGGACGAATACAGGGGCTTCAATATGGTTTTTTCACTTGGTTTGCCTTGGATTTGTTTAGATTGGCTGAGTTTCCTTTCTACAGAAACTATTTGATCAAACCATTTCATTCACTACTATGAGACCGGTTCTATCAACTAGTCTAGCGACTGGATGACACCCGTCTGGCAAACAGGCAAACATGAGTAGAACGGTGAAGGATGGCAGGTGAGCGCTAGTGCTCTGGTTTGGGCTGGATTTGAAACCCTTCCCAGCAGTGTGTAGCTCTGACGTAGCAGTAAAAGAAACTTGGGCTAGTTCAGTAAGGAGTTTTTCTTGGAAATGGATGAACAAGCAGTTGTCTGCGAGCCATCCATATTTCACCCCATGCTCTGATGCATTGCGTCGTGCTCTAAACAGTTGTTACAAAAAAGAGTGGAGAGGTGTCAGAAATACAAATTCAGTATAAATGAGAAAACATGAACATGCAACATGAATTCCTTGGGATAAAAGGTTATTGTTAGTTTTTTTTTTCTAACTGATGGCGTTGCAACAGAATAAAGAAACCAAAACTGACAAACGAACATCAACAAACTCCAAAATTTTATGAAAGCAATTTGAAGTCATCATCTCTAGCTCGATCACGATGTTCTTCCATGTACCCGATGGCGAATACATGCAAAATCATGCCTGCATAAATTTAATTACCTCGAGGGTTTTGGATATATCATGGGCCACCCACCAGATGGGTGAGAATCTTAGACTGTTAAAACACACAAACACACCGCTCACAAGGCATGATGTCGAACCATTGCTTCATGGCCGGAATGCCGAAACAGAAGATTGTGATCATGTCTCCCGTGATATTACCCGAAAGACCTAGGTCCACGGGCCCATGTGATCCGCGAACGGGTTGGCACCACCGAAGGTCCTATGATGCTCGACGCCCATGTAATCCACGACATGCATGCCGTCAGCTGGTCGTTGCTCGTCCGTCTTACTCCCATCGCTCATTACTGAACCGACGGTCGTTGTCGTGCGGGAGTTGTGTGCGCCTTCGTTGTATAGCTGGCCTGGCATCAGCCCGCCTACGTCGAACCCGACCAGCTGCGCCCCCTCTTGTGGCAGTCCATCATATGCTCTCATCGGGCCAAATGGGCCTGAAATAATAGGGCGGTCAAGCCCAACCATTGTGGATCCAAAGCCCGTGTGGGTGAAGCTAGTGGCATATGGCCCATAGCCGCTACTTGTGGTCGCGCCCATTTGGGCCGCCTTCTGCAGGAGCGCCGTGGCAGACATGCTCGCTGGGCCACCCGGCGAAAACCCCATGGCGGCATCACTCGACCCGCCTAGCCCCAGTGGGCTGAACTTGCTCCCGCTGAAACCGGAAGGAGAGGCGCCGAGGCTGGACAGCATGCAGCCGAGCGGATTGTCGGCGGCGGCGGCGTCATCGGAGAACATCTTGAGGTGCGGGCTCTTGATGTCCCCGACGAAGCCGGAGGTCTCGTTGGCTGCGGCGTCGACGTCCATGTCCACGTCGTCGTTGTGGCTCGACGGCAACAGCATGAGGTGGTGGTGAGTCTGCTGCTGACCCTGGAGCGCCGAGGCCACCGTGGCCATGCTCATGGCGGGCTGGGGCAGCTTATTGTTCTCCTGCGCCAGCGCGTCACAGAAAGCCCGGTGCGTCACGAAGCTGTCTCTCCTGCGCACAAACCGAGAACCAAAGCGAAATATATTGTTCAGTTTGATGATGATCAGATCACCGAGGCTGATGCAAAGGATCACAGAGTGAAAGCCTGGCCAGCGTGCCGTACCTGGAGAAGAGGGTGCCACAGTCGCACTTGTACTCGCGGGTGCCGCAGACCTTGGAGTGTGCTTTCCAGTCGGAGTGGACGGCGTAGCGCTTGGCGCAGCGGTCGCACTTCCACTTCTTCTCGCCGTGCTTGCGGCAGAAGTGCTTCTTGATCCCCGTGAGGTCGCCCAGTGCGCGGCGAGGGTCGTGGTGCACGCACGACGGCTCCGGGCACACGTACGCGCGCTTCCGCGGCGGCGCGCCCTCGGCGCCGGTGCCGCGCTGCCGGAGCTTCCACGGCAGGTTGTGGCCGCGCCGGTGCAGCTGCAGGTTCTGGTCGCGCTGGAACCCCTTGTGGCAGATCTCGCACACGAACCGGTTCGTCGCCATCAGCGTCGTCGGCGAAAGCGCGATCACCTCCGCGCTTGGGTCTGTGTGTCCGTCATCATCGAGTGAACGCAATGCATCGTCAGTACTAGAAAAAGAGTGAAGGCCGGTAGTCTACTTCTCAAATTTACATGATTTGCAATGTAATTTACTAGTCAGTTAAATCACTGCAATGCATTCGTATAATTTTTTCAGGAACTTTCTTAAGCAGTTCTTTACACTCATTGGATAGATAGCTAAGGAGGTTTGCATTAAAGAACATCTTCTAGGTCGTCATTTTCTAAAAGAAATTCAAGGGAGTTCTAGGTGTTTACTGAACCTACCAGTCTCATTCAGAATCGTACGAGCAAATCTATGGGCAAGTGGAGTATTCTTGAAACAGACGTACAGTATAAGTCTTGTCATTTCGCCCTAGTTTTCAGTGTCAGAAGACTTGGACTGACTGACTAACAGTCGCTGCCACTATTGACTTTGCCATGTCAATAATTGCAGCCACAAGACCGATCAGGAAGAACACGAAATTCAGGCAAAAGATCGAATTCAGCGACCAAAACACGCGAAACATGTAAAATTTTCTGAGAACAACGAATTAGCCATTCAATTCGAAGTTGAAAAAGTACAAATCGTCCGTGCAATGGCTCAAACTATGTGCATGAACGATGGATTCAGATGCCTACATGCATACACGCACCTGGTGTGCCTGGAAGGCTTCTCTTCTTCTTCTTGGCAGCCGGCAGGGCAGGCGGCGAGGTTCCACCAGTAATCACGTGCTGGAGATCACCGTCGTCTTCACCAATCTCCGGCGGACTTGACACGAACGGCTTGCCGTGGTATGGCAGCCGGTCGAACTCCTCCCCTAGCACCTCTCCCGTGTTGCTCACAGAAGAGAAGCTCTGTGTGCACTCCCTTGCGGCACCGCACGCCATGGATGGCGCCATGCAACTAAGCTTGCATCCTTGCATGAGCCAGAACACACTCACCACAAAGCTGAAGAACTGCCCACACGATTGACCAGTTTCTCTGACTAGAATTCTGCTACTTTTTGCTTCTAGTGATGCTTCTGTAACTCTGTGACTCTGTGTAGAGCAAAGGAAGTAGGTGAGTGATCAGTGTGCTCGTGTGTGTGTGTCTCTGCCAAACTGCCTGCGACTTGTGAGTGACAGTGGAGAAGAGAAAGGGGGTTGGTCTTATATTTATGCCTTCTATTCTCTATCCAACTTTTTTCACATCACCATATTACCTTTCAATGTGTGTTCCTGTCTTTATCTTTGTGTGTCAGTGCTGACCGGAGTGTGGACTTCACATGATACATGTCCTTGCATTTTTTTTCTCATGCACTTGTAATGCTTGATCTCTTCAGTAAAATCAGAATTTTAGTCCTTTTGTCAAAACAAACAACTTAATTCAAGATTAATATTGCCCTGAGGAGGGCAGTGGAGACTGAAGAGTGTTACTGGAAAGATCTCGCACCGTAGTAGTTTTTTTTTTCCTATACAAAAACAGTGCATAGTTTGGATCTAGTACCTTCGTTGTGCCACACCCTCGGGAGTAGAGACAACGCTCAAGCTTTTCCGGGAGGAGGGGTCTATATAAAACACTTGCTTCTTGCCCTGAGAGCAACTTGTGGTCAATTTTAGGAGCTTCTTGTTGCCTTGTTTTCTTGCCTAGGTGCTCCGTGACTCGTTTTCAATTCATAGGGAATCAATTGTTGATTTTAAAATGTGGTTACCGATCCCCAAAACCAATCTTCTCGTGCTAGCAATTACTACTAAATATCTTGAATTTAGTATATGACTTATTCCGTAGAAATTTACCACCATGTGTTTTTGGGTAGAGAATTGAATGTGATCTAGTTAAACATAGCACATGGCTATTTTGTACTACTATGACTAAGGCTAGCCGTAGTGCTAGTATCTTAGCAAGTACTAAGGGCATCTCCAACCGGGCGACCCAAACGGACGCGCTGGGCCGTCCGTTTTGGGCCGTTTGGGTCGCCGCCCGGACACGCGGACAGCGGCCCGCGTCCGCGTGTCCGTTTGGGTCGCGCGCTGCGCCCAACGCGCGGACGCATCGCAAATTGGAGAAACACGAAAACAAAATGAAAATGGCAAATTTAAACGATATTTGATTAAACATATGCCCTATTTTGGGCAAATTTAGTACATAGCCCTATTTTGGGCAAATAAAACTAACAAAAGAAGCCCCTATATGGGCTTTTAAATTTAAACTAAAATATAAACAGAAAATAAAAAACCCTCTAGGGTTTGGTCGGCGGCGCGGTGGCCGCCGGTGCGCCGCCTAGCCCCCGTGGGCGTCGTCGGCGACGTCGTCGAGGTCCCCGGGCGGCGAGGCACCTGTCGTGGCTCGACCGCGCCGGGGACTCCGGCCGGGAGACCACGGGGCCTCCTCCCACGGCGAGTGGGGGTCCGGAGCCACCCGCGCCGCCCGGAGGCGCTGCTGCCTCTCCCGCCGGCGGCGCCGCCGGCCTCTCGGCGCCGACTCCTCCGGCGGCGGCACCTCTCCTCCTGGCGGCGGCTGCTGCTCGGCGGCGCGGCGCCCGGCCTCCTCCCGCCGCGCCGTCTCCTCCTCCTCCTCCCGTCGCGCCCGGAGGGCCCGGGCGTAGAGCTCCCGGCCCTCCGCGTCCTCCACCTCCCGCCGCGCCGCCTCCTCCATTTCGGAGGTGCGAATGGCCGCATGGAGTTGCGGCCATTTCGCCTCCTCCTCCGCCGCCGAGACGATGAGGGCGGCGCGGAGGTCCGGGTCCTCCTCCGAGGACTCGGGCTTGGGCTCGAGCAGCGGCGGCGGCGGTTGCGGCAATGCCGCGCCGCGGCGGGCGGCCTCTCCGATGTGGAGGCCGCCTCGGTTTCGCACGATGGTCGCAGCGCCGGCGGCCGACGCCGACCGCTGCCGGCCTCGTCGTCGTTCGCTCCGGGAGCGAACCGTCGCTTCGGGGCCATGGCGGCGGTTTTTGCTCGGGGAGTGGAGTGGGGACCGGAGTGGAGGGCCGGATCCCCTCCGGTCCCCATTTAATAGTCTCCCTGGTCACCGACAGGTGGGCCCAAGGGAGACGAGGCGACCAGCACGCGGACGCGAGCGGACGGCGCGTGCCATCCGCGGCCACGCAAACCTAGCCCAGATTTGGGCCGGGTTTGCGTCGTTCCGGACGCCGCGGCCGTCCGCTTTTGCGGTGCGTCCCCGCGTTGGGCCGGGTTTTTGTCCGGCTGGACCCATCCGGACGCGCGGGCGCGGGATGGGTCGCCCCGTTGGAGATGCCCTAACCCCACAAAAAATGCTGATGTGGTAGATAATTTAGAAGGAGAGAGACAATTACTGTAACGTAGATGGATACCGTATCATAGTGCATATTACAAGAACATTTAATGTTAAACAGATCGTGTACATAATTTTGAGTTGAGATTCTACATATTAGTAAATACAATAAGACCATGATATTACTCCATGCATTATAGAGATAGTATCATAACAAATTATCATATGCATGATACTAGTATGATACTACACACTATGGCTAGCTTAAACGACTCTTGCTACGTTACCAAATTTATTGACCATGGACCTCAGGATTGGCTTGGGAAGACAACGATGATGCATGGTGCATACTTAAATTGGAGGATGAACCTAACATAAGAAACATACCAGGTTGGACACACGAACGGTGCTAAGAAGGGAAAAAAATAAATAAGTCAAATGTTAAGCGTTCCGGTACTCTCCTCTTCCCTTGAACATGTTGACACCACCTCTCGTCTCTCCCCCACTACCATCGGTAGATATTAGAGGGCAAAAGCCTGCATTACGATATTTGCATGACATTCCATACTGTTTATTTTTTTTATTGTTTGAATGAATTTATAAAAAGTTATCTATATGTATATGAAATAAGGTCTAAAATAGATAAAACCTATATTCATGTATCTATGCACAAATGTAGTGAAGATCTATAAAGAAGGTGAGAAATTCCAATGTTGTGGTGGAAAATTATTGGTTATATTTGCATGCCATTTCGAGTATTTATGACAATATGTAAAAATGGTCCCAAAAAACAGAACTCTTCCAATAACAACAACAACAACAACATCAAAGCATTTTTCCCAAACAAGGATAGGATAATATTTTAAATAAATATTTATGACAATATGCAAAATGGTCCCAAAAAACGACACTTCCCATCTCCATCAATATTTTAAATAAATTGGATAAAGTTACAAAATAAGCAATACATAAAATAGAATCATCAAATGGAAATTTGATGGAATTCAACAAGTAGGGCTAGGACTATGTCCATGGAAAATTAATGTTCATCACCGTCTGTTGTGCTTTGAGATTAGGATAAAAAGAGGAGAGAGAAAGGAATCTCTCCATATACCATGGAGAGCATGAATCTCGAGGAATAAATGGACGGTGACAGAAACACCTACACTCATGTGTGTAAGTAAAAAATCCACTCTCTCTACTAATACTTGAATATGGACCTAAGAAATATGTCGCTGTAAAAATTGCAGATGATTTGGAGAATGTTAGAAAATACAAGCTTCACAAAATGGACTCTTCAAATTGAAGTTTTGATTCATATCTAACCATATGGACCAAGTTTATGTCTACGGAAAATCAATACTCATCAATAGTTCAATTATTAATCTGAATTACCATTGCCATTGTGGGGGGGGGGGGGGGGTAATTTGTATTTCTTGTTATTTCAATAACCAAACAGGGATTTTTGGGAAACAAATTGAAAAACTATTTTGTTAATTATGCTAATATATTGTACACATACTCTACATCACATTTGAAAGTTTGTGTATTTTTTTTAAAATACAATTTTTTCTGAAATAAATGTGGCACAACGAGTCCCTACAATTGTTTTATTTTAATAATAAGAGCAAAAATCCATGTCCGTTAGAACTTGAACCTGAGTAGGTCGACTGTAGATCCATTTTCCTAACCAATTGGACCACTTCTTAAATACAAACTATTTGACTATTCTATATTGTTTAAATACTTTCTATGCAATTATTTAAATTGATTCTAATTTGTACGATAGATACGTGAATATTTCCAATAAATATACAAAAGGTATTCACGTACCTAACTATAATAGCGCGTGACATGCAGGTTTTAAACACTGAGGTACACACTAATCACGAAATTTGCGCTAAGGCGGCAAGTAAAACCGCAAGGTATAAATGCATCGGGAAAAATGCAATACAAAGCTTTCTTTCTCGCAGCACTTATGATTCGCTGCGCGCTCAAGCATGGCGGGACCAAGCCAATATACCTCAACAGATTAATAGACAACACAAAATTTAGTATCGTGTACTTGCAAGGTGCGACGCATTATTTTTTCTGTGTTTCGTGCAACTTTTGACGACACAAAGGTTAATCATTATCATTGCTAGAAATAAGGTTGTCCATTTCATTCAAGTGATATTTACATGTCATTAAGATATAAAATGATATTTCATTAATATATAAAAATCATTTTATGAAGATATAAATTTCATTACGCTACAATCAATGGAGGATCTATCAACTATTTTTATTTTGTGCTACACCATTTCTAATTCATTCAAACTGCATGAATTTTTAAATAAATGAGTGAAAAACTAAAAATAAATCTCTAAAAGCTCACTTCCATGTTGCAAATCTAAATCTAAAATTAACTATCCTAGGTGCAGATGGAGTTCTTGAGTTGCCTCTATATTTTGGTCGGTTTTGTCATCGCATCAAGTGTGGAAGATCTATGTGATGCCGACGATCTCGTCGCAGATCTGTTCTTCATGCACCCCACAACTTAAGATGGTGATCTTGTCATGGATTTGTTATTCATCCACACCGCGAGATGGAAAAGAGGTAAGGGAAATTAGGAAGATCAAGAAATAAAAAAATAAACATGATACATACATAGAATACACAACATACCTGCGGGTTGGGAAAGCAGGTGGAGGAATACTGCATGGCTTGAGGAAACAAGCCGCACCAAATCGTGGGATACCACTCGACTAGGACAACCTTCACTTCTTCAGCTTGTGGGGATTGGAGTGAGAAGTGGTAAGTGCGCTTAGTAGAAGGGGAAGTAATTGGAGCGATCTAGGGCTTGGGTAGGAGTCACAATAGAGAGTGTGGTGGTGTGGGGTAGTTGGAAGTAGGGCAAGTGTTCCATTTGTTAAACATAAAATGGGGTGGGGAGTGGGGAGTATAATTTTCTTTATGTCCCCTTGAAAAAGTGGGGGACGTGTTTGCACAAATGGCCATAAAGTTACCCCCAATTTATCATTTTATATCAACAATTCTAACATAAACATAGGATGCATAATAATTCAAGACCAAATAATCATGTTTTTTTACAAAATGATGATGTTACATAGAAATACAAAGTGCTTATTACTCATTAAAAAAACAAAAAAAAACAATAAGTCCAAGAGATACGCCATCTAACATAAGCCTAATTGCCTCCAGAGATCCGGACACACCCTAGAAAGTTCCGCCCATAGTGAGAAGGGGCAACATCTACGCGGGCTTTCTCCCTTGCTTCCATCTCTAGCTCCTCCTCGTCGGAGTAATCGTCCACTTCTTAGTCAAGGGTTTCCTTCCACATATGGACCAACGCTCATTGTAGTTGATTGGAGTGTGGTCAACCCATCCATAACAAGTACGGGCACTTCGGGGTTAGTCAGTGGAAGTCGTAGAACCTACAACCAATGTGCTTTCCCTCGATTGCGATGAGTCTACACGAGAATCTGTTACACAAACATATTATTTTGCAACGATAAGTCATAGAGACACTGTTCCAGTATGGATTATTGATCCACTCTGGTACCACGTCTTCTTGATGAAATAATTAACTTATATATCCACCCATGTTCAAGGTTCCATCTTTAGTGTCACCACCGGGAGTTGGGAGAGTCTCCACCACCGCCGTTTGCCGCTCGGGGAGGATTCAAAGGGGAGCACTAGATATAAATTTAAGGCAAGGAAAAACTTGGCCATGAGGTGATGGGGGACACTAGTCAGTGAGACATATCTAACGAGTAAGCGGGATGTAGTTAACCATTCTCTAGCATGGGACCCACAATCCTCGAAATTCAGATGATTAATTGATTTAATAGGTCAGGTATTAATCCCTATAATAAATATAAATTGGCACTTAAACACGTGTGTATAAGGAAGAAATAAATAGTATATATGCATCTATAGGCCCGACCCTACTTCACTAGAGCCCAAAATCCCATTAAAACACATACGCTTCTCTTCCCTGATCTAATCTTGAAGGTCACAGGCGACCCAGTCGCCACCAGTCACCACCATGTTCTTACCTTTCTTTTCTCCGCATCTGCAGTTTGTATTGTTCCACCACCTATCCAGGGTATGACCCCTCTTGCACCTAAACAATCTACCCTATTGAAGGCGGCCTCGACGTCCTAAACGATCTCATCAAGGCGGCCGAGCTCCTGTATCCGAGATCTGGTGGGCAGCGGAGAGTAATTGTCAGTCAAGGGCAAGGAACTTGTCGGTGGCAGCGGGAATCAAGCTCCTAGAGGCGGAATTGAGTGAGAGGTTCATAAAACTACTTGATTTGGGTAGGGTAGCAGCTGGAGGGACAATTTACGCTAATAATTTTGCAACATGTTTTACCTGAATGTTGCATTTAGTCGGGAGCATACCAAGTAATCAGGTTGTCAAAGAGATTAGTTAGGCTAAACGATTAACATAGACTATTAGAGAAAGGCAACACAGCCATGTCCCGAATAGCGATCAACTGGTCGATTAATCGGTGATTCGGCCAAAATTTTGAACATTGCCCACCATTACTTAATGGCGCGCGCTGGCCGTCGGTCGGCCGATCCGCGCGCGGGGATCGGTCGTACCAGCGCCGTTCGATCGTAATCCGGCGTCCAGAATTAGCAGCATTTCGATTTTTGCATTTTGCCCCCTAGTTTTTGGAAAATCAACCCGCGGTCCTAAGCCTATCAGTTTAAACCGAACACGTGTTTCCCTTTGCCTCCAAACTTTCAGATATTTACAACAAAATCCGCTGTTTAGTATAGCAACAAAAACCCGCCGCTTTGTGTACAAAAAATAAAAAGTATTACAACAAAATTTTCACGAGTAAATCTTCACATATATGTACAACAAATTATCAATATATTTACAATAATAATTAACAACAAAAACAATATTTTTTATTTGGGTGTTTACAATAATAGTCAGTTTCCATGCAATAATATCTTTACAACAAATCGGAAACATATTTACAACAATAATTAATAACAAAAACCAACATTATTTTATTTGAATGTTTACAATAAAAGTCTGCTTTCATTCCAGAAATATCTTTAGAACAAACCAGTAAAATATTTACAACAATAATTAGCAACACAGACCACAAATAATTTGGGTGTTTACAACAAAAGTCGCAAACATCATCCACAAAACCACAGACTATTTACAACTAAAAAATATATTTTTGCAAATAATTCAAAAGTTGTTAAGAAATAATTTACAACTAAACATTATAACATCTCTGACATGCTTTCTCTATAACTTTTATACGCATTTATTACAAAACTAACGAACATATACAACATCTCTACGAAAAATAGTGTCCATGACTAAAACAATTACACCAAAAATCACAAATAATTACAACAAAAAAGTCATCCGTTTACAACGTATCAAGAAACACACATTTTCGTAACATATCACTTAGAAAAATCTTACAAATTATGTCGTGTGAGTTTACAACAAATTTTTTATCTAATTGTTACAAATCTAGAAACAACACGGTACATTTCTTAAAAAAAAGCAACACTCCAGTTTGGGCCGAAAAACCAGGCCCATATAGGACCGCGCGGGAGCGAGGCACGACGATCGATCGCTGGCGAGCGATCGGTCGCCGGATGGAAAGCGTTTTCCTTACTTAATGTCTTCTTTCCCCTAAAGCGGCACTAGAAAATACCGGTTCATTTTGCAACCTACCCCAACATAGTTATCTGCCGGTATAAGTTCTACCACGGTAAAAATCTGCGTTCCTGTTTTGTTTGCCGCCAAGAGAGCTCATCTGCCAAGAAAAAAAATTTACATGCATTTTTTACCCGTGCCGTTCTAAAATTTCGCCTGGTATGACTTGTACTGCCTACGTACGTACAAATACATGCAAGATCCAGAAGGAAAATGGAAAAAAAATTGTTATGGAAATTTTTGACTTGTATTAGCATCGAAATAAATTACAATAATATGTTAAAAGGATCCTAAAAAATCTAGAACATGTCATGATCCATATTAAAAGCCACAATATATCTATTGACTAGGATTCAAATCTTGTGAGTAGCAGAATCCTTGTATCCCATCCTAGCTGTTCCGTTACTAGGTTTCAGCCTCTTCATGGGCGCGCGGCTCTCTATGATTCCGTTTTTTTTTTATATTAAACTACTCCTCGTCGAGAAAACAAAAATACATAATGGAGATGATTGATCGACAGGATACATATATCCATGGGAACTTGGTTCAGCGCATATATTTGCAGTGCAGCCGCCGCTGTAATTTACTGCTCTTCTGCTTAGGATCCATAGTTCGAAGATGTATGATGCAACTGGTTGCATATATATACGTGTGCCGTTCTCTTGTAGGCAGCGTACATCGCGGTCCACTGGGTACATACATATGCTAAGACCAACGACGCAGTGCCAACGCTCTGCCTCGGGCGTTCGATGGCGTCGACGCGACCGTGAAGTGACATAGAGAGAGAAAGAAAGTTACGCGTGTAGCTTACGATCTACGTTCGTCGATGCATGATTTCGCTTGGAAACTTTCTTGTCAATGGGCTAGATGAAATAGCTACTTAATTATATTTTTAATCAGTGCAAGTGCAAGGCCTCAATCGATCAGTGTCAGCCTCTTGATTAGGCTATCGAATCAACCTATTGATGCATGATTGATCGATGACTACTAGCTAATCGCTTAGTTAGCTACTAATAAAGCTCGTCCTTTCACACGAAAAATGTACTGCTAATGAGTTACTTCAATAGTTTTGTGCCTACTAGGTGTCAGAAAAGAATATTACCATTGGTATCCTTGTGCATAACCTATGTTGTCACTTTGCCTTCTCCAGTTCTCACCGTAACGCCGAAAAATACTAGGCATATGCTCACATCAGATTAATCAGCTGATACTACTAAGAGAGACTCCTAACG
Source organism: Lolium rigidum (assembly GCF_022539505.1). Lineage (NCBI taxonomy): Eukaryota > Viridiplantae > Streptophyta > Magnoliopsida > Poales > Poaceae > Lolium > Lolium rigidum. The sequence continues at coordinate 37,950,449 of NC_061513.1, read as the reverse complement.
TTGATAAAACAACTTATTGGGCCGTTATTGACGCGGAGACTAGAGGGCGCGATTTTGTCCTGCAGCCATCTTGTACTTTTCTGGAAGCAGTGTCACAGGCTCTCACAGCTGTAGCTCAGACGCACAACACAAACGCACTCGCAGACGTAACACGTTGATCAGCAGTAGTAGACAGGCTATTATATTAAGCCTTCTTGCTATTTTCATTCACATTTTTTCTCTGTTTCGTTTGCGCATTGCATCGCAATCTAAGCCTAAGAGATTGCTCTTACTGGCATCTAATTTGACGTAGTGCCATCTTACACGTCCTGATTTGTGTCTGGTGTACGTGTGAACTAAGCATGGCTACATCAGGAAACAAAATCAAAGCACAATGCACAGCACTCCTACTAGTTTATAATGCCATGATGATATAGGTTTGCTACTGGTAAATTAAGAATCTTTCTAGGCCACGAAATTCCACACGGCAAACAAAAGAACATCTATCTCTCTTTCTAAACACATACTGTAAGATCTAGAGCCTACGCCCTACGTGCAGCGTAATACTACTATTCAGACACGACTAGCTACTATGCTAAACATGATCTTGCTATGGTCATATGGTAAATCATTGGTGCCTCGACCGGTTCATTAATGTCTCCCCGAATCTTCGCCGCTTAATCATCGATGATGCAGACCAGATGTCAACACCTAATCTCAGTCACTGCTCGTTATAAGTAGCTCACAGTAGCAAGCAAAGGTGGGGCTACCTGCCTAGCAAGTCTATTAGTAACAAATTGAGGTAAGATATATGATGCGTCATCTCTCGCTTAGGATGGCAACGACTTTAGGCTTGTTAGCCACTGTCAGTGTGCCCACATATGAAGACAGCAACCTTAAGCACTACTACTCTTCACCTCGTTTTGGCTACAGCAGAAACCTCGTTTTTTTTCAGAAAGTGCCAGAAATTTATTTTAATTAGTGCAAAATAAAATGAGGCCTACTGCTGCGGTGCTGTCTCAGGGAAATCGGCAGGATTATTGTTCATCGGTGCACATCGACGAGGTGAACGACGAACCGCCTGCCAGTTCACAGAAAGAGACGGTGAGTAGATCGGAGAAGAAGGTGGTCAGGCCATCCAGTCCCCGGTGTCGCCATGCCACGGGGACATCACCGATGGATGTGATGGTGGTGACGGACCAAGACGACGCCGGCATCCGGTGTCAGCCATGGAATGATCAGATTTATGATGATGATGATGATGTGATCGTCTCCTCTTTTTTCCTTTTCTGAACCTTTCATACCCGGCAGACAGATTCGTCGTGTCTTTGCATGATTCGCGAGCCAGGACTCGGAGACCCGGCCTCCAGTGTCACGCGGACAGATCATGCTGCTCAAGGCGCCACATCTTTTAATTATCTGAATCTACTTCTGCTTCGTGATGAACTCGCATCATCAGGATGCCATTAACTTTGACACGAAATCGTAGCGGCCGACGTGAGCGCGGAGTGCAGAGTTCGCAAACACTTGCTGGCAGGACGTAGAGCAAGTCCACGAATAGGCATTTAATCTCTGATCGTCTGCTGTCGGAGAAGCTTAGCCGTGTCATTCTGCGACGAAGTTATCCATTAGAATTGGCTAGCTAGCAAATGTATAGTGCTGCATGTGCATGAACAGTCCAATTGTCCAAACTCCCAAGCAAGGTAAAAGAGCGTGCATGATTTATGACAGGAAATCTATCTTGGAAGCAACAAGAATTTAGCTAAGGTTCTATCGTGCAATAGGCAGAAGAGTTCTACGTGGGGGTATTTGCGAACAGCAGATTGCAGAAGAGAGGGAGATGAAAAGTAGATCTAACTTGATTTGGGCCGATTGCAACCTGTGGCTGCGAGTCCGGGCATTCTATATTAGAAAGAAGGAAGTATATTTATATTGCTGTCACTAAATATTTTATTTGGTTTTGCTAAAAAAAAACTATTTTACTTGGTTGTTGTGTGAATTTCGTCCTTGTCAACTTTGAGCATGATTCTCTCATCTTAGAGCCCGTTTGGTAACCTCGGCAATTTTTCGTCTCACTGGTGCAGTTAGATGGAACATCCTGTGCGTTCCGTACAGGCCACATGTTCGAATTGGCATGTTGTTTGGTAGACCGCGAAGAGTTTTTTCGGCCCCGTGGAGATTTGGGCTCTAGCCATTTGGTAGATCGATTTCAAGGTCAAGTAGCAGCCCAAAACATGACATCTGTTGTTTGGTTGCAACCCAAAATCAGGCTATGGTTACCTCTTCCCTTGAGTGGTGAGGTTACACTTGGACAAACCATGTTCTGACACTACACACTTGGACAGTAGAGACACAATACCAGCAGCGACACAATACCACGACACAATACCAACAGAGCTTCAGACTTCTTCTTCGATGCCGACACACCTGGTAGCATCGCCATGGTCCGGGCACCTGGTCATCACCTTAGTGCAGGTGTGATCGAAGATGACCACACTGTACTCGCCAGCGGACACCTTCTTGAAGGTTAGGAACTGGCCTATCTTGAGTTGATGGGCTATGGCGAAGGCTGCCCACTCCTGGTCGATGAATGCTTCGTTGCCTTCTTTCCTCGTAGTCATTCTCTTGCTGCTGCGGACGATGATGTTTGAAGGGATGGGTCCGAACCACTTGACAAACTTGGCATGGATTGGGAGCTGCCCGAAGGTGGGCTTGAAGATGATCCGAAGGAAGTGGTCCGACCCTACGTCATCGTGGAAGTGGCCGACGATAGCCTTCCTTCCTCGACGCTTCTTGGACAGTCCCTCGTCGGGAACCTCAACAGGTGCTCCAAGCTGAATCTTCTCACTCTGCACCAAAAACACATGCCATTATAGGTGGCTGCTCATAACTAGATGAACAAGCTCATCAAAAACATTAGCGAAGCCTCATACATTGGGTCACACGACAACCCAAGAGACTATCCACGAACTAAGTCTAGTGTGTAAGGAACGTGGCATACACAACTAAGTTTGAGAGCATCACCTTGCCTTCCATAGTATCATATTTGAGTCATTGCACAATGCAGAAGATAAACCAAAACATGCCTCATACATTGGGTCACAAGGCATGCAAAGGGCCAGTTCCCAAACTATAGTGTGCAAAGAATATGGCACACACGACTAAGTTTGAGGACAACATCTTGCCTTCCATAGTGCCATACTTGAATCATTGGTCAACACAGAATAAAAACAAAAAAAAGCCTCATACATTGGTTCACATGGCAAGCAAAGGGATTGTCCGCAAACTAAGTCTAGTGCGCAAGAAATATAGCACAAACGACTAAGTTTGAGGGCAGCACCTTGATTTTCGTAGTGCCATATTTGAATCATTGGCCAATGCAGAATTGAAGAAGTAGAAACATGCAAAGCAAGGTAACATATGACTCATAGTATGAGGGCATATGGAAGAGATGTTTGACCAGAACCAATGGCATGGTCATGTTCAGTCATGCCATAGGTTCTGATCAATCATTTCTCCATAGTATGATCCCTGGATATAATCATCGGCCTACTTCACTCACAAACAACACAAGTACCAGTTCAAATAGAGGGCGGAGTATATTGCAAATGCTACTTAGTGTACATTACAAATGCTACCTACCTCAACCATTAGCAGAATCTCCTACACTACATCTCCAACACATCCATCACTCATCACAAATAGCCCCGATCCTCTAGAGTTTTTCCCTATTTGCAAAATTCACTTGGAGCATATCGTATATGTCATACTCTAACTTTCTCTTTTTGGCCACCAACAACTTTCTTTCTACCTCCCATTTCTATTTCTTAGACCTCATAACTTGTGATTGAGTTCTCTGCACACTCTTGAGCATAGCAACCTCATTCTTCAACTCGTCCAACTCGTTTTTCGCTCGGGTTTGAAAAAACTAGGCCCACTCAGCTTAATTTTTGGTACAACAGTCACAACATGCAAAACCCCAGCATAAAAAACCTTCCCCTCTTTGCATGTACAATAAAACCATACAGTTTGACCAATCTCAGTCTGATCTAGAATGGATCTACCGCGATTGCAAAATATACTAATAGATCTAAGCAAATCCCAACCGTGAACAACAAGCATCGACATGAACAACAAGCAATCGTGACGAACAACAAGCACTCGTCTATCTGAACCCAATCCTACTGGAAGCCCTCGCGGATCTAATCTGCATGTCATCACAAATGGTGAAGCACAACGTGTTGTTGCACAATGACGACGAAGATAAGAGGAAGAAGAGCTTACCGCCATTGCTCAGGTTGAGGACCAGGTCGAGGTCGCGCTCGAACTCAAGAGGCCAGTCAAGAGCGCGTTGCAGGTTGCGGCCGAGGTCACGGTGGTTCTCGCCGTTGGCTCCTCATCTGGTCCCGCTGCTCCTCCTTGTGACGGTGCGGCGGATTTGTCGGCGATAGAGCAACCACCCTGGTGATGTGACATTTGGGGGGGGGGGGGTGAGAGTGAAGAGGCTAGTGAGAGGAAGGAGAGGAGGGCGATGAGGCTAGTTATGCCGTGTGTTCCCGAAGGGACGCAACGTTTCCATCTTCCTTCCCCATGCGTGCAACCATCTGAAAACAATGAGCCAGGCTCCACAACAACAACCATTTTGGTCCTTCCTCCGGGGCCCGGCCCGGAGGTGCTTTAAAATTCGGTTCATTCAACAACGTGGGAGACTCTAGCTAGGAATCCAAACGGCCCGTTTTTCTTCTCAGCCCATTCAAAAAAGAGTTCCACGGGCTACCAAATGTACCCTTAGCATATCTACATACTTTACATGTATGTGAACATAAACACAAAATTTAGGATTTATATTTTTTATCTTCCTTACTTTATCTTTACTATAACGGGAGTTTGCTGTGATGACGAATCTGATGGCACGTCCTCCTCTCTAGGTAGAGAAAGAGTGCGAGATAGAGAGGGATGGGGAGGAGGGGAGAGCCCTTAGATGCCTTAATTTTTTTCCGTTTGCATAATAGCATCGTACAGTTCCTCCTTTGTGAAGTCGACAATTAAAATACTATTCTCCTCGGTGGATAAATTCGGTGGATAGCAGCGTGGGGGACCTGCCGATCTGCCTAATAAAGGAGGCAGTCTTTGGGGTTTTCTCTTATCAAGATGGTGTTCTTCTTGTTGCCTGCCCTCATTGATCTGGCCGGTGATGAGTTCCAGAAGGCTCCGCCGAGCGATCTCTTTTGGGCGCTTGATGCATGTAGATTGCTAGATCGGATGTGATTTGGTCATGTGCCCACATATTTCTGGCCATGCGGATTCTGGAGGGAGTGTCGCGAAGCTTCGCTATCTGTTGCCATCAAGGGATATGTCGGTTATCGATTTTCATGGAGAATACAATGGCGGAGAATGTCATAGCGGCTGAGATCTGAGGTCTAGTAATGGTGAACTATGTCTTTGAGGCAATGAGAACATTTTTTGGTGTTTCTTGACTTGTAGCAGTGGCATCAGAAAGCAGGGGCGGTAGCACAAAAGGAGTACACAGTCTTATTTTCAGGGTGAGAATCCAAGGTCTGATCTTAATTGATTGTTTATGGCAATGATCTTGTTGAAGACATTATTTTGAGAGTTTGGTTGTGCCTGGTAATAGCCTTGTTGAAGTCATTGTTTTGAGAGCGCGGACTCCAGGTGATGTCTGAGCACTAATTTTTGTTGCAGCTGCAAGGTTTTGATCACTATAGTGGGAACTCTTTGCTTCTTCTTCTTTTTGTATTAGGGTTGTGTGCATCTGTAATCTCTTTAGGATATTTCATTATTTCATATGCTAGATGTAATTGGTATCTTTGCAATATTAGAATATTATCTTTGTCGGAAAAATGAGGATTTGAATTTCTTCCAAAGGAAAATGATTAGGTGTTGGTGCTAAAAAATATTCTTTTAGTATTAAGTGACATAAACCTTTAGGTTTTCTTTACCAATAATTGTGCCATCATCTTACTCAAGCTGTTTTTTTTCTCCTATTTTTCCCATTAGCAGCTAAGTGAAACTATTTAGTATTACCCTCTTCTTGTTTGTTCTTAACTTTGACGCGTTAAGTTCACTTTGACTCTTCGTCATGTCTTAGTTTAGTCATGCTATCATTCGTGTCCCACATAGATTTCCTATTGGCTGCAAAATGGAGTGACATTTTAGTCTTTAAATCTTACGAGTCCATGACATTAGGAATTCTTTCTCCTTCCTATATTGACTACTTCAATTTTTTGCCTATCCTCACAAAAAAATATGGAAGTGGTTGATCTTATTCTGCTAGATCTTCATAAGGGTGTCGCAGATGGAAACATAATCTCATTCCCACCAAATGATAAAAACCTTATTGTCTCGACCACAAGAGCTTGAAGGAAAAGCGACTTTATTCCTAGAGCTTGTTCACCGGAGTGACGAAGCAAAGGTTTGTGATTAGACCCTACCTTAATTAGAGCCCAAACAAAGATTAAAGATATTTTTTGTTCTCACTCCATATTGTATCCAGCTTCTCATACCTAGGTGTCTCCCTTAGATTAGCCCAAGTAAATTATCTACCAAAAGAGGTATCTCTTTTTACTAATTTTTTTTGGTGAAACACAGTACAATCAAAGACACTCACACAAACTCGCACACACTCACCCCTATGAACGCACGCACGCACAACCTATCCCTATGAACACCTCCGAGAGACTACGTCGAAGAACTGATTCAGTTGGTCTTGAAATTGACGAAGTCACCACAGGAGCCTCGATGGTATCTCTCTTTACTGTAGATCATCAATTATAGCATTAAAAATAAATATACATGTAGGGTTAAATTTCTCATTATTCTTTTCATCTTGTCATCGTATATTATTAAAGCAACTAGGGACCACTCGAATTATCAGAGTTTGATGAAAGTTGAAACTTGACCCAACATTCACCGGTAACGATGTTCTTGACATGCAACGTTGAAGAATTGACGCCCACTAAAATACCTCCCGACTTCCCTTGATGTGGAAGACAATACCAAGCGTAGTTGACCCATGTCCCCTTGGATAGGTGTTCAAAGAAGGGGTCAAGAAGTATGATCTCCCCGTTTCCGAGATAGCAAAGAAATCAAGCTTATTGTCGGGGGTGACCCCGGGTATCCCAGAGTTGGTGACTTAGGGATGAATATAAGATTCAAGTCGAGAAGCTACAAAGGAAAAATCGTATAAAAATAAGCTAACAACCAGCTTGAGTTGGATGCTGGATATCTTGCCCGTTTTGGCTACCTCTGGGCCAACATAGGCATAGCCCAGGTGGTCCTCAATCGGTCGCCCCGTGCAGAATTTCCCACACTCTGAGCCGACATAGGGCCCAGACCGACATTGGCCTATGTCGATTATGTATCCCATCCCCCTCCTGGGCTGAAACTCGGTCGGCCCGCTTCACAGCAAATCATGAAACCGGCATTTCTAGATCTCGGTTGGGCCAAAACTTGGCCCACCCAGCTAGCTGTCGCTCCACTTCCCAGGGCCGACATAGGCACCCATGCCCACCTCGAGCTGACATCTCCCTCAACTCGGCCGGCCCACGTCGTTACTATCCCTTTGGGCCGACTTCACCTCATCTCGGCCTAGGCCGGTCGCCACTTCCTCCCCTAGGCCGACACCCAGGTGCCCAGGCCAGCCAAGCACTCCATCTCCACCAGCTACATCGACACCTCTACCTCGAAAAGAACTGCCCACCGACGGCTCATCCTATGTCGGCTCTCTCCATCGATCCAGACGCCCAGATGCTACCACAACTCCTAAGCAGATAAGAACTGACGCGGCTACAGTACAGAGTACAATGCCACCATGATACAAGAATAGTTGGACAAGACCCGGTAGTCATTTCTTGTATTGTGTAGTGTACAGTGTATTGTGGGCTCCATAAGTCCCCTGGGCTATCTATAGAAGGAGAACTAGGCTGGAAATGCTCACAGGGACTCCCAGGGAGAAGCTCATTTCCCCCTCAGCTCATGTAAGAGCTGCATTCTTCCTCCTCTCGCCATACAACTGTTGCGGTCAAAAACCCACCGGCGAGCAGCGACGGGCAACACAGTAGAGCCGGGAGGCTCCCAGGATTGCGGTGGACCCTGGTCCCTCGGGCGACGGCCCGCAATGCCTCTCGGCACACGTCCCGGTGCTTACGAGGGCGTGCCACCTGACCTATACCTGGTCGGGAAGGTGATGGATTGCTTCGACTAGTTTCCTGCATGGCAAACACGTAAACATTAAATACGAGCCCCGATCGGCTCTTAAGTTGTTCTGTGGATCGGCTCAAAGAGCCGATTGCCCCATGGTTCATGTTAGATTTATAAGGACATGGGGATCATGCTTTATCGATATCAAGCTAAGCTAATCTACGATAGTCTAGGGTTTTCACCGTATAATCGGAACATCCTATGCGTAATTGAGCCTAGCAGATACGTAAGATGATGGAAAACCAGCCCTAAAGAGGCCTAAAAACCAACGTGAAGTTGATCCCCGGAACAATCCCCCTAGAGCTTAATAAACCACACCTTACGCACTACCGGATCCTTCAACCCGTTTATAAGGCCTAACCATACGGATATCAAACCAATCCTTGAAGAACAAGGAGCAACTATAACGGATTAGATCTACTAAATAACGAACAAGCAAGATGCTGCCCTTACACCTAAAATAGGTGTAAGGGCAGCTAGATATCGAGGGGTAGCGTAGCTAAACAAGTACATCGTGAAAGCATTGTGATCAACCCCAAAACACCTAAGATAAAGGTGTTGCTCGCCATCAAAAAGGCTTCAGCACGAGCAACACCAACAACGAATAAACCGATCATCGCCTAGATCGCAAGATGCGATCTAGGCAACATGTTGCTTACCCGGGAGAAACCCTCGAAACAAGGGGTGTCGATGCGCCTAGATTGATTTGTTGTGAACGTGATCGTCCTCCTTCTCAATAACCCTAGATACATATTTATAGTCCGTAGACTTTCTAACTTGGGAATAAACCCAACCGTGTACGAGCTAAACTCTATCTCTTGATTCTAACTAAATCTACCATAATATACAGATACACGGGCCATCTAGCCCAAACTCTCGTACAAGGCCGATTCAGAGACACTCCACGTGTATATCCTCCAAGCCCATCTCCATCGCGGCCCATCTCCAGACTTGGTTAAATTCTGGTGATAACACATGCCCCCCTGGTTTTGGCAATGATAATTTCAAAACCACTCTGTTTTTTCTGCTTCGTAGGGTCACGTCGTGGCAGAGCAGAACCGTCGCAGAATCTTTCATCATGATGCCTTGCCTTCTCAGCTTCTCTACACGACTTGACAGATTCGGCACCATGTCCTCGAAAACCGTCACAACATTAAATCTCCACTATATCCCCTTTTATTTAACCGCGTCGAGCAACTCGCTTCTTCATCCCCTTCCTCAGTACTAGCCACCGAAAAGCCCTCCTCCACCATGGACTCATCCTCCTTCTCTGCTGCATCGGCTCTCTCCTTCCAATCTTCTTCCTCAAGCGAGCCGATGCCAGAGCACAACCAATGGGATGAGCCGGAGTGGGACTTCGACTTCGTGCCACATGGCCCACCCGAGGCCCTCGTCGGGTCAGATGGCGACTTGCCCCTGACCGATGGGGAGGACGACCTCCGGTTCCTCATTGACGGGGAACTGGTGGCGGAGAGTGAGGATGACCTCCTCTCCTGGGGTAGCTTCACCCCCTCCTACGAAGAGGAAGAAGAGGAGGAAGAGGAGGACGACGCCTCCTCCAACGAGGAGGAAGAGGAGGACGACACCTCCTCCGACGAGCCGCCGGCGAAGCGCTTCCGCGGCTGGGCCTGGTCGGATGACGACGAAGACGACGATGATGAGGAGGAAGAAGCCCGCATTGAGGGCTACGGTAGCAGCGACGAGGAGCTCGCCAGCAGCAGCACCGGCGGCGGCTACAACGGCGACGATGAGGACAGCGACGGTCCTTAGAGTAGGGACCACTTAACATAGGACTAGTAGTAGCAATCTGTCCTCCTTCTGTTCCTCCGTTCCTGAGCAATCGGCTCCTCCTTGTAAAAAATCCCCCTTTTAAATCAATGAAGAAGGATTCCATGCTTAATTCTTCCGATTATCAAAATAAATTATTGCTCGAGAAGCCGATGGCAATACATCGGTCTTTGCCCAAAACGCCAACAAGGCCAGTCCCATAATCGAATGTAAAATTGAATGGTGACCTGAAATAACAGTTGTTCCTCTATAGTCGATGGCTCCGCATCGGCTTTTCAGGTCTAAAGTCGATGGTCAGTGCATCGGCTATGCTTTTGTTTAGATTTTTTTTACTGTCGGCCGATTCCATACATCGGCCCCCATATTCCACTGCTCAAGTTGAATTTTTTTTACTGGCCGATTTAAAATCGGCCCCCGTATTTCACTGCCCATCATCCCACATACTTGGGAAATACTTCTTGAGATGCTGGCCATTGACGGCCACTGGGAACTTCACACCATCCAACTGCTCGAGCATGTATGCATTGCCCTTTAGGACCTGGTCAACCCTGTACGGCCCGTGCCAATTTGGAGACCATTTACCATACGCCTTGTCCTTAGTCCCCAACGGCAACACAGCTTCCCATACCAGATCACCAACATGGAACTCCTTTGGCTTCACCTTCTTATTATATGCACGAGCTACCTTGGCCTTGTTCTCCTTAATTTTCTCAAGTGACCAAAGTCTAAGTTCCGTCAGATCCTCAACGCTATCACTCATCAGGGCTGCATACTCTTCAGTTGTCAAGTCATTCTGAAACGTGACACGTCTCGACCCAGCCGTGATCTCCCAGGGCAACACGGCTTCTTGTCCATAGACCAGATGGTATGGCGAGGTTTTTACCGCTCCATGACATGACATGCGATAAGCCCATAAAGCCTCCGACAAAACCTCGTGCCAACGCCTAGGGTACTCGTCGATTTTTCTCTTAATCAGCTTGATAAGGCTTTTGTTGGACGCTTCAGCCTGCCCATTTGCTTGAGCATAGTATGGGGATGATCGGATCAACTTAATTCCCATGCTTTCGCGAGAAATCTCGAACTCGCGAGAAACGAAAACCGAACCTCCATCGGTCGTGATGGTGCGGGTATCCCAAATCCGTGGATGACATGCTCTTTCACGAAGCCGATAACGTCCTTCGATGCCACAGACTTCATAGGGACGGCCTCCACCCATTTAGTGAAATAATCCGTAATGGCCAAGATCCACTCGTGGCCTTTGCTCGATGCGGGATGGATTTTGCCGATCATGTCCATGCCCCATCCTCGAAATGGCCAAGGCTTGATGATGGGGTTCATTGCTGATGCGGGTACCATCTGAATGCTCCCAAACTTCTGACATGCTTGACACCCTTTATAGTAATTGAAACAGTCCTCAAGCATGGTGGGCCAATAAAACCACGATCGCTCGCTCAACCACTTCATCTTATGAGCCGATTGATGAGTTCCACAGGCGCCTTCATGTACCTCGTGTAATTAAGAGCCGATTTGCCTCGGCTGTTCCCAAACATTTGAGAAGTAACCCTTCCAAGGTCCTGTAGAACATGTCATCTCCGATAAGGACATACTTCATGGCCTTGTACCTTATCCGTTTAGGTGCCCCCCGAGCCGGATCTTTCAAGTAATTGAAGATATCGGCTCCCCAATCATCTGGCTCCATGAAATGTATCTGGACATCGGCTCCTTCCACTGGTCTCCTTATAGCTTCGACGCCATCTGTGCGAGATCGTTCGCCTCCGTATTCTGCGTCCTCGGGACCCAGTTGAAGTTTATGTACCTGAACTGTGTCATCAGCTCGCGGCAATGCATCCATAACGGGAAGAGCGACTCGCTCTCACACTTGTATTCGTCCGTGAGCTGGAGATCACCAACTTTGAGTCTCCAAAGAGTTCCACTGCTTCTGCCCCAGCTTCGATCAGCAACTCCATCCCCTTACGTACTGCTTCATACTCAGCAACATTATTGGTGCAAGGGGTAGATAGCCTGATGGAGAAGGTGTAGGTTGCCCCCCGGGGCGACACGAGTAGGATGCCGATGCCGCAACCATCATCGCAAACTGACCCATCGAAGAACATGGCCCATGCACGTATAGACAGTGCTGCTATGTTAGTGTTGATTCGCTCAGCGATCAGATCGGCCAAGGCTTGTCCTTTGACTGCTTTCGCAGGTTGATATCGGAGATCCAATTCCGATAACGCAAACATCCATTTACCGAGTCGGCCTTTCAAAACAGGAGCCGACAGCATGTGCTTGATGACGTCTGATTTGCAAATGATGATGATTTCTGCCGTCAGAAAGATGTGACGAAGCTTGGTGCAGGTAAAAAATAGGCAGAGGCACAACTTCTCGATCTCCGGGTACCTCGTCTCTGCATCCAACATCCTTCTGCTGAGGTAGAAAGCAACTCTTTCCATGCCATCGTAGATTTGTACTACCACTGAGGCGATAGAAGTATCGGCTACTGACAGGTAAATATAGAATGGCATGTCTTGCTGGGGCGGAACCAACATGGGCGGCTTCGTTAGATACTCTTTAATCTCATCAAACGCTCGCTGTTGCTCTGCCCCCCAGTGGAACTCCTCATCAGGTTTGATTTTTACCAATCCCATGAACGGCTCAATTCGTCCTGACAGATTAGAGATGAACCTTCTGACGAAATTGATTTTGCCGATGAGACTTTGGAGTTCCTTCTTGGTGGTAGGTGGCTTCATTGTTCGCACTTGCCTCTTGACTTTTCAGGCCGATCTCAATTCCACGTTCATGAACTAGGAAGCCCAGGAATTGACCGGCCGTCACACCAAAAGCACACTTCTTTGGATTCATTCTAAGTCCGAACTTTCTAGTTCGGTCCAGGATGCGTCGCAAATCCTCCAGGTGTCCTTCTACTGAGACAGACTTGACCACCACGTCATCAATGTAGATCTCCACCAACTTGCCGATCAGATCATGAAAGATGTAATTCATGGCTCGTTGGTACGTTGCACCGGCATTCTTCAGCCCAAATGTCATGACCACATACTCGAACAAGCCCACCGAACCCGGTACTCTGAAGGCAGTCTTGTGTATATCTTCCGGAGCCATGAAAATCTGGTTGTAACCGGCATTGCCATCCATGAAGCTTAAAACCTTATGACCCGCCGCTGCATTGATCAACGTCTCAGCTACCGGCATAGGGTACTCATCCTTCGGAGTGGCTCTGTTGAGATCACGAAAATCTATGGCGACGCGCCATCGGCCGTCCTTCTTCTCCACAGGTACGATACTAGATATCCACTCAGCATACCTGCATGGCCTGATGAACCCGGCGCTCAACATCTTCTCAATCTCCTTCTTGACTTCTTCTAGAATTTCGGCCTTCATCTGCTGTGCTCGTTGCTGGAACGGCCGAAATCCTTTCTTGAGAGGCAGCCGATGCTCAATGATGCTCCTGTCTAGCCCGGGCATCTCTGTATAATCCCAGGCAAAACAATCTGGGTATTCTTTCAACAAAGCTATCATCAGGCCCCTCAGATGCGGATCTAACTTTTTGCTGATAAATGTTGGTCGTGGCTTATCCCCGGGACCAATGTCGATCTCTTCTAGCTCATCGGCTGACGTAAACCCATATCCTAGCTTTCCGTCGCTCGTTAGATCGACGTTGAACACGGAGCGAAACGTATGGCGAGGATAATTTTGGCCGATTGCTGGAATCGGCCTCCAGGTTGATTGAATTGCTCAAAGGAGGTTTACAACTTGCATGTGCTCCCTTACAGGAGGAAGCCTCCCTACCACGACTACGTGACATGTTTGAAGTGAGATCCTTGCTTTTTATTTTTTGGGGCCGATCGCAGGGATCGGCCTTGCCACGTGTGTCGATGGATGTTGCTCTTGCTACTCTATCAGGCCGGTGGATAAGACCAGCCTCACCCCGTTTTTGTCACCTCGATGCGATCACAGCCGTCCAAACTGATTCCGGAGAGCGGCTCTTGGTCTTCCGAGTCCCAAATGTTCATGCCGGCTATCGAGACGTCGATCGAGTCATCTGCGCATGTACGACTTCTACGTCGTCTCCATCCCACCGTATCGGGCATTGGTGCATTGTAGATGGAATGCAGCGGTTGGCGTGAATCCAATCCCTTCCTAGCAGGGCAGCGTAGGTGCTCTTGCTGTCGACGATGAAGAATGTTGTTGGGATCGTCTTTCGGCCTATGGTTAGATCCACGTTCAGGACGCCTTGCGTCCCTGATGCTTGGCCGTTGAAGTCGTTTAGTGTGACGTTGGTCTTGATCAAATCGACACTGGAGCGTCCCAAACGCCGTAGCATGGAATATGGCATTATATTGACCGCTGCTCCTGTGTCAACCAACATCCTGCCGACGGGCTGCCCATTGATATAACCTTTTAGGTACAGGGCCTTCATGTGTTTGTAGCCCTTCTCCCGTGGTTTTTCAAAGATGACGGGCTGTGGACCGCGGTCAAACTGTGCTATCGGCACTTCTTCAGTTCCTGGGGCACGAAACTCTGACGGAAGGATGAACACCATGTTTGTGCCAGCCGATGTACTCACATCGGCTTTTTCTTGCTTGGGACGCCAAACTTTCTTTGGTGGACGAGTCTCTTCGTCCAAAGTCTGCTGAATTTTCACGGCCAGATTGGGCCGCGCTTTCCTCAACGTGTGCAAGTATCGCGCTTCGGCTTGCTCCAAGCTGCGTAGCCGCTGAACCCTACGCTTTTGGGAGTGGCCGAGTCCATCGGGGCACCACCTTGGCCGGTGGTACCTATCCTCTTCTTCATCTTCTGACTCCTCAAAGTCTTCATCTTGAGAGGACTCAGCACGTTTGTTCTGTGGCGGGAGAGGCCCTAGACGGTTGAAAACTGAAACTTCCCCTGCATCCTTCTTCCGGCGCCTACACTCCGGGCAGTTGTCGATTGTAGGCAATCGGCTCATCCCTGAGTCCCAGCAGTGTTTAAAGAAGGGACAGTCCCAGTGTCTATCCATGTCTTCTTGCTCCCTCGACCTCTCCTTAGCGCGGCGCTCCCGTCCTTCGTCGCCTCTGTCGTGCCGACGGTACCTCCCATCGTCTACATCGGACCGATGATCTCTTTCGTCATCTCTGTCGTCATCGCCGACGTCGGTCATACTGATACTCATACTTGTTGAGGAGATGCGTGGAAAATGGTTTTTGGTATCGCACGCTCCTCACTTGTTCCTTGGTGAGGTACCGCTTATCATCATATCGGGGCCGGTCGCGTGGATCGGCCTCCTCCTTTTCCTTGTTGCGGGAGTGACTGCTTTCCTCTTTATCCTTGCCATGGTGGCGCACGAGCCCTGCCATGTTAACATCGAACGAGAAATCCAGTCGACGCCTCGCGGAGTGGTTAGGTTCCACCATGTTGACGCCTGGGAACGGATGTGTGTCCACTTTCATGGCAAACCGCCCAAAGAGCAATCGGCCTTGTTCTATCGCCATTTGGATCCGCCGACGGAACACCTTGCGATCATTGGTGGTATGGGTGAACGAGTGATGCCATTTGCAGTACGGCCTCCCGTTCACTTCTTGTGCTGTAGGGATTTTATGGCCTTCGGGTAACTTCAGCTGTTTTTCCTTAAGCAAAAGATCGAAAATCTGCTCAGCCTTGCTCAAATCGAAGTCAAACCCTCTTGCAGGCCCTTGTGGTTTTACCCATTTGCAGGACACGGGGTTTGCCCCCCGAGCAAACTCAGCTACAGCCACCTCTAGGTCTGGTGCAGGATCTTCAGCTTCTTCCATCTCAACCAGGCCTATCGGACGCTTGAACTTGTCTTGGTACAATTCAGGGTGCCGCTGCTCATACGATGTGAGTTTCTGCACCATGTGCGACAATGAACTGTACTCTGCTTGGGAAGTCAGATCCTTGATCGGCGTTGCGAGGCCCAGTACTGCCAGCTCGATTGCTTCCTTCTCAGAAACGAACCGAATAACATCGGTTCCTGACAGTCCTGAAACGTTGGATGTATTCAGATACTGTTTCTCCCCGCTTCTGCCGCACCTGCGTTAGATCGGCAATGCTGGACTCGGTAGCTTCTGAGTGATATTGCACGTGAAACTGCTCCTCCATTTGCTTCCACGTCCGGACTGAGTTTGGTGGCAACGACGTGTACCAACCAAAGGCTGATCCCGTAAGAGATTGTGCGAAAAACCGCACACGTAACTGGTCTGACGCTGAAATCATGCCCAGCTGCGCCAAATATCGGCTTACGTGCTCTATTGAGCTAGATCCTTCTGCTCCATTGAATTTTGAGAATTCAGGGAGCCGATATTTGGGTGGCAGCGGGATCAGGTCGTACTCGTCGGGTACGGCTTGGAATAGCCGATTGTTTTCCTCTTCGGCAAGATGCCGAACTGGTCTCTCAAGATGGTGCTGATCTGCTCCATGGTATTAGCTGTAGGGACCGAGCCTTCATGACTCGTTCCAGTAGCATATTTAGCCAGCCATGCTTGTTTGTCAGCGTCTGCTCCGGAAATCCCTGTTGGTGCAATCTGGCTCGGTGCGCGCCAAGGCATTGCGGTCCGGCACGTATGTGCACACGTATCCATGTGGGATCTCCTTAGGCGGCTCATATAGGAACTGGCAATCGCTAGGATCGCCTCCAACCTTGTAGACGACGTACGCCGGTGAACCCGGCGGCTCTGGTGCTGCAAGCGCGAATGGTAGCGGCGGTCTGATCTGGAGCGGTATTTCTCCCTGGTGAGTCCCCAGGGTAGGTCCTGACGGGGAGTACTGATGCTTCATGATTTCGTGCACCACACGGACCGCGACGCGCTCGAGATTATTCACCAGGCTCTCAGAATAGCGGTGTAGAGAATGAGCCGCCATGTAATTGATTTCCTGGCGC
This sequence comes from Lolium rigidum, assembly GCF_022539505.1. Classification (NCBI taxonomy): domain Eukaryota; kingdom Viridiplantae; phylum Streptophyta; class Magnoliopsida; order Poales; family Poaceae; genus Lolium; species Lolium rigidum. The sequence goes on along the minus strand of NC_061513.1, from coordinate 37,933,567 downwards.
AGAGCTCTGGTACGCTCCTCCGAAGGGGTAGACAGGTCCACTCCGTCAAGAACACCTTCAGGGGAGAACCCTTTCCACCTTACGCCATGTGAACGGGTCCTCACAAAGGAGCCGATGAGATTGGCTTCCAAGATGGCTTTCATCTCATCATACTTCTTCTTCTGCTCTTCGGGCAGATCTGCGTACGTGACTGGTTCGCCAACCACTTCATCCGCAGCTTTTGACATGGTTGCTGCAGATGTCGACGTTGTTGTTGTTGCAGAGTGTCCCACCGGGCGTGCCAGAATGTGTTGCGGTCAAAAACCCACCGGCGAGCAGCGACGGGCAACACAGTAGAGCCGGGAGGCTCCCAGGATTGCGGTGGACCCTGGTCCCTCGGGCGACGGCCCGCAATGCCTTCTGGCACACGTCCCGGTGCTTACGAGGGCGTGCCACCCGACCTATACCTGGTCGGAAGGTGATGGATTGCTTCGACTAGTTTCCCGCATGGCAAACACGTAAACATTAAATACGAGCCCCGATCGGCTCTTAAGTTGTTCTGTGGATCGGCTCAAAGAGCCGATTGCCCCATGGTTCATGTTAGATTTATAAGGACATGGGGATCATGCTTTATCGATATCAAGCTAAGCTAATCTACGATAGTCTAGGGTTTTCACCGTATAATCGGAACATCATATGCGTAATTGAGCCTAGCAGATACGTAAGATGATGGAAAACCAGCCCTAAAGAGGCCTAAAAACCAACGTGAAGTTGATCCCCGGAACAATCCCCCTAGAGCTTAATAAACCACACCTTACGCACTACCGGATCCTTCAACCCGTTTATAAGGCCTAACCATACGGATATCAAACCAATCCTTGAAGAACAAGGAGCAACTATAACGGATTAGATCTACAAAATAACGAACAAGCAAGATGCTGCCCTTACACCTAAAATAGGTGTAAGGGCAGCTAGATATCGAGGGGTAGCGTAGCTAAACAAGTACATCGTGAAAGCATTGTGATCAACCCCAAAACACCTAAGATAAAGGTGTTGCTCGCCATCAAAAAGGCTTCAGCACGAGCAAACACCAACAACGAATAAACTGATACTGCCTAGATCGCAAGATGCGATCTAGGCACCATGTTGCTTACCCGGGAGAAACCCTCGAAACAAGGGGTGGCGATGCGCCTAGATTGATTTGTTGTGAACGTGATCGTCCTCCTTCTCAATAACCCTAGATACATATTTATAGTCCGTAGACTTTCTAACTTGGGAATAAACCCAACCGTGTACGAGCTAAACTCTATCTCTTGATTCTAACTAAATCTACCATAATATACAGATACACGGGCCATCTAGCCCAAACTCTCGTACAAGGCCGATTCAGAGACACTCCACGTGTATATCCTCCAAGCCCATCTCCATCGCGGCCCATCTCCAGACTTGGTTAAATTCTGGTGATAACAACAACTCAACGAGCAACCATGTAGCTCCCATATACAGCTCCATATACAGCCAGATAACAAGGAGCAGCTGTTTTACCTCCTCACGAGAGCTCTGGACCTGGGTAGATCGTTGTGTTTCTATGTGCTCTCTAGCGCATCATCCCTCCCCGGATCCTCGAGTGTCCATCCGGCCCCAAACTTAAGCCTATCCATGGCATCTGCCGTAACACCACCACAACACTTATATTCCTTGATGGTTTCATGAAAGAAAGAATGGTTTGTTGTGTCCCCAAAGCGCCCACAATTCAAAAAACTACCCTTCATGTAGAATTTTCTTTTTAGTCTAGTGCTTCTACAAACTACTTATCACTCTTTTACCCTTTTCTATAAGTATATCTCGGTTTTAGTCCTTGGATGGTAGGGTCCTTATGACCTACAAAACCTCTTTGTTCTTCCATCTCTAGGTCAGCACTAAGGTCACAAGCATCATTAAGAACTAAACTAATATGATCATCATGGAGTATGTATTGTATGCAGCCAAAAAAGAATATATACTTGTTTTAAAAAGAGAATATAGACGAGCATAATTCTACAACAAGAAAAGCCAAATCCAACAATATTGGGTGTGGCAAAGCGCCTGTAGGACACGTTAATAAAACAAGGCAAGCCATCTGCATCAACAGAATTTATGTAATGATCCTTGCCGCTGGCGTCTAACACAGGGGATCTTGGATTCAATCAGAAGAGAATCATAGGAGGGAAGAGCAAAAGTGGAAGGGGGTAGTAGCTCTGCTACAATACTTTTTTTTTGCGAAAGAAAGAAGCTGATATTAATCTGGCAAAGTTACAAAGAGGTCCACACAAAGAAGGGAAAAAACAATGCACGCCCCTCTGCAACACAGCATCGCCGTCGACCATGGCGCCGTCGGTGGCGCGCCGTCGCTCCTACGCCCCTTGATGCCTTGGATCAGGAGTAGTCCCCGAGCGACCGGGAAGTCGCCGATCGCCGACCCCGGAGGGCCTACGCCAGCGGCCGCCGTCGATGAAGTTCCAAACCTCACCAGCTTCTTCCTGGAAACCAACATGAGCCGGATCCGCCGTCGACCCACGGAATCCGGCGCGGGGAAGTCGAGCGAAGCCGCTCCGAAGAACCGCCAGCTCGACGAAGGCAGCAGATCGACGTCGGAGCCCCGCAGAGCGCCGCCATCGAGGAGGGGATCCACCACCTGCAAAACCGAACCAACCGCGTCTTCTCCGCCTCGATGCCGCCGGCCGGAAACCCTAAGCTTACTTACACTATGTACATGGCGCGAACCGGCGTTCCCCGTCCTCCCGCCGCCGGAGCGGCCGGCGGAGGGCGAGGAAGCCGCCGATTCAGCGCCGGCGAGGTGGCTCGCCCGGGTCGCTCACAAATCTCGGGAGAGGTCGGTCCAAGGTCTACATTTGATCATCGATAACCCTAGACTCACTCGAATTCACATTACATAGGGATATCTCCCGGTACGCTGGACATCCCCAGCCCCCAGGTTCGGGCTGGGCTTGGTCTAGTGAGCTTCGTCATTGACCTTGTCCTCCTAGTCGATCTAGGCTGGGCCTGGTACATGGCATATACCTAGTACATGACAATTTACTCTTTTCACGATACCTTGATAAGTTCTATGATCTTCTTCACGCTCGGCCTATCCATTATGCCAGAGACCCATGACTTCACATGAGGATATCCATTGAGCACATGTGCTTGAGGTGTAGCCATCAGGTAGTGGAACATAGGCGAATGACTTAGATCTGCCAGGCTGATGAAATCTCCAGCCAAGTACTTGAATTTAGACAGACGTGCCTCGTAGACCTCGAGGACATCCTTCAGTTTCTCCACACTATCGTTGACAATCTTGTGGTCAGTTGTGCCTCCCATGAAGATAGGTACAATGAAGCATTGGAAGGCGATTACTGACATGATTGGGTCAAACTTTTGGGACTCCACGTCGAGCCAAACATCGACCACTGTAGACTCTGTGACGCTGCTTTCTTTGAGCAAGTCAGATGCGTGTTTGCGAAGCACATACTTGGAAATTGCACGCGACTCTGTTAAGATAAGAAACGGGCAGTTGATTTTTAGAAAAGCTATGTTCGGGATCAATTTGCCATGAAATTAATGGATGAAGATCGCTGATTGTTACGCACCGAAAAGAACCAGATCGCCATCCTCGAACGCTGGTACCTGACCGAAGGGCTACGAACCAATACATGGAGATATGCAATCAGGAACATGTTATCTCGGACGCGCATGGTGAAATCAAGCATAGATTTTATTTTTTGACCTGATGAAACATACTGGTTTGATTACTAGATGGGGGAAAGAAGCGGCGACTGCAGACATACGTTGCGGACGACATGCGCGGGGCTCCTGTGCTCGCCGGCGGGGATGTGGACGTGCACCAGCTCGTACTCGGCGCCGACCTCCTCCAGGCATATCAGCACCCGAGCCACGCAAGTCGACTTCGCCGGCCCGAACACCTTCACCGGCGACATCGGCGGAGCGGTCTCTGCCCCCTTTGCTGGCTGGAGGATGAACAGGCGTGGACGAAGGTGAAAGGAGGCGAGTGCGTGTGGGTTTAGTCTTCCTGGCCAGCACTGCAGGCAATCAGGACAGAGCACGCAAGTGAGGAAATTAAGCAGCTTGGACTCGAGCCACTTGTTCTAGTTGAAAACTTGGACGCGGTTGCCGTTCTACCCTACTGTCGTGGAAAGTTCAGGCAGGTTATCTGTTGTGGATAGAACCATAAATAATTGATGTATGTACACGTTATGATCGACAGTGCCATAGTACACGCTTCTGATAAACGAGAGTATACTTAGTATGCTAATCAGCTCCTGTTAGAGATACACACTAAGGAAACAAAAAAGAAACTAGAAAGCCGGATATCCATTTCGACTCACCGGTGCATATGAACCCATTGTGTGAAAACACATTTCAAAATATCAGAAAATTCTAAAATGAAGTTGCGAATGTACATCTAGACATTCTATGTTCGCACACAAGTTTTAGGGAAAAAGAAACATTTTTTGTGGCATGTGTAAAAAATAAAAAATTTGATGCTCCAACCTGACTATCCATGATTTTTTTTTTACACAGGCCACATAAAATGTTCGTTTCCCCCGAACACTTGTGTGCCAACATAGGGTGTCCAAATTGTACACGAGAAATTTTATCTCTAAATTTTTTAACATTTTAAAATTTTGTTTTTTAAGAAATTTTCATAATACGTTCATTTGCACCTATGTGCCAAAACACCACCTCCCTAGAAAGATTTCCTCATGTGACTAGTGGATGTAAGATTGAAGGATTGAATGGTTCAGGGTACAGATATATATGCATGGGACATACACGAACTTGTCCCGTATGTACAAAACACAACCAAAAAATTGAAGATTGGGATCCGATGGTACACCAACTTGTCATTCGGGAAAAAACCACCCCAAACAGTCCGAATTGGACAATTTAGATGCAACGTTGGCTATTGTCGGAAACGTAATTTTCTAAACCCCCCTTAGAATACAGTTTGAATTGCATTTATAGGTCCCCGCAACATCTGACCAGCGGAAATAGACAAAAAGGTGCCCCAAAACTTTGCAATTTTAAGAAAAGCCCCCATGCGGTACGTCGCCTATGTAGCGCCCGCGACATCTCAATCTCGATGACTCCCCATTACCGGCGTACTTCTCGTCGGGATCAGCTGGACCGTGAAGACCGCGCCTTCGACTTCACTGCCATGCTGCCAGGCACTCACATCCATTTGTTCGTAAGGACCCTCCTAACTACGTTATGTCAATTTCCACTGTATCCTTCGACGATTTCCACCATATTAACTTGTGCTTGTCTCGTTGGGTAGGGTAGGGTTCATCGATAGGATGATGCGGATGGTGGAAATGACGTAGTAACTTATGTTTTGCTCTTGATTCCAGTGGTAAATAACATCAAGTTGCAATTGTGGTGATTCGATTCAGCTGTTCATTCTGGTGCTCACTCCGGGGCACCACCAAACTATTGGATTCATGGCAGCTAGCGAAAATGGATGCAATCAGAGGTAGAAGTACATGGGGTATGCATGTGTGTGCATAGATTGTTGCATGGAGTTGTGAATTTGTGGCAGTACAATGCCTAGTTTGATGAAACAAAGTTGTCCCGATTTCATCAAACCTAGGTATTATGTGTCAACAATATACCTAGTTTGGAGAATTTTGTGTGTCAACCTGTGCTTAATTTGTTCGATTCAACACATGTATGTATTTCTGCAAGCAATTTTGCTAAAAGTGTGATTGTGTGGCATTATAGAATACTGTTTGATGAAAATCATGATCGAATATTAACCATCATGTGTCTGACTGTGTTTTCACTCATGTTGTAACCATCATTATGTGTGTGTCCATTTGTAGGTAATCATGAGACATTTTTTCTATTGAAGTTGAGCATAATGGATTCTTATGTGGCATACGGGAAAATCTATGTTACATGTGACCAACTATTGAGTATTGGGTCACTGCAGCACAAAGACATGGTCAATTTTGTGGATTGATGATTTGTTGAGGTAGATAAGGTATGTGATGGATGAGAATATGAGTGTTTACTCGTGCATGCCAGGAAAAGGTTTAAATAATGGCCCAGCGTACATATATACGTGAGCATATGTGGTAACTATAATAATGTTCCCAGTTATCATAGAACATTGTTGCTTATAACTGATGAACAAATGTGTTTTTAAAAAGGATCTAAGGTAGTATGTAATTATCAGAGCTACTGCAATGCAAGTAAATACTCATGCTATTGAAGGCACATCAGATGTAGATGAATCTGTCAATGATGAAGGCACTTTTGAAAATCATGATGAAAATTATATTGCCATTGAAGATAATGACATTGTTGATTCAGATTTTGCATATAGTGACTATGAAGTTGTAGATGCTAATGATAATTTATTCATTAAAAATGTGGATAAGGAAGTAAATGATCACAATAAGGAGGATGTTGATGAATTATAAGATGATTCAACCCTAATAGAGGATTATGATTTGAACTTATGATTTGAACTTTACAAGAAAAGTGGAGTGGGATTTGCACAAGAAATTCAAAGATTTTAATATAGTTGTTGACATGAAAAATCGTGAGACTAAAAGGGGCATGGTGTTTAGTGATGTAAAATAAATTAGGAAGGCCTTTCGTCCTAGAATACAAGGACAATTTTTTTTGAGACAAACTTTGACTACTAATTGGGCCAACCAAATATTAATTACATGGAATTTAAAACTATATCATCGGATGCACATTTGAATGCACTTTTGAATGGTATATTTTTGGAAGACTTATAACTTATTTTTGGTTGACTAAATCATTGGTCAAAGTTTGACCTGAAAAAAGATGTGGCCTTTCATGGACAGAGGGAGTAGTGACAATAGATAAGATAAGAAATGAGCCAACAAGGATTGAGGCAGTATGCAAGGAAGATTTCACTTAGCATAAAAAAAGCTTCCTCTAAGAGTAGGTCAACTACTAAGTGATGTGGGAATTGATGTAAATGACTGCATTTTCCAAATTTTCATGGGGTTGGTTGAACTGGAATCTAAAGATTCTTGGAAGAGATATTTGGCCATGATTAGAGATGATCCAGATATATCCAATGCAACTTCATGGACAATTATGAGTGATAAGCAAAGGTAATAATTTACCTTCTTTTTCTGAATTATATTGCATTTATTTACTTGTTTTGTTAATAAATTGCGTGTGTTAATTCCTAGCCTATTTTATTTATTTAATGAAGTAGATTGCATTTAGTTAGTTGTGTGTGTTAATTAATAGCTTTTGTTAATTATTTTCTTGCTTGTATCATATACTTGCTTCTGATAATACCTCTCTTGTGTTAATTTTTAGGGCCTCATAAATGTAGTTAATAAAGTGTTTCTAGATGTAGAACATAGGTTATGTGTTAGGCAATTGCATGAAAATTATCGAAAGGCTAGACACAAAGGATAAAGCTCGGTTGAAGAATCACACATGGGCCATAACAAGATCTACTACCATTATCAAGAGACATAATTTTTGGATAAGCTCACAACTCACCGTGATGCTTCTTATGATTGGATAGAAGAACTTTTACCTAACACATGGATCAAGGCACTTTTTAACGATTATTTTAAGTGTGGCATGCTACTGAATAACCAATGCGAAGTGTTCAATAGTTAGTTGTTAATTCTCTCAATGTAGTTTTTGCCAAACTTTTTGTTATTGTGTTAATTATCAAAATGTACTTGTTTCTAAATGATTTTTATCGTGTTCATTACTATCTTGTGCTCAACAGTTTTGCTTGTTTCCCATTATCTTTTCCTCTAGAGGCAAGAAAAGAATTCAACCAGATGTTGCAAACACATCTGGCACAGCAACATCAGATGTTGTAGTCACTACTAGTGGATCAACTACAAAAAGTATAACTATATGACATGCCCACGAAGTGCTTAGCATATGATGTTTGGTGAATATTAACTGCAAAGAGGCTAGCAAGGTCATACTCAAATTCCATATTTGAATGCAGTGCTACCAGAGGAGGACAAAAGTCCCATTTCACAAAATACTCATGCAGATGGGAATATCAAGTGGAGTTGCAAAGTCATTTTTGCAATGCATGTAATCCTGACAGTATGTTGGAACTATGTTGCTAGGTTTTGATTTGCATTAGGAGATAAATTACTTTCATTTTTCTCTCTATGTTGCAAACTATGTTGCTAGGTTAGGTGATCATGTCACTATTTTTTTATCTGAACTAAGATGCATTTTTGTGAAATTTATTGTGATTTTCAAGTGAAATTTGTTTTTGTGGATTCCTCGACAAGAAGTGCTAATATTCTGGCAATGTACCCTGTTAAATATTGGCAGTCTCTCTGTAAAAAAGAGTGCCACTAGAATGGCAATGTTCCCTCTCAAAATAGTAGAAATAGACAATAATTATTCAATACATTTTTATTGAAATTCAATTCTACAATCCCAATGTACATCATGCTTACAAAGATATCCATTTGAACACCAAACAATATTCTGTCCACACTACATCATGCTTAAAAGCTTTTACACAATTCCAATTTAGACAAAACCCCTTATCATCAGGGCAAAAACCACATACAACATCATACATCCAGCGCCTAACACGACAATTTATAATTTGTTGTTCTCCCTCACTCTAATCTCTGCCTTGTGAGCCATGACCATCATCGTCTTCTCCAATTCGATCCTCGGCATCATGTACAAGTATTTTTTAACACATGTAGTACACATATCCCTAAGAAACACATTAGCACACAAAGAGATATACTACCTATTAAAATTAGGCTTGTTGCAAGATTGGACGTAATTGGTATCAATTGATAATATATTCTCACTATGGAAATAAAATTTTAATTTTTTCCCAAGGTGGGGTGGGGGGGGTGGGGGGGGGGGAGCTAGTCGTGTTAATTTAATTGTGCACATGTAAATCGAACTTCAAATAATTTGACTATGAAACCATAAAACTTCTTTTCAAATAAATATACTTCATGCGTTCCTGGATGTAACCCATGTAGTCTTTTGAGAAAAAATTCAAAATATAAAGTATATTGTGTTGCACCACTCTTTTGGAGAATATTCTTAGGGACTTGATTACGTTTCCTTATCTAATGCTAATTCCACCATTTTCTCACATCAATTTGTTAGGGGTAATCTTGCCTAAAATTGATGTAACTTTTCCACCACGTGCGTTCTTCAATTTTCATGCGAAAAACTATACAACCTTTATTTAGAAATGGAGGAATATATATTAGTACCAAGAAGAAATCAGTACACACGGCCTCCACAACAACTCAATATCAAGAGCAATTTTGAGACATCGAGAATGCACACAACATAAAAATTGAAACCTAAATTTTGAAACACAATGAAACATCGTGATAGATTTTGAAACCCAATGAAACAACACTAAAATGGATACAAAATTTAAACACTTCAATTATCTGGTAAATTTATCAAACGTGATTGATACAAGTTTGAAGTATTGAACATTTACATGATGATGAACATCAAAACTCTATAACATTAGATCAAAAACATTGTATCTCCGAGTTATGTTCACTATGGTTTTAGTGCAAACATTATGTGTTTTATTTAGGATTTAAACACAAAATTCCATGTTTTTGATCTTGTTATTCATCAATATTTTACTATGTTTTATGGTTTAACTCTAAGGAAATTGTGAATTATTTTCTATTTACGATGAACAAAGTTCGAAGCAGAGCGAACCAAACTATTTAACAAAAGCAGCAAGTTTCATAAACATTTTCAAAGTTCTACCTAGTTACAAAAGTTGAATTTTAAATATTGTCAAAATATATTCAATATTGGGCTTGTTTTGAAGCTATTTTCACTAAAAACCCAGCGGTTCACAAAGTGAACTTCTGGTTAAAAGCTTCATAAGTTTGACATTTTAAAGCTATATCTAGTAAACTATGGAAGGAAAAAGAAATAGGTGGCACTATATTCCCTAAAGTGTGCAGGAGAGAGGGACTGGGCCATGTGTAGAATCACCATATTAAGATTAATGGACCTTTTTTTTCTTCAACATGATGTGTACCACAATCCTCACTAATTTTACACCTAGATGCCAAGATTGAGAGCATGAGTACTCTTTGATTATAAAAAAAAATTGGATTGTGAAAACCAACAAAGATGCTGGAGATCTGGAATAGGAAGAATAGCGGGGCAACCCGCAAATGATTCTCTCTCTTAAAAACTTTAGTAGGGATTAACATTGGGTTTTTGGGATCTAAAAAATTCATCTTATTCCGATTATTTGCAATCCTACATGGCTATATAAACATCTCTGAATGAGGTGGTGTTTTGGCTCCCAAGACATATGAACCTATCATGAAAATGCATAAAAATAAAATGTCAAAAATCATGATAGAAAATTTTGCGTGTACGTCGGACATTGTATGTTCCCACAAATTTTTTTTAGGAAAAGGAACATTTTAAATGTCCTATGTGAGAAGACAAAAAAAAATCCCGTTAATGTTGCAGCATTGAAATTTGTCTTTTTTACACAGGATACAGAAATGTTTCTTTCTCCGGAAAACTTGTGTGTAAACATAAGATGTCCGGATGAACATACAAATAATTTATCTGAAATTTTTGACATTTTAAAATGTGTTTTGAAACAATAGGTTGGTTCGTATGCACCCGTTAGCCAGATCGAATTCTCATTTCTGAATACATTTTCAAAATTCCACGAGAAATTTCCCGTGGCCTTTTGCCCAGGCATACTGCCGTCGGCATGTCACCACGGTATGCACGTCGGCTCGTGGAGAAACCATTTCGCGATGGTGCCGTGGTGGAAGTCCTGCGAACAGCCATGGAACTCCACGATGGACGAAGGTGGTATCCAGCATACGCAAACCTTCTTCTCCGCGGTTGATCAGATGGGATTCAACGTTGCATGGGAACTCGACGAGCTTATCGCTACTATATACTATTACACAAAATTATCGGGATCAAAACATTATGGATGCAAATCGCTAGAAACATCATACACGTCCATAGATCTAGGTATGTAGCCGGACATGATACATCATACATGTGTTTTCTCCGGCTAGCAAGATATATATTCATGATGCAGTATCAGGTTGCATCTTCTAAGTATGTCGACGTTTCCTCAAGAGCTCACCAACTAAGAATAGTGGCGAGACAACCTTACAATCTTTCTGGAAAAGAAAAACGAGAGAGAAAATGAACTACTCGTCAATATCTGGCACTGCTGTTGTGCCTTAAGCCGGCTCGCCGGTGGAAAACAGCTTAAAGAGCTCCGGCAGAGCAGAGAACCAGACGTCTCCCCGGCACAATGGGCACGTCGCCGCCTTGGAGAACCACTTGGAAATGCACCGGCGGTGGAACGCGTGGTTGCAGCCCGGCAGGTCCACGGCGGACTCTCCCTCCAGTCCTCTGTTTTAAATAGCCGGCTATAGCCAGGCTATAGCCCGGCTATAGCCTTTCCCGCATGATGCGGCTAACTGCTATAGCCCGGCTAAAGGTGCTAAAGTCCTTAAATAGCCGGCTATAGCCAGGCTATAGCCCGGCTATAGCTGTTTTGGGAGGCCGCGGCTATAGCCTGTAGCCCGCTATTTAAAACCATGCAGTCCACTGAAGCAGATCGCGCAGTCGTCCTTCTCTCCCGGCGCCGTTGTCGCCAGCTTCTCCTTGCACGCCATCGTGAGAGCCCGCTCGTCGTGTATCACCCGGCGGTGCACCTCCATCAGCAAGCAGAAGGTGAAGCCGTTGCCGCGGCGTGCCGCGCCGACGATCTCCGGCAGGACGTCCCCGGGCACGACGGCGTCCCACTCGTCCTCTGCGAGGCGCAGCGACCGGATCTGTTGGAGCTCCGCCAGCATCCCGCGCAGGGCGCCGCGGCAGGCGGAGGTGCTCCGGAGCACGGCGAGGTCGGTGACGAGGAACGTCGTGGCGGTGCTCCCGGCGGCGTGCTTCTGCAAGACCACGTCGTGGGGCCGCTCGGCACCGCGCCTCCAGAACTCGGTGGAACGCGTCGCGTAGCATACCACGCGCACGGCGAATTCGCCGGCGGGGGCGGCCTCCTTGGAGAAGCAGATCGTGGTCGCCTGGATGCGGCGCTGCACTGAGGGCGGCGTGGCGGCGGCGCGTGATCCATTTGTCGCCATTGGCAGCGTTGCGTTGATTGGCCACTGGGTGGAGCGCTATATGTAGCTCGGGCGGGTGGCGCGAACTACCGGTTTGGCTCTGGAATTCGAAATTTAGTCCGAACGCGGTGCGCTGATTCATTCACCCGTTCACACGGGATGGGCTACGGCCTGAAATTGGAGTACTTCAAGAGGAGGTTTTATCCGGGCCATATTCAGCTGCAGGGCCCGGCCTGTGTACTGCTATTTTAAATGTGGACGCCTCGTTTTACAGATTTTTCCTTTTAATAATTTGTCTGCTCTCTCTCTCTATCTCTCTCATGGAAGCACTTAATCCGTGGGGCTAATTATTATGTGGACCTTCACTCCGTGTCCACTAGCTCACAGGGTACATAGTTGCTTGTAATACAAGAAATTCAAAGAACTTGCACATCAATTCCTCATAGGACCTATTTTAGCAAACTTTGGCTAAATATAAATTGTGAGGGTCCCTATGGGCCATGCTTTTGCCCAGCTCGAGCACACCCAAGCCCAGCTGGATTGAACGAGTCGGACGAAGCCAGATGACGATCGCGAGGCAACGCTCAACCGTGGAAAGTTCAAGGGAGTGATGGGAGCTGCCGCCCTAAGAAGAGGGGTGACACACGGGGGGAAACGGTGAAAATAAGCGGGATAGAACAGCCATGGTGCGGCTGGGTGCCAATTATGCATGGGGGGAGAACGATGGCGTAGGCGCTCGGCCGGGTGGTGCTCGGTAACTGTAGGATTCCTGTATCTCGTGGGCTTGGCTACGGAGCGAAGGTAGGCACTGATGCAGTACATTACCTAGTTTAACGAAGAAGATGAATTATTGGAAATTCTATCCATGTTCTAAAAGTAAATGTAACCCAACACAATCACAATGTAATATTCTGTTTCACATAGATTTACCCGAGGTCACTAGTTTGAATGCTACTAATCGCCCCCCCCCCCACACACACACCACACACTCGTGCTTCATTTTATCTTAATCTAGCACCGCATAAGATCCACATTAGATGCCGCAAACCGAGTTACCACCGTGCCAGAAGCTATCCCCACTAGTCAGACATTGCAGCTAGCCTACCTACATGTACCAAACGTTTATAGATATTTTTATTTTCTAGATGCAATTTTGAAAATGTGGTTAAACTCGTAAAATCAAACGTTGTATAAAATAGTATCCAAAAAATGTGAAGAATCATAGCAAAAGTTCGATTTTTTACAAAGCTTCTTCATGCATAGTGGCATTGTGCACCTGGAATTTTTAGGTTCATTCATTCTCCTCAAACCTCAAATTTTTCCCTCCTATATAAGGCTCTCCTACATGTGATGTGAAGTGGTGGCCACCGTAAACCTTGTGATTTGTAGGCACTTCACAAAAAACCACCCATTTTGTCTCTTTTGGTCACTAGTAAAATGAAAAATCAATTTTTGTGGGGTAAATAAAAAACCTTAGTTTGCAAAATTGTTTACCATGGAAAGACGGACATCTCTACAAAAGATGGGTGAAGGTTTGCAAGTTTTCTATGGATGTCTCACTAACCAAGATCACTTGGGTAGAAAGCCAAGTGAACTCCTCGATGGTGCCAATATTTGTGAAGGATTCTTCTCTAAAACCTCGGTATGCTATCTATAGTATTTTTTCCAGGTACTAAATCACATATCATTAGTCCATGACACCTTTGATTGGATTTGAAATTTTGTTCCAACTCGCGGTACCTGCCATTTATACCAGGAGAATGCAGTGCATATGTTTGGCCATTTTTCAAGGGTTCCATACCTCCCAGTATTTCTAGAAAAAAAATGAATTGTACTTTATGCTAAGGCAATTCAAATTTAAATTTAAACGGATTACCCAAAAATAAATCAATATATGGTTGCACACCGTGATAAATCCTCAAACCTAAGATTTTGCCTTCCTACAAGGTCCTCCACTTGAGAAAAGTCAGGTGGTGGTGATGTGCACACTGCTCTTGTTAGACACTTCACAATAAATCCCCCTGTTTCCCCCTTTTGTCAACTAATAAAATAAAAAAATCTATTTTTGTGGGGTAAACCAAAAATCTCTACATTGAAAAGTAGTTGGCCTTGAAAAAATGAACATCGATCTATGAAAAATGTGAGGTTAAGATTCACATGTTTGCTATGAATCTTGTATGCAATACAAATATTTTGGCGGTTCCAGACCTTCATGGCACCTCCCTGTATTTTTCCAGAAAAGTGAATTGTATATGTACATGCAGTTCAAATTTGAATTTAAACCGATTTAGCTCACACCGAGGTAAACTAAAGTGGTGGTAGTAAGCACACTACACTTGGCACACCTTCATCTATATTTCTCAAAAATCTTTGAATTTTAATTTATGTACACACAATTCAACTTTGATTTAGCTCAAAAATTATATATATGCCTCCACACCAAAGATAATTTCTCAACCCCTAGATTAGGCCATCCTACAAGGTCCCCTGCCTATCGAAAGTAAATTGGTGGTGGTTGATACGTCTCCGACGTATCGATAATTTTTTATGTTCCATGCCACATTATTGATGATATCTACATGTTTTATGCACACTTTATGTCATATTCGTGCATTTTCTGGAACTAACCTATTAACAAGATGCCGAAGAGCCGATTGCTTGTTTTACTGCTGTTTTTGGTTTCAGAAATCCTAGTAACGAAATATTCTCGGAATTGGACGAAATCAACGCCCGGGGTCCTATTTTGCCACGAAGCTTCCGAGAAGACCGAAGAGGAGTCGAAGTGGGGCCACGAGGCGCCGCCACCATAGGGCGGCGCGGCCCGGGCCACGGCCGCGCCGACCTATGGTGTGGGGCCCTCGTGTGGCCCCCCGCGTTGCCCTTCCGCCTACTTAAAGCCTCCGTCGCGAAACCCCCGGTACCGAGAGCCACGATACGGAAAACCTTCCGGAGACGCCGCCGCCGCCAATCCCATCTCGGGGGATTCGGAGATCTCCTCCGGCACCCTGCCGGAGAGGGGATTCATCTCCCGGAGGACTCTTCACCGCCATGGTCGCCTCCGGAGTGATGAGTGAGTAGTTCACCCCTGGACTATGGGTCCATAGCAGTAGCTAGATGGTTGTCTTCTCCTCATTGTGCTTCATTGTTGGATCTTGTGAGCTGCCTAACATGATCAAGATCATCTATACTGTAATACTATATGTTGTGTTTGTCGGGATCCGATGGATAGAGAATACCATGTTATGTTAATTATCAAGTTATTACCTATGTGTTGTTTATGATCTTGCATGCTCTCCGTTATTAGTAGAGGCTCTGGCCAAGTTTTTGCTCTTAACTCCAAGAGGGAGTATTTATGCTCGATAGTGGGTTCATGCCTCCATTGATATCCGGGACGGTGACGAGAAAGTTCTAAGGTTGTGGATGTCTTGTTGCCACTAGGGATAAAACATTGATGCTATGTCCGAGGATGTAGTTATTGATTACATTACGCACCATACTTAATGCAATTGTCCGTTGTTTTACAACTTAATACTGGAAGGGGTTCGGATGATAACTCTGAAGGTGGACTTTTTAGGCATAGATGCGGTTGGATGGCGGTCTATGTACTTTGTTGTAATGCCCAATTAAATCTCACTATACTTATCATGACATGTATGTGCATTGTTATGCTCTCTCTATTTGTCAATTGCCCGACTGTAATTTGTTCACCCAACATGCTTTTATCTTATGGGAGAGACACCTCTAGTGAGCTGTGGACCCCGATCCATTCTTTTATACTCGAAATACAAATCTTCTGCAATACTTGTTTTACTTGTTTTCTTGCAAACAATCATCTTCCACACAATACGGTTAATCCTTTGTTACGGCAAGCCGGTGAGATTGACAACCTCACTCGTTTCGTTGGGGCAAAGTACTTTGGTTGTGTTGTGCGGGTTCCACGTTGGCGCGGAATCTCTGGTGTTGCGCCGCACTACATCCCGCCGCCATCAACCTTCAACGTGCTTCTTGACTCCTACTGGTTCGATTAAACCTTGGTTTCTTGCGAGGGAAACTTGCCGCTGTGCGCATCACACCTTCCTCTTGGGGTTCCCAACGGACGTGTCAATTACACGCATCAAGCAAATTTCTGGCGCCGTTGCCGGGAGATCAAGACACGCTGCAAGGGAGTCTCCACTTCCCAATCTCTTTACTTTGTTTTTGTCTTGCTTTATTTTATTTACTACTTTGTTTGCTGCATTATATCAAAACACAAAAAAATTAGTTGCTAGTTTTACTTTATTTACTGTCTTGCACTCTATATCAAAAACACAAAAAAAAATTAGTTACTTGCATTTACTTTATCTAGTTTGTTTTATTTACTACTGCTAAAATGGCCACCCCTGAAAATACTAAGTTGTGTGACTTCACAACCACAAATAATAATGATTTCTTATGCACACCTATTGCTCCACCTGCTACTACGGCGGAATTCTTTGAAATTAAACCTGCTTTCTTGAATCTTGTTATGTGAGAGCAATTTTCCGGTGTTAGTTACGATGATGCTTGCTGCCCATCTTAATAATTTTGTTGAACTATGTGAAATGCAAAAGTATAAGGATGTAGATGGTGATATTATTAAATTAAAATTGTTTCCTTTCTCATTAAGAGGAAGAGCTAAAGATTGGTTGCTATCTCTGCCTAAGAATAGTATTGATTCATGGACTAAATGCAAGGATGCTTTTATTGGTAGATATTATCCCCCTACTAAAATTATATCTTTGAGGAGTATCATAATGAATTTTAAACAATTGGATAATGAACATGTTGCTCAAGCTTGGGAAAGAATGAAATCTTTGGTTAAAAACTGCCCAACCCATGGACTGACTACTTGGATGATCATCCAAACCTTCTATGCAGGACTAAATTTTTCTTCGCGGAATTTATTGGATTCAGCTGCTGGAGGTACCTTTATGTCCATCACTTTGGGGGCGGCTACAAAGCTTCTTGATGATATGATGATTAATTACTCCGAATGGCACACGGAAAGAGCTCCACAAGGTAAGAAGGTAAATTCTGTTGAAGAATCCTCTT
Organism: Lolium rigidum; assembly: GCF_022539505.1. NCBI lineage: Eukaryota > Viridiplantae > Streptophyta > Magnoliopsida > Poales > Poaceae > Lolium > Lolium rigidum. The sequence continues at coordinate 37,916,351 of NC_061513.1, read as the reverse complement.
CCTTGAATGATAAGATTGATGCTATTATGTCTATGCTTGTGAATGATAGGACTAATGTTGATCCTAATAATGTTCCGTTAGCTTCATTGGTTGCCCAAGAAGGACATGTTGATGTAAACTTCATTAAAAATAATAATTTCAACAACAATGCTTATCGGAACAATTCTAGTAATAACTATAGGCCATATCCTTATAATAATGGTAATGGTTATGCTAATTCTTATGGGAATTCTTACAACAATGATAGGAATACACCCCCTGGACTTGAAGCTATGCTTAAAGAATTTATTAGTACACAAGCTGCCTTTAACAAATCTGTTGAGGAAAAGCTCAATAAAATTGATATTCTCGCTTCTAAGGTTGATAGTCTTGCCTCTGATGTTGATCTTTTGAAATCGAAAGTTATGCTTAATAGGGATATTGAAAATAAAATTGTTACTACAGCAAATGCCATCCAAGTTAGAATTAATGAGAATATAAGATTAATGGCTGAACTGCGTGCTAGGTGGGATAGAGAAGAAAATGAAAAACTAGCTAAAGAGAAAAATGTAGCTAAAGTTTGGACTATTACCACTACTAGCAATGCTAATGATTCACATGTTGCTGCACCTCCTACTATTAATGATAAAATAATTGGTGTTGGCAATATTTCTACTCCTAGTGCAAAGCGCGCAAAATTACCTGAAACTGCTAAAACTGATGAAACTGCCTGTGATAGAACTGCTGAAATTTTTTCCAACCTTAGGGATGATAATCCCATTGCTTTAGATTGTAATGATTTAAATTTTGATGATTGCCACATCTCTGAAGTTATAAAGTTCTTACAAAAACTTGCTAAAAGTCCTAATGCTAGCGCTGTAAACTTGGCTTTCATAAATCATATTACAAATGCTCTCATAAAAGTTAGAGAAGAGAAACTAAAACTTGAAACTTCTATTCCTAGAAAGCTAGAGGATGGTTGGGAGCCGATCATTAAAATGAGGATCAAAGATTTTGATTGTAATGCTTTATGTGATCTTGGTGCAAGTATTTCTGTTATGCCTAAGAAAGTCTATGATATGCTTGACTTGCCACCATTGAAAAACTGTTATCTGGATGTTAATCTCGCTGATAATGCTAAAAAGAAACCTTTGGGGAGAGTTGATAATTTTCATATTATGGTTAACAATAACCTTGTCCCCGTTGATTTTGTTGTCTTGGATATTGAATGCAATGCATCTTTCCCCATTATATTGGGAAGACCTTTTCTTCGAACCGTTGGTGCTACTATTGATATGAAGGAAGGTAATATTAAATATCAATTTCCTCTCAAAAAGGTATGGAACACTTCCCTAGAAAGAGAATGAAGTTACCTTATGATTCTATTATTAGAACAAATTATGATGTTGATGCTTCGTCTCTTGATGTTACTTGATATACACTTTCACGCGCCTAGGCTGAAGGCGTTAAGAAAAGCGCTTATGGGAGACAACCCATGTTTTTACTACAGTATTTTTGTTTTATATTTGAGTCTTGGAAGTTGTTTACTACTGTAGCAACCTCTCATTATCTTAGTTTTGTATTTTGTTGTGCCAAGTAAAGTCTTTGATAGTAAAGTAAATACTAGATTTGGATTACTGCGCAGAAACAGATTTCTTTGCTGTCACGAATCTGGGTCTAATTCTCTGTAGGTAACTCAGAAAATTAAGCCAATTTACTTGAGTGATCCTCAGATATGTACGCAACTTTCATTCAATTTGGGCATTTTCATTTGAGCAAGTCTGGTGCCTCAATTAAATCCATCTTTACGGACTGTTCTGTTTTGACAGATTCTGCCTTTTATTTCGCATTGCCTCTTTTGCTATGTTGGATGAATTTCTTTGATCCATTAATGTCCAGTAGCTTTATGCAATGTCCAGAAGTGTTAAGAATGATTGTGTCACCTCTGAACATGTTAATTTTTATTGTGCACTAACCCTCTAATGAGTTGTTTCGAGTTTGGTGTGGAGGAAGTTTTCAAGGATCAAGAGAGGAGTATGATACGATATGATCAAGGAGAGTGAAAGCTCTAAGCTTGGGGATGCCCCGGTGGTATACCCCTGCATATTCTAAGAAGACTCAAGTGTCTAAGCTTGGGGATGCCCAAGGCATCCCCTTCTTCATCGACAACATTATCAGGTTCCTCCCCTGAAACTATATTTTTATTCCGTCATATCTTATGCACTTTGCTTGGAGCGTCGGTTTGTTTTTGTTTTTGTTTTGTTTGAATAAAATGGATCCTAGCATTCACTTTGTGGGAGAGAGACACGCTCCGCTGTAGCATATGGACAAGTATGTCCTTAGGCTTTACTCATAGTATTCATGGCGAAGTTTCTTCTTCGTTAAATTGTTATATGGTTGGAATTGGAAAATGCTACATGTAGTAATTCTAAAATGTCTTGGATAATTTGATACTTGGCAATTGTTGTGCTCATGTTTAAGCTCTTGCATCATATACTTTGCACCCATTAATGAAGAAACACATAGAGCTTGCTAATTTGGTTTGCATATTTGGTTTCTCTAAAGTCTAGATAATATCTAGTATTGAGTTTTGAACAACAAGGAAGACGGTGTAGAGTCTTATAATGTTTACAATATGTCTTTTATGTGAGTTTTGCTGCATCGTTCATCCTTGTGTTTGTTTCAAATAACCTTGCTAGCCTAAACCTTGTATCGAGAGGGAATACTTCTCATGCATCCAAAATCCTTGAGCCAACCACTATGCCATTTGTGTCCACCATACCTACCTACTACATGGTATTTCTCCGCCATTCCAAAGTAAATTGCTTGAGTGCTACCTTTAAAATTCCATCTTTCGCCTTTACAATATATAGCTCATGGGACAAATAGCTTAAAAACTATTGTGGTATTGAATATGTACTTATGCACTTTATCTCTTATTAAGTTGCTTGTTGTGCGATAACCATGCTTACTGGGGACGCCATCAACTATTCTTTGTTGAATATCATGTGAGTTGCTATGCATGTCCGTCTTGTACTGAAGTAAGAGAGATCTACCACCTTAATGGTTGGAGCATACATATTGTTAGAGAAGAACATTGGGCCGCTAACTAAAGCCATGATTCATGGTGGAAGTTTCGAGTTTTGGACATATATCCTCAATCTCATATGAGAATAATAATTGTTGCCACATGCTTATGCATTAAAGAGGAGTCCATTATCTGTTGTCCATGTTGTCCCGGTATGGATGTCTAAGTTGAGAATAATCAAAAGCGAGAAATCCAAAATGCGAGCTTTCTCCTTAGACCTTTGTACGGGCGGCATGGAGGTACCCCATTGTGACACTTGGTTAAAACATGTGTATTGCGATGATCCGGTAGTCCAAGCTAATTAGGACAAGGTGCGGGCACTATTAGTATACTATGCATGAGGCTTGCAACTTGTAAGATATAATTTACATAACTCATATGCTTTATTACTACCGTTGACAAAATTGTTTCATGTTTTCAAAATAAAAGCTCTAGCACAAATATAGCAATCGATGCTTTCCTCTTTGAAGGACCATTCTTTTTTACTTTTATGTTGAGTCGGTTCACCTATCTCTCTCCACCTCAAGAAGCAAACACTTGTGTGAGCTGTGCATTGATTCCTACATACTTGCATATTGCACTTGTTATATTACTCTATGTTGACAATTATCCATGAGATATACATGTTACAAGTTGAAAGCAACCAGTTGAAACTTAATCTTCCTTTGTGTTGCTTCACTACCTTTACTTTGATTTATTGCTTTATGAGTTAACTCTTATGCAAGACTTATTGATGCTTGTCTTGAAGTACTATTCATGAAAAGTCTTTGCTTTATGATTCACTTGTTTACTCACACTACAAGAAAAGTTCTGATAGACAACGTCTCAAAATCGTCCGCTAAGGGGTATTTTTCGTCGCCTATGGGCCTAACCCGACGATATGGGTTCTGTTGTGGAAACTGCGTCGAGGCAAAGTCCTACGACGATTTTTTCGGTCCGTCGCGCTTGGGCGCCCTTCCGCCACGGAAAATCGGACCGTTGCCCAAGTGTTTCGGGAGCCCGTTGACTCGCGACGTCATGCAAGCCGACACGTGGCGGACGCCGTTAGCGGCGGTTAACGGCGTTAACCGGCTGAAACCCCGTGGTAGATGGTAGGCCCACACGAGGCACTGCCACGTCTTAGCGGGCCGGCCCATTAAGTTTGCGGGCCGGGCCGGCTGACTTAGTTTGACCGGTCAACTATATGGCTGGGCTGGTCCATTAGTTACGTGGGCCGGGCCTAACCTCTAAGGTTGGTCGGTCAAAACTTTAATGGGCCGGCCCACTAAGCATGTGGGCCGGGCCGAATGCACTCGTTTGACCGGTCAACGAGGCAAAAGGGCCGGCCCACAAGACATGTGGGACCCACTTTCTGTGTATCGGGCCGGCCCATTTACAAAGTGGGGTCCACATTAAAGCAAGCTGGGCCGGCCCAAGAAGATAGTGGGCCGGCCCAATTAGCATGTGGGTCCCACTTTCTGCTATCGAGCCGGCCCATTTAGTACGTGGGGTCCACATTAGATCAAATGGGCTGGCCCAACAAGCCAGTGGGCCGGGCCAAAAGCACCGGTGGGTCCCACTTTCTCGTTAAAGGGCCGGCCCATTTAGTATGTGGGGTCCACCATATAGGAAGTGGGTCGGCCCAACAATATAGTGGGCGGGCCAAAAACTACGGGTGGGTCCCACTTTCCAGTTAAAGGGCTGGCCCATTTAGTATGAGGGGTCCACCATATAGCAAGTGGGCCGGCCCAACAAGATAGTGGGCCGGGCCAAAACACTGGTGGGTCCCACTTTCCTGTTAAAGGGCCGGCCCATTTAGTATGTGGGGTCCACCTTATAGCAAGTGGGCCGGCCCAACAGGCTAGTGGGCCGGGCCAAAAACACGGGTGGGTCCCACTTTCTGTTAAAGGGCCGGCCCATTTAGTATGTGGGGTCCACCATATAGCAAGTGGGCCGGCCCAACACGCTAGTGGGCCGGGCCAAAACACAGGTGGGACCCACTTTCGTCTTAAAGGGCCGGCCCATTTTGTATGTGGGGTCCACCACAAAAGCAAGTGGGCCGGCCCAGTAGGTGGTGGGGTCCACCTTAAAGAAAGTGGGCCGGCCCAATAAAAGTGTGGGGTCCACATTAAATCAAGTGGGCTGGCCCAATAAGTAAGTGGGCCGGCCCGTTTAGTTCTTTGTTTATATGCCGGCGTAATAGGCGCTTTAGGATTTTGCGGGCCGGCACATATGTGATTTCGCTTAATTGGGCCGTTTAAGGGATGGGAATTCGTGATTTAGATGCTGAGAATATTTACGCAGCATTGATTTCTGTCGGATAGCCTCACTTACCACAAGCACCAAAGAAAAAATGCGCGAAAGAACTATAAAAACTAACTAAATATTACATCAGCTGCAAGGCATTGAAAAAATATTACAGAACCCAGATAAATTGAATGGTAATTAAACCTAGCAATACAATGAAGGGATCCGGCAATCTTTTAAGTTGTCCATGCAGCACCTATATCTGAAACAAAGACATTACAAGTTAAGACAGCCAACAATGGAAAGGCAAAGACACTACAATATTGTTTGCCAAAGAATTTGGAACTCATCATTTCGTCGTTATAACAAGATCATTGTAATGCGCACAATAAGCAAACAAAGAGTGCATGCCGCATACCAACGAGCCAATATAACGAGCATGTTAAAATGAAACGAGCGGACTTACTACTTGTCGAGTCCCATGCAAACCAACATGTTCAGGGAGTAGAAAATTGGCATGAACAACATAGTAGCAGGCTATAAATTTTGTAACAACGGCTGAGCAAGATGAAGTTATGATGGCTACATCTACAGAGGAGGGAATGTGAACCAACATGTGCCAAGTGCAATTACTTCATTTTGGCCGTGAACTAAATAATACTCCTGAACTTATAGTGAAGGGGATGCAAATCAAGATGTTTCGGGATATAAACTTGTAATGAGCAACACATAGAGGATAGTTAATGCTGGAGCTTAGGATGGACCAGATACGAGAATATAGTGGGATCACTGTGAACTTGTATAAGAGGGAATGCAAACCAATATGTTCAGCTTTCCATATGTGAGCGTCATGCCAAGTCGAGAGAAACAAGTCAATAATGCAGCTTTTGAAGAACAAGATGGCACGCAAAATTATTATCTAGTAGTATGACAAGTTTATTTGTACTACGAGGCTAGATAGCAGAGTGATAGCATGCCAAACTAAGTCCTTACTTTGTTAGCTTACAATGAACTAGATACAAAACAATG